>NC_090655.1:107038114-107357611 GCF_040937935.1 Hyperolius riggenbachi
ATCCCTACACCTCATGGACACATTTGGCCAATTTGCTGGCCTGCAGATTAATTGGACCAAGTCCTTTATCCTCCTAATTGATATTTTTACCCCAACCCTGCCTCAGGTCTCTTCTCCATTGCAGTGGGCGTCAGAGATTACAGGACATACCTGATGATAAAGTTGTCTAGATCCTTACAGGATTTTGGCTCCCTGAACTGTGTTCCTTTTTTGTAACACCTTACTGCCAAGTTCCAAGCCTGGTCTGAGCTTGTACTGTACCCTAAACTCTGTCTCTTGAATATACCTTCTCATGGCTCTGGTAACAAATCGAAAAAAAACTTTCCTTGCTCAACATACTTTGCATTGCTCACAAAGTTCTTACACAATGTTGGATCCAGCCTTTGCTGCCCACTGTGGCAGACTGGGTTAGAGCAGCTAATGTAATTTTCATATGTCATGAGGCTGTATACCAGTGCAGGAGTGCAGATAGTAAATTCCATATAATTTGGGATACTTTGATACAATCACAGCACACCTGATCCTTACCCCTCTTTGCCGGTTGTTGTACCACTTGTCTCAAATTTCCAACTTTTGTCCCAGCTATGCTTTTAAATCAATGCTTGGTGGCTTTGCCGGGCTAGGGGTCTTGTTAGGAGCCTATTTAAATTATGTTATGTTGTTGTATTTGTGGTCTTAGGCCTCGTTCACATCTGCTGCGCTGAAAAACGTGTTAAAGCGCAGGGTAAAAAACGCATGCGCTTGTGCGCGCTTTCGTCCGCGTTCCTGTGTGTTGCGCTGCGCTTCTTTAAAGCACGTTTTGCTTGTTGTACCAGCAGCAGTTGTCAATAAAACTTTGTTTTTGTATGTAAATGTATTTTTTTCTCCAATTAGGGGTAAAAAACGCATGCGCTTCTATGCGCTTGTACGCGCTTCTATGCGCTAAAAAAGCGGACCCATTCACTTGCATTGCTGTGCGCTTTCCAGCTCAACGCACAGAAATGCCTGCAACACTACGTTTCTGTAACGCTGCTCAGCGCAGCGCATAGATGTGAACCAGCTACATTTAGTTACATGGAAAAATCAATACCTTGCTGAACGCACAGGGCAGTGCGCTGTGAAAAGCGCACAGAAACGGCCCTGATGCGAACGAGGCCTAACTCCCCCTTGCGTGTCTCTTGTTGGTATATCACATTTGCCCAGACTTTACTTTGCTTGCACATGTTCTGCTGCATGTAGTTTTAATACACCTTCAATTACTACTTTATCTTTGACGTTTGGGCATATGCCGATTGTATATAACATGTTGCATGTGCGTAGTTACTCTGTTTTGTACTTTTATACCTTCTCTAATAAAGCTGGCATACTAAAGGAAAAAACGTTATCAGATCATAAAAAGATATACTGTATATGTTATGGTCAAAACCAGAAATCGGCCAAAGTGGGAAGTGGCCGGCCATTTCTAGAACTGGCTAATTTCATTTCGGCCAAAGTCCGGAATGCTGGGGATTTCTGACATTGGCCAGCCAGTTTTCAAAATGACCAAAGTCCAAAATGTACACATCCCGGGTCCTTTCCGGCAGCATGAAAGGCACTCAGAACTTCCTCTCTGCTCTGAAAGATACGAAACCGCAAAATAACCTTTAAAGAAAAATATTTCTTTAATACAGCTGATACAAATCCTCCAATTAATCTGCAGTGTGTCTACTTCCTGCTTTCATGGAAGCAGACATATTGTTATCATCCTGTGTTTACTAATTAGATTCCTGAGCCTACCCAGCTGAGAGATCAAATTTCACTGGTGATTAGTCACAGATGAGGATGAATTACACAGACTAAACTCTCTAAATACATACAGGGTGCAGTTCTATAGGTTTTCCTTCTGTCCTGTTCATGTCCACTTTAATGAGGTGGCAGGGAGCGGTAAACTGCTCATGGAGCAGCTGAAGTGGGAAAGCAGACAGAGACAGAAGCTGATGAAAGGTGGCAGAGATGCAGCATCGGGAAAACAGATGCAACGGAGAGCAGTGAGCTCATCAGGACATTGCCGGGGAGCTGAATAGCAGGGGAGACAGAAGGTGGGGAGCGGTGAGCTGAACAGCCGGGGAGACAGCGGGAAGGCAAAGGTGAAAGAAGGCGGGGTGAGCTGAGTGAAGGTGGCAGGGACTTAGAACTTCGGGACTTGGCTGGCCACATCTAGCCATAATGTGGCACCCAAATCCTGCAAAACGTATAGTATATAGAAGGAGGAAGTGTAGTAGTCATGTGACGCAGCTTGAAACACGGTGTCAGACGCGAAGTGGGACAGGTTAAAGAAGATGGCTTCTGGGTAAGTTTAACCTCCCCTCACCAGCCACATCAGCTGCTCTAATTATCTGGATGAAAGCCAAATTAAACTCATTCAGATTTCATCCGGCGCTCATGCCTGCCCGTTACCGAAGAGGAAGAAGACTGAGGACTGCAGCGTGGGAGAAATCCGTGCTGATGGGGCTGGAGGAAGCCCCAGGTATGTATAAAACGTGGGCAAATACTAGTCTCTGGTTTACTTTGAAGGCAATTGCTGAATCGAACTGACAAAATAGTGTGCAAGTGAGGCTGGCTGGAATCTTACTATTTTGGCAGTTACACTTAGCAACTGCCATTCAGAAAATGCTTTTGAAAACTAAGAAGACCCTGAGAATCCACCATAAGGAGTTGGACTCGTCCAAAATCTGTCGCTTTGGTCAGATTTTAAATGGAGCTTTCGAATGCCACATGGAGCCCCCCTCCAGGTTCTATCTCCACAAATCCCTTGTCTCACAACATTGCAAAGAAGGAGGGGTATTGACTTGCGGTGTGCTCACCAAACATTATGGACCATGAGGCCTTATGTAGATTGGGGCTGGAAATATAAGTAGTTGGGCGTTGTAGTACATGGATTCTTAGCAGCCTGAATGTCCCAGACATTGCTTAACAGCCTGGGACTAAGAAGGAACACTGTAGTCTATGTTTCTCTATCATCTTGTTGCTAAATGAAGCATTATATGTTTATTGTGTAGACAGCTGGTGCGTCTTTAAGATGTTAACGTGAATTCCAGAAATTCAGCTTTAAAGTGTACCAGTCATGAGAGAAATATGCTTCTAAAAATGCTAGTCATCCAGCTCTTATGCTGATCTCCAGGCTACAATTCATTACAAAAACACATAAGAAAGCATCCAGATCAGGTGTTTTGACACAATTTAACTGCATCATTTATCTACCTGAGTGACAGAAACATTACAGCCAGGTAACTAGTATTTTAACCACTTCAGGATGAGAGCAATTTTCACATATCATCACTGATCCCATTAATTCACCAATAACTTTATTACTACTTATAACTCCTAAATGATCTATATACTGTTTTTTTCAGGACAAATTAGACTTTTAGTAATAATTTTGTTTAGTAATTACCTTATTTTCTATGCATTTTAAAGGGAAAATAATGGAAAAAAATAGAAAAAACACTATTTTTCCATTTCCATCCAGTTTAGCTTTACAATAAACAGTGCTAACTGTAAGTTAAACCCACACATTTTATGTGCTTATCCATGCTGGTTATAACAACATTTAGATTATGGTCTCAATTCACTAAACTTATCTCCTGTCTTTAATAACTCTTCTAGAGAGGTTACCATGGTGATAAGGCATGTAGTATTCAGGAAACATTTTACCTCAGGCAAGCCTAAAGTTAACTCTTCTGTCTTTAAATTAACTCTCCAATCCTTAAAATAACTCCAGAGTTAAAGACAGGCTGTTAATTAGCTGCATGTGAAAATAACTACAGAGGAGGTAAATTAACTACAGAGGAGGTAAATTAACTACAGGAGAGGTAACTTAAGGAATGAAGAGGTAAGATAACTCTCTCACGTGTGGAGGTAAGTTTTCTCTTGCCTTATTATCTCTAGCATGATCTTAGTGAATTGAGGCCTATGTTCCTAGTACAATGTATGGTGACAATATTGTATTTGGAAATAAAGGTGTCTATTTTCTGTTTTTCGTTTTTTCATTGTACACTATCAATTACAAGACATTATTTTCAAAAATAATAGTAATATGCCCTCATGGCATACATATTTAAAAAGCCAAGTTCCTCAGGTAAACATGTTTTTTCTTTTATATTCTGTAACTTTGTTTTAATTTTTATTTTGGTACAGAATATGCAAATATTTAATTGCTTTTGATTCACTTTGTGACTAAAAAGAATACACAAGACATGGGCCTCGACCTTAAAACTCTTAAACTTTATTCTACTACCTATCAAGGTTAAAATGTTACCACATACGTCTCTGTAGATTTCTTACAACTTTCCAAAGTGTGTTTAAAAATTTGAAATTGACTTTTCCATTTTTGATTGCATTTGTCTCTGCCTATTTTTATGTGACGTGCATCCAAGCTTTAAGAAGCTCCAAAATGTATTCTACAACTTGTCACAGTTAAAATGATACCACATGTGCCACATTTATTAACAAACTGGTAGAGCACGCTCCACAAATACGCATGACGTGTATATATACGTCGTGTTGTCATGAAGTGGTTAAGTAAGTGAATTTTGCTTGTTCACACTATTGGAAGTAGACGTTTTTGAGTTGTACTACAATCCTTGATCACTTGGGGTGTTGTCTGCTGTTACACTGATCCCGTTTATCACACAGAAATGAAGCAAAGGACAGAAATACATGTTAAAGTGTGATATCTCATCACAGTGAAAGTCACTGGACTAGTCTGTTGTTCCTGCATATTAAACCCTGTGGACCAGATGCAATACCAGGGGAAACACTCAGCTGGTATTCAGCAATTTTTCTGGTTAAAATACTTGGCTTGAATATTAGGATCCTGTTTTATGCTGGGAGCACACTTGCACTTTTGGATTTGTGTTTTTGTATGCGGTTGAGTTTTGCATTTATATTTTCATGCATTTTCAAAAAAATACAGCGTAAGATTTTTCAAACTTATTCATTGTTATAAATTTCCAATAGGAAATTGTTGCGTGTGAATTGCATGCTATTTGCATAGAGTGTGCAGGAAGAAGGAACTTGCTGTGCAATTTTAATACTCACATAAATTTGCATTGGAAAATGTACACCAATGCGATATTTGAGTGACTTATATTTTATTTCGCAAATGCTTCATGCCTTAAAGTTTACCAGAAACGGCGAAATCCAAAGTTTGTTTTACTTACCTGGGGAGTTCCTCCAGCCTTTATATGCATAGATGAATCCCTCACTGTCCTCTGTTTATCGGTAATCAGCTCTGGTAACCGGCTCAGTGACGTCAGTCGGAGTCTTCTGTGCATGCGCAGAAGGTCCATGGCTGGCTCAAACTGGAGCAGACTGAGACAGTTACCAGGACTGGTTACCGCTGAACGGAAGGCAACGGGAGGATGGCGAGGGACTCATCCATGTTTATGGGGCTGTAGGAAGCCTTGGGTAAGGTAAAAAAAAAAAACTTTGGATTTCGCCGTCTCTAGGTCATTTTAAGGGTATTGAGGGGCGATTTGTAGGACTTTTGCTAAATTTTCTCCAGCAACAAGCATTATTTAATACCCCAACACTTTACTAGCTCAACATTAGTTACAACATTCTTTGATAATTATATTTTTAAACCTTTTAATTAACCACTTCAGCCTTCAGTGTCCTTTCACCTTATGCGTCCGAGCAACTTTCACCAAATATTCGCCAATAACTTTATCACTACTTATCACAAGGATATGATCTACATCTTGATTTTTCCGCCACCATTTAGGCTTTCTTTGGGTGGTACAATTTGGTAAGTATTATTTTATTATAAATCCATTTTAACAGGAAGATTAAGAAAAAAATTCTCCGTTTTCGGCCATTATATTTTTTAAATAATACATGCTACCATAATTAAAACCCATGTATTTTATTCTCTTTTGTCCCAGTTATTACACCATTTAAATTATGTCCCGATCACAATGTATGGCGTCGATATTTTATTTGGAAATAAAGGTGCATTTTTTCAGTTTTGTGCCCATAATTTTAAAAATAACAGTAATATACTTTACTATATACATATTAAAAAAGTTCAGTCCCTAAGATAAACTATTAATGTCATTTTTTTTATTGTATGTTTTGTATTTTTTTTTCTTGTTTACAAAAAAATTGTGTACCTATCGGGAAGTGTAAGAGATAAGGGGTCAATTTTAAAAGTAAAAAATGTAATTATCTGGAAAATTTTATTTCCACATGTAATTTTACTATTTGGACACAAGATGCCCTAACAGCTCACTTCTACATGTGGAAATTTCTCCACAAAGCGGAAGTGACGTGTGGCCGGGACAGAAGGGTATTTGTGAAAGATGGAACAGCCTTTTTGACGGTGTCTGTCTTTCATACTTAGATAAATGAATGGGAAACTGTGTTCCCATTCATTTATCTCTGGGCTAACGGGGGTGGCGGGAGCGTGCGATCGTGCGCACTAGGGCTGGGCAGCAGTGCAGGCTATCTGGACGGATATATCTGTCCACATAGATTTAAGTGGTTAACAAAAAAAAATGCTGCTCCCCATGCTTATTTTGGTTTTGGGCTCTTTTTTATTGTTTTTTGTACAGGCATATGACTTTTGAAGGCAATTAGTTGCACCAGGACTTTTTAGGGGTGTCATGGCAGAGGGATGAATATTTATACACACGCCAATTTTTAGTTTATTTCTTTTATTCATTTTTATATTTATTATTATTTCTCTTCACCAACTTAAGACTATTTTGTGCAGATCCATCACAATAAATAAAATTATGAAACAATACAATAACAGGTTGAATTGTAACAAAATGGGTACAAATCCAGGGGGGTTAATACTTTTGCAAGTCACTGTAAGGTCAGCTTGAACCACAGCTGACACATTTAACCACTTAAGCCTGTCTGGACGAACATTCTCATCCAGATAGGCTGCGCACACTCCCACCGGCCGCGTGCGCTCCCGCCGCCGGCCGTTAGCCCAGCGATCAATAATTGGGATTATAGCTCCCATTCATTGATCAAACCCCCCCCCCCCCCCCCCACAGAAAGAACGACAGCCTGCGGATTTTCTGATTTTAAAAAAAGTTTCCCGTCCTCATTCATGCTGCTGGAAGCATGGTCGTACGCTTCCAGGACTTTTTGACTGTGGCCATCTTGTGCCCAAATAGTAAAACTACACCCACATCCATTTTTTTATTAAATAAATACCTTTTTTCTTTACATTTAACATTAGCTGTTTACCTCCCACACCAAAAATTACCCAAATAAAATTTTTAATAAAAAAATAAATAAATTACAATAAAAAAAAACAAAAAAAACAAATAGTTACCTAAGGGTCTGAACTTTTTAAATATGAATGTCAAAGGTGTATATTAATATAATTTTTTGAATTATGGGCTTGTAAATCGTGATGGACGCAGATTGAAAAATGCACCTTTCTTTCCAAATAAAATATTGGCGCCATACATTGTGATAGGGACATAATTTAAATGGTGTAATAAGCAGGACAAATATGCAAATAAAATACGTGGGTTTTAATTACGGCAGCATGTATTAATTTCAAACTATAATGGCCAAAAACTGAAAAATTATTTTTTTCCATTTCTTTCTTAATATTCCTGTTAAAATAGATTTAGAAAAAAATAATTCTTAGCAAAATGTATCACCCAAAGAAAGCCTAATTGGTGGCGGAAAAAACAAGATATAGATCAATTCATTGTGATGAGTAGTGATAAAGTTATTGGCAAATTAATGGGGAGTGAAAATTGCTCAGATGCAAAAATGAACAACCCTGTGGGCTGAAGTGGTTAAATAGACCGACATAGGGTTAAGTGCAGTGAAACTGATACTGAACAGAAGGCAACAGTCCATGTACACTAGCATTAAAGAGAAACTGTAACCAAGGATTAAACTTTGTCCCAATCTGTAGCCCCCCTTCCCAGGATAAATCTTTACCTTTTCTCAAACAGATCATCAGTGGGGTCTGTATGGCTGATATTGTGGTGAAACCTCTCCCGGTGGGATGTCAGCACCTAGGTCCTGGCAGTTTCCGGTCTGTAATCCTTGTTGCATTGTGGGAAATAATGGCTGTTTCCAACTGCCGCCAAGCAACCAGTATCTCCCTCTGTGCAAATACATTTCTATGAAAAAAACAACCTTTTAGCCTATCATATTTAGTGGGTGTGGTTATACATAATGGCGGTTGGTGCTGTCTATTTTCTTTTCTGCCAGTAGTAAAAATGATTACTTGCAGGCTGACTGTGGATTAAACAATATGAACAGATTACATGGTGAATATCAATCATTTCTTGATCTAACATCTATTTTTTAAAGGGACTCCGAGCAGTGCAGAAACTATGGAAAGATGCATATCATTTTAAAGCTCTCTATCTCCTCTTTCCAATGATATATAAATCGCCGCCCTACACCTTTTAGTTTTCGCTATTTTCGCGATTGAAATTGCCACGGCTGCGATTTCCATCGCGAAAATAGAGAAAACTAAAAGGCGTAGGGCGACGATTTAGAGGTCGTCAGAAAGAGGAGAAAGAGAGCTTTAAAATGATATCCATCTTTCCATAGTTACATTGTATTACACAGGGCAACAATCTAAGAAAAAAAATATAGTCCATTGATTGATTAGAATCTTTATGTCAAACTTGTAGGTACCTTTTCAACAAAATTTATAGGTCAAAATGCAACCTACAAAGCAAAGAGCAGTATGTGCTCACTTCCTACCTGGCACCATAACAACTGACAAGGTGGCATCATGCAGAGATAAAGCACCATTCTCCACCACTGACAGCTGCTTGACTATTACTGTTTCACTGCCGTTACTATAGACTGCGTTCACATAATGCAGTACGGTTAACTAGAATGCTACTTCAAGTGTCATGGACTAAGCAACTCTGTTTTATGTATTGTAATGGCGCATGGTAGGAAGGTACATACAGTATATTTGCGTTCATTGCCTGAAATGGAAACAAATGGACTAGACGTATTTAACTTTGAATCCTAAATGAATCCCAGATGAACCGCTTTTAAGCGACATATCCAGTAATTGCAGCAGCCAGAGTCATGACATGCTTGTATGTAGTGTAATTACCTGATACTGCTCCCAATCCAACCCTTCTCCAGGCTGCTCTATGTATTCGCAATACTGCTTTTTCTCTTTATTGTTTTTCATTTACTGCAGGAACCATATGACTTCCAAAAGCCCACAGAGATGTCACAGTCTTCCATTAGTGCTCTTTGTGTTGTATGATTTAATAGAATGAGTTTAACACTGAAATTCCTACAAAATGTAAAAGATTAAACTGATTTCAACCAAGGACATACTATCAGGCTCAACGCTTCAGAGCAGCCATGTATTTTATTTGTTCCACCCTCCCACTTCACTGTTGGTAATTGTGTTAGTGTGCTATATTTCCAAAGTTGTGACTTGATACATTAATCACCCCCCCCCCCCCCCCAACATCACCACACTGTATTCTGGGAAATGTGGCCAAGCTGGAACGCCCCATCACTGTTTATAAACACAGGAGGTGGGTGTGACTAGTCTGACACTTGAAGGGATCCTAAGTGAGAGGGATATGGTGACTACCATATGTATTCCTTTTTAAACATTAACTGTTGCCTGGCATTCCTGCTGATCTCTTTGGCTGTAGTAGTGCCTGAACACACCTCACACACCTGAAACAAGCATGTAGCTAATCTTAGCAGATTCTTGTCAGAAAATTCTGTATACTTTTTCAGAGGCTATCGCTAAACGTATTAGAGGAGGATTAGCAAGACAGCCAGGCAACTGGTATTGTTTAAAGGGAAATAAATACGGCAGCCTCCATAGGCCACCCACTTCAAGTCCCCTAGAGGATGGACTTTCCTGACAGGGTAGCTGTCTGAGTCATGCATCTACAAGGATACTTGCCATGTCTTTGTGGTCTCCTTGATCAGAATTTCTAATGTACTAAAAAAAAAAAAAAAAAAAAAGCAAATGTTAGTGTGTTCTTCCAATACATTTTCATGTTTTGTTAAGCTCTAATCAAAGGATTCTTACAAAATCAACAGCCATTGGAAAGAGGGGCTAATATAAAGTGTCTATTACATCCAGAACCGGATTTACATCGCAGGAGCTTATAGGCACAGATGTCCTGGGCTGGCATCCTAAACTTTGCCCTCCTGAAACCCACAAGCCCCTGCTGAACCGCACTGCAAGAGAGCTGGCAGATCCAGCTGTGATTTCTCCCTTACCAGTCATAGGTAGCTACAGGTGCCCTGACTAAAGGTGACTAAACTCTCAATTATGCTCTGCTTAGGACTCTGCATAGGGAAGGAGGGAGGTGCTAGGGGAGGGCAGTGAGCCGCCCATCCATCATCAGACACCTGTAGGCGCGTGCCTACAGTGCCTTATGGTAAATCCGGCCCTGGTTACATCCATAGCATGCAAGAAAAGTCATACACAGAAAAAGCCATCAATTATGATGTAAGAGTTAAGTTCAATTTATTTTAAAACCAGTATAAACAGGTGTTTATTTACTGCTTAAAGTGCACCTGAGACAAAGGTACTTAAAGAAATGATGCTTTCCTGGGGCTTCCTCCAGCTGCCTTCAGGCCATGGGCTTACTCGCCATCTTCCCAAGCCGTTTGGATTGTCTCTGCAGCCATCCCGGTAACTAGCCTCCCTTTTGTATTATTGGTTTGCTTTCCTTAGTGAAGGGTCCATCTGTCCTGCTGCATTCTACAGCCAATTCATGTTTACATGAACAGTATACCATAATTGTGCTTGGAAGAACAAAGAGAAATCGAGAGCCCAATATGGTGTAGTATTGTTAAGTTGGTTGTGGTTTAAAGCAAAATATTAAGATATACTCACAAACATGGGTTACCCATAGGCAACCACTTCAAATGCAGGTGGGGAGTATTAGAACCTGACCCCACTCAGGTTATTAAGATGTCGCTCTCTGTAGATAGGAAACGGGGTAGCACCCCTCCACCGAGGGTGGAATCAAGATTTCAGCAAGGCTTGGTGTACAGAGGCGCCAGAGTAGAATACAAATGTTTAAAAACCGTCTAAAAGAGGGGGATGTTCAGGTGGACTTACCTCCCTCAAAAATATAGAACTCAATTGAGTCACAATATATCAATACAAAAAAACGTTTTATTTAACTCCACTTAGTGCAACGCGTTTCGCAGGTGTGGTCCTGCTTCATCAGGCAAACAGGAGTATAACTATAAAACAAACAGAAATATATACAAACATAATGACCCATAGAAATAGCTTAAAGTAAAAGGCGCAGTATAAAAACATGAGAAGACATGGTTAAATTGTAACATTTTTGTTCGCAGTGTAGTAAAACTCGCTCTATGTCTAAAAATCGCCTCTAATTAATCATAAAATATCCACAAGAATCCAAAATGTAAACAAAAGTTAGTAAATCTCCATAATTGTCCATTGATATGTTAAAGTTCATCAGCTTCTAGATTAAAGGATAGTCAGTTTAGTGAGTATAACATATAGTACTATTTTATGGCCCTAGAGCTAACTCACAAGAAACATTGCTAACAGTCTATATTGATATAAAAAAAATAAAATTAAAATTTCAACACCTCAGCAAGAGTGACTTACCTCAATGGGTCTAGATGCAGAAGTGAGCGCCTCTGTGTAGATGTATGAGGAGGCTCTGCTTATATAGGGAGTGTAGTTGCACTAATTGATCCTAATGAACCAATCAAAAACTGCCATGTCAGCAAGGTGTGTCAATAGAGGCACACCTGGAAGTGGTCATGAGGCAGGAATGCATACATGGACATTAAGAAAGCATGGTAGCCTAGTGGCTAGCACTCTCGCCCTGCAAGTGCTGGGTCCCTGGTTCTATTCCCAGCCAAGTTAACATCCAGTATTAGTTGTTAAAATAAATATCATATTACACTGGAAGAGTATATACATTAACAGCATTTTTTTGTGGTAATCAGGTAACAGTGTCACCATCTAGTGGTGAAAGTATATATGATTGCCCAGGTTATGTGCAGATAGCAATGCTGGAAAAATTGTAATAAGTGCTCTGAATTTGATAAAAACAACATAGGAATCAAACACAAGTTAACATAGCAATTATAAAAATTATAAAAATATATATATTAAAAAAAAAAAAAAAAAAAAAATTAATAAAATAAATAAATATATATATAAAAAATATTATTAAACAGATTAAATGGGTGGAGTTAAGATCATAAATTTAATAAGTAAAAGAGAGGACCATTAAAATAGTAAAAAAAATTGTGAGTACTAAAAATCAGGTTTTTATAGAATTATGTGGGAGGTTGGATCAGAAGATTTTCTCAAGAACCTCATTTAACCCCATGGGTACTAAGGTCTTCAGAATTTGGATCCAGTACATCTCCCTATGCCGCAATGTCTCAAAAGCATTGGTGGTATTGGTGGGTAGGGCTTCTATTAGGGTGATCGTGAACAGGTGGGGGTTTTTTTGGTGATGGGTACCAAAGTGGCGGGACACGCTGTGCAGTGCGTAGTTGTTGATTATATTTCTCTTGTGTTGCCCAATGCGGCTCCTGGTGGTCTGAGTAGTACGTCCGATATATTGTAATTTACACGGGCATGAAATTAGATAGATTACATTCCTTGTTTCACATGTTATAGTCTGTTTTATTGTATACTGGGTATTGGTTATGACTGATTGGAAAGTATCTGTTTGAGTAATGAAGGTGCAAGCCTGGCAACGGGGCTTTTTGCAGGTATAAGATCCTGGGCGTGTGGTAGATTGTCCTGGGGTGGTGGAAGGGGGGTTCTTTAATCTACTTGGGGCCAGTAAATTTCGGAGGTTGGGGGCTCTCCTAAAGGTTAATGTGGGATTCTTGGGAATGGTTTTCCCTAGATAAGGGTCCTGTAGCAGTATTTCCCATCTGGAATTGAGTATGGTTCTGATGCTCTTATGTTGGGAGCTGAATTTTGTAATGAATCTTGGAAAGAGGGCAGAGGAGGTGGTTGTATGGGTGGGTTGTGATGTGGATGGTGGGTTGGGGATGGTGGCTCTTTGTTTGGCATCTCTGATTAGTTTACGTGGATATTGACGTTCTCTGAATTTTTCTGTAAGTGTTTTTGATTGTTCGTTGTAATCTTTCCTGTCTGTGCAGTTGCGAAATATTCGTCTGTTTTGGCTATATGGAGTGTTGGTGGTCCAGGGGCGGTGATGATGACTGTCAAAATGAATGTAATTATTAGCATCGACTTTCTTGAAGTGTGCTTTGGTCTTGATGATATTTGAATCGATAAACAGGATGAGATCGAGGTATTCTATGGAAGTGTGACTGTATTGGGAGGTAAATTGTAGTCCCGCCGGGTTTATATTCAAAAATTCTACAAAATGTGTTATGAGTGATGGATCGCCTTGCCAAATGAATATCAGGTCATCAATGTATCGACGGTAGAAAATTATATTGGAAGAGAAGGGATGGTTATGGGTGAATTTTAAATGCTCTAAATAGCCCATTGCTAAGTTGGCATAGGAGGGTGCGAAAGAACTTCCCATAGCTGTACCTGTTTGTTGATGATAAAATCTATCTGAAAAAGCAAAAGTATTATGTTTCAATATGAACTCAGCACAACCAATCAAAAAGGCTTGTTGTGCAGTTGGCATGTTGGGGTTGTTCCTTAAAAAGAATTCTAGTGCTGTAAGTCCAAAGGGGTGCGGTATATTGGTATATAAGGAGGTCACATCGCAAGTCAACCATATGTAATTGGATTGCCAGTTGATATCTTTCAGTAGATGGATGAGATGTTGTGAATCTTTTAAGTATGAGGGGAGGGTCTGTACGTGGGTTTGTAGGTGTTTGTCTAGGAACCGGGATAGATTACTGGTAACTGATTCTATTCCGGAGATGATTGGTCGACCTGGTGGTTTGTTAAGTGTTTTGTGGATTTTAGGTAAGTAATAGAAAAACGGTATCTTGGGGTGTTGGTTAATGATAAATGCTCTTTCATTTTTAGTTAAAATGCCGTTGAGGTATGCTGTATTGATAAAAGTTTTTAGTTTGTTGTTATATTCCAGGGTAGGGTCATAGTCGAGGGGTGTGTAATGGTCGGTATTGTTGAGTAGTCTAAATGATTCTTCTAGGTAATCAGATTTATTGAGCAGGACCACTCCTCCGCCCTTATCTGCTGGTTTGATGATTATGTCATGATTGTGTTGGAGGGTTTTGAGGGCTCTGTTTTCTAAACGATTAAGGTTGGAAGTATGGATGGGTGTTTCAAGGTCCAGTTTTTGTAGATCCTCAAGTACCAGAGAATAAAATGTAGAGATGAAGTTGCCTTTGGATGCCGTGGGGTAGAATCTAGACTTTCCTTTCAGTTGAGTAGTGATGTATTTCTCTAGGGCTAGTTCACCTGGGACTAGAGTACAGGTAGGTATGTTCTCATTGTTAGTGATGATAAGGGCTGTATCGGGATCAGGAACAGATTGTTTTTTTATGGCAAAATGCCGCTTTAATGTCAGTTTCCGTATATAGGCATTCAAGTCAGAAAAAAGTTCTGACATGTATGAATTGTTGGTGGGACAAAAAGACAAACCCTTCTGGAGTAGTTCAGTTTCATGTGAAGTGAGCGTGTGGGTGGACAGATTGAATATAGATTTCATATTATTGGCTGGGTAATCTTGGTTCAGAATCGGTTTCTCTTTTCTCCTTTTGCCTCTGCATCCTCTCTTTCTGGGCTTGGGGGGGGGGGGGCGTTTCAGAGTGATCTTCGTTTTCAAAAGAACCCTGTTGCCTGTGGGGCTGGGCATGGGGAGCAGTAGGGAGTTCTGGGAGAGGGTAGAGGGAAGGTCTAAAAAAGAGACCGTGGTTGTGATGGTTGTATCAAGATTTTCATCCCCCCCGGAGGTGGGGCTGGTCTCATGAATTGCATTGAACTGATCATTAGTAATGTCCGCCCCAAGGAGTGTATCCACAACAGGAGCGTTGGGGCTGGGAACAGCTGGTTGGGGAGTGGACATGTTGTCCTGGGCTTGTGTCTGTGAGTCGTAAATGCTCAGTTGGGAGGCTCTTAAATCATCAGGGGGCTCTGAATGTTGGACTTGAGGAATGTTGCATGTTTCTGTTCCACCAGTAGGTTTGTGACCTTGGGAGAGAGAAGCTGGGGGGGCGCCATTGAGAAATTTGTACATGGGGAGTTCATTGATTTTAAAAAATGTTTTTGTGGGCTTAAGGCCCGCTGCTTTTTTACTTTTGGTTTTGGTGTTGGGGTTCCTTGGAGGTTTGGCTTTGACCACAGGTGGGTTGGTTGGTGGTAGAGTCTGGTCTTGAATTGAGATGGTTGGAGCCGCAGAGGGCAAGATATTATTGATGGACAGTGTGGGGATGTCTACCATAGGTGTTTTTTTAAAAAGCGTTTTTTCCAACATAGTGGTGTGGGCAAAACTGAACTTAGGGGGATTGTAGGAGGGTGGAGGGGGGATTGGTGTGGTTGGTGCCTGTGTGGGTGGTGGGAATGTGGGTGGCGGTACTGGATGTGGAGGTGGGTAGGGTGGGAAAATCCGTGATTGGGGTACCGGGACTGAGAGACTCATAAGAGGTGGCAGGCGTGAAGGTGCAGGGGGTGCTGGTAAAGGTGTCTGATAGGCTGGGGGGAACCTGGATTTTCTTTCCCTTTCTCTATGCTCAGCATAGGCCAGCCTATCTCGATTCAATTTTTTAAGCTTTGTGTCTATTGTTTCAATTTCAAATTTTTTAATTTTGGATACAAGGTTGGACATGAGTGCTGGGTATTGCTTGCTTTTTGAGTGAAGGGCAATAGTAGATTTGAGGCTATTGATGATAGGCTGTAAGCCAGCAATAATGGTCTTTCTTTTAGCAATAATTCTCTCCATCATCCCCCCTGTGCAAACCTCAAGGTAAATGTACCACTCATCACTGTACACAAGGTCTTTGGGAAAGGTGGAGAGAGTTTTGATTCTGATGCCATCCGGTGATATTTTTTCTTCTATATATGTCTGCTGCATGGCAATGTCGGCCAAGTTAAAGAATTCATCTTTTAGAGAAGTTTCTAGTTCTTGAAATATAGGTTTCAGGTCGATTTCAGGGATTGGTGGGTTGTTGTCCGGCTCAGCAGGGGTATCAGTATTATCAACAGATGTGTGTATTTTGAACTGTGCCAGAAGGCAGTTTCTGTGTATGGCTCGGTCTTCTATAAACTCCATATCGGGACTGCAATCGATCTGTCGCTCTAACGTGACCCAAGTGTGACGTAGAGGAAGGAATGTGCTTGGAAGAACAAAGAGAAATCGAGAGCCCAATATGGTGTAGTATTGTTAAGTTGGTTGTGGTTTAAAGCAAAATATTAAGATATACTCACAAACATGGGTTACCCATAGGCAACCACTTCAAATGCAGGTGGGGAGTATTAGAACCTGACCCCACTCAGGTTATTAAGATGTCGCTCTCTGTAGATAGGAAACGGGGTAGCACCCCTCCACCGAGGGTGGAATCAAGATTTCAGCAAGGCTTGGTGTACAGAGGCGCCAGAGTAGAATACAAATGTTTAAAAACCGTCTAAAAGAGGGGGATGTTCAGGTGGACTTACCTCCCTCAAAAATATAGAACTCAATTGAGTCACAATATATCAATACAAAAAAACGTTTTATTTAACTCCACTTAGTGCAACGCGTTTCGCAGGTGTGGTCCTGCTTCATCAGGCAAACAGGAGTATAACTATAAAACAAACAGAAATATATACAAACATAATGACCCATAGAAATAGCTTAAAGTAAAAGGCGCAGTATAAAAACATGGGAAGACACGGTTAAATTGTAACATTTTTGTTCGCAGTGTAGTAAAACTCGCTCTATGTCTAAAAATCGCCTCTAATTAATCATAAAATATCCACAAGAATCCAAAATGTAAACAAAAGTTAGTAAATCTCCATAATTGTCCATTGATATGTTAAAGTTCATCAGCTTCTAGATTAAAGGATAGTCAGTTTAGTGAGTATAACATATAGTACTATTTTATGGCCCTAGAGCTAACTCGCAAGAAAAATTGCTAACAGTCTATATTGATATAAAAAAAATAAAATTAAAATTTCAACACCTCAGCAAGAGTGACTTACCTCAATGGGTCTAGATGCAGAAGTGAGCGCCGAACAATCAAAAACACTTACAGAAAAATTCAGAGAACGTCAATATCCACGTAAACTAATCAGAGATGCCAAACAAAGAGCCACCATCCCCAACCCACCATCCACATCACAACCCACCCATACAACCACCTCCTCTGCCCTCTTTCCAAGATTCATTACAAAATTCAGCTCCCAACATAAGAGCATCAGAACCATACTCAATTCCAGATGGGAAATACTGCTACAGGACCCTTATCTAGGGAAAACCATTCCCAAGAATCCCACATTAACCTTTAGGAGAGCCCCCAACCTCCGAAATTTACTGGCCCCAAGTAGATTAAAGAACCCCCCTTCCACCACCCCAGGACAATCTACCACACGCCCAGGATCTTATACCTGCAAAAAGCCCCGTTGCCAGGCTTGCACCTTCATTACTCAAACAGATACTTTCCAATCAGTCATAACCAATACCCAGTATACAATAAAACAGACTATAACATGTGAAACAAGGAATGTAATCTATCTAATTTCATGCCCGTGTAAATTACAATATATCGGACGTACTACCCAGACCACCAGGAGCCGCATTGGGCAACACAAGAGAAATATAATCAACAACTACGCACTGCACAGCGTGTCCCGCCACTTTGGTACCCATCACCAAAAAAACCCTCACCTGTTCACGATCACCCTAATAGAAGCCCTACCCACCAATACCACCAATGCTTTTGAGACATTGCGGCATAGGGAGATGTACTGGATCCAAATTCTGAAGACCTTAGTACCCATGGGGTTAAATGAGGTTCTTGAGAAAATCTTCTGATCCAACCTCCCACATAATTCTATAAAAACCTGATTTTTAGTACTCACAATTTTTTTTACTATTTTAATGGTCCTCTCTTTTACTTATTCAATTTATGATCTTAACTCCACCCATTTAATCTGTTTAATAATATTTTTTATATATATATTTATTTATTTTATTAATTTTTTTTTTTTTTTTTTTTTTTTTTATATATATATTTTTATAATTTTTATAATTGCTATGTTAACTTGTGTTTGATTCCTATGTTGTTTTTATCAAATTCAGAGCACTTATTACAATTTTTCCAGCATTGCTATCTGCACATAACCTGGGCAATCATATATACTTTCACCACTAGATGGTGACACTGTTACCTGATTACCACAAAAAAATGCTGTTAATGTATATACTCTTCCAGTGTAATATATTTATTTTAACAACTAATACTGGATGTTAACTTGGCTGGGAATAGAACCAGGGACCCAGCACTTGCAGGGCGAGAGTGCTAGCCACTAGGCTACCATGCTTTCTTAATGTCCATGTATGCATTCCTGCCTCATGACCACTTCCAGGTGTGCCTCTATTGACACACCTTGCTGACATGGCAGTTTTTGATTGGTTCATTAGGATCAATTAGTGCAACTACACTCCCTATATAAGCAGAGCCTCCTCATACATCTACACAGAGGCGCTCACTTCTGCATCTAGACCCATTGAGGTAAGTCACTCTTGCTGAGGTGTTGAAATTTTAATTTTATTTTTTTTATATCAATATAGACTGTTAGCAATTTTTCTTGCGAGTTAGCTCTAGGGCCATAAAATAGTACTATATGTTATACTCACTAAACTGACTATCCTTTAATCTAGAAGCTGATGAACTTTAACATATCAATGGACAATTATGGAGATTTACTAACTTTTGTTTACATTTTGGATTCTTGTGGATATTTTATGATTAATTAGAGGCGATTTTTAGACATAGAGCGAGTTTTACTACACTGCGAACAAAAATGTTACAATTTAACCGTGTCTTCTCATGTTTTTATACTGCGCCTTTTACTTTAAGCTATTTCTATGGGTCATTATGTTTGTATATATTTCTGTTTGTTTTATAGTTATACTCCTGTTTGCCTGATGAAGCAGGACCACACCTGCGAAACGCGTTGCACTAAGTGGAGTTAAATAAAACGTTTTTTTGTATTGATATATTGTGACTCAATTGAGTTCTATATTTTTGAGGGAGGTAAGTCCACCTGAACATCCCCCTCTTTTAGACGGTTTTTAAACATTTTTATTCTACTCTGGCGCCTCTGTACACCAAGCCTTGCTAAAAAAAAAAGTATACCATAATTGCCTGGACACTGTTTGAATTGAAGTTTGTATAAATATAATTACCGTATAAACTCGCAAGCAAGCCGAATTTTTGACCCCCAAAAAGGGGGTCAAAGGTTGGGGGGTCGGCTTGCTTGCGAGTCACCTGTGGTCCGCGCCCCAGCTCCCCTGCCCCACGGTCGCCGCTATCACCTGATCTGGCGCCGCATCTTCTTTTATTCCCCTCTCCTCTCGTAAAGTAATTCACAGCAGTGCGCCCCATGGCGGCTGCTGTGATGACGAGGCAGGAAGCCATAGAGAGAGAGCGGCTTCCTGTAGCTATGGGAACCGCTCTCTCTCTATGGCTTCCTGCCTCGTCATCACAGCAGCCGCCGTGGGGCGCGCTGCTGTGAATTAC
Organism: Hyperolius riggenbachi; assembly: GCF_040937935.1. Lineage (NCBI taxonomy): Eukaryota > Metazoa > Chordata > Amphibia > Anura > Hyperoliidae > Hyperolius > Hyperolius riggenbachi. The sequence goes on from NC_090655.1 coordinate 107,057,753, forward strand.
TTTACGAGCGGAGAGGGGATTAATAGAAGTACAGTGCCTATACTGGGCACTGTACTAGCTATACTGGGGCACTATACTGGGCGCTATACTGGGCACTACCTACCTATACTGGGCGCTATACTGGGCACTACTTACCTATACTGGACACTATACTAGCTATACTGGGCACTACCTACCTATACTGGGCACTATACTAGCTATACAGGGCACTATACTAGCTAAACTGGGGCACTTCCTACCCATACTGGGCACTATACTAGCTATACTGGGGCACTACCTACCCATACTGGGCACTATACTAGCTATACTAGGGCACTATACTAGCTATACTGGGTACTTTACTAGCTATACTGAGCACTTTACTAGCTATACTAGGGCACTACCTACCCATACTGGGCACTATACTAGATATACCGGAACACACTGGGGGGATCACACGGACAGCATTTCCTACCCCCGGCTTATATGAGGGTCAATCATTTTTTCCTGGTTTTTTCAGGTAAACGTTGGGGGGTCGGCTTATATGCGGGTCGGCTTGCTTGCGAGTATATATGGTAGAACTTATTTTTAGTACAGCTCAATGCAACAAGAGATGTTGTTTTGCCTCTGGCCAACACCATCCCATTTCAAATGTGACACGTGTGGTGTTGTCAAATGCTCCCATGAAATTGCAGCTGAATAGCACTTGTGGCCGGCAGCGGGGAGGCTGAGCTGCCTGACAAGTAAGCAGCTCAGCCACCAATGGAAAATATGCAGTGGTATCGGTAGGTACATCTATAGCTAGCGAGCAGTGAGGCTTGTGTAATGGTGCTGCTCTGAACAAATCCACCTCAGTGGCGTGAGATCTAGGATAAAGATAAGAAATAGAGGGCACTCAGAGAACCAGTAACAGGAAAGGGGGGTGTGCCTGGAGTAATCTCACCTTAGAAAGTTGCTGAAAAACCTGTACAGGCCTGTCAGCAACGTTCCATGGTGAGATTACTCCAGGCACAACTGCTTTTCCTACCTCTGTTTCCCTGAGTGCCCTCTATTTCTTATCTTTATCCTAGAACCAATGGAAAAGAGACAGAGAAGATCAGCAGCAGGAGGTGGGGCATATATGTTAAAGGAGAACCGTAGTGAGAGGTATATGGAGGCTGCCATATTTATTTCCTTTTAAGCAATACCAGTTGCTTGGATATTCAGCTGACCCTCTGCCTCTAATACTTTCAGCCATAGGCCCTGAACAAGCATGCAGCAGATCAGGTGTTTCTGACAAATTAGACAGATATGACGAGATTAGCTGCATGCTTGTTTTTGGTGTGATTCAGCCACTTCTTCAGCCAAATAGACCAGCAGGGCTGCCAGGCAACTGGTATTGCTTAAAAGGAAATAAATATGGTAGCCTCCATATACCTCCCACTACAGTTCTCCTTTAAGAAATGTTGCCAGATCAATTTGCTTGATAAGATGCACTTCCTGTTTGCAGCAGTGTTGGAATCTATTTAATTCAACTACAAAGTCCCATAGTAATCTAGAGGTGACCACTCAAATGGACCCCTTAGAATCTGTAAACCAGAAACGCAGCAGGTATGTGTGAAATATCCAGGCGTTCATCTATTCAAGCAAGATGGTTCAGCGATAGCTACTAGACAGGTATGCATTACATATATAACCACTCTCTCCTCCACCTGCTTAATGGTAGTAGGAGGGGTTTTCTTCTTTATATAATAAAGTACACTTGAACTGAGAGGGAAATGGTGGCTGCCATATTTCCTTTTACAGGACAACTGTAGTGAGAAGAATATGGAGGCTACCATATTTATCATATTTATTTACTTTAAATCAATACCAGTTGCCAGGCATCCTGCTGATCTGTTTGGCTGCAGTAGTGTCTGAATAACACCAGAAACAAGCATGCAGAAACACATGATCTGCTGCATGCTTGTTCACGGTCTATGGCTAAATGTATAAGAGGCAGAGGATCAGTAGGACAGCCAGGCAATTTGCATTGTTCGAAAGGAAATTAAGATGTCAACTTCTATTGTGTATGCTCAGTTCAGGTGTGCTTTAACTACTTGCCGACCGCGTCATGCCGATGGGAATGGCCACAGCGGCAGCCCCAGGATCAGTGTAAGGTCCTGCGGGCCTATTTTGCAGGAGATCACGCACATCTCCGCTTGGTAGGTGGAGCTCTGCCCCACCATCTGCCTCCCAGCGGCGATCGGAGTTGGAGGTGGAAAAAATTAGGAAATCCATCCTCTGGCCAAGCAGTAGTAACCCTGTGTTATCACTCCCAATAGAAACCTGTAGCAAGTCCTCACTGTAAGCAGCAACACCTGATTACTGCTGCTTGGCCAGCAAATGGATTTCCTCAGCTTTTCCAGCTCCCAGTCCGACACTGCTTCTAGATTTTATTTTCAGTGCAATTTTTTCACAAGCTTTTAGACCCTAAAAATCATACTGCTAGATAGATCTGGGGTAAACCTATACATTACACACCTTCCATGGACCCAGCTCGGGGTTACCGTCTGCACTGCGGATTTCCGGCCCAAGCCTGACTCGGGGTTACCGCTAAGGAGGTTTGGCCACAAGATGGTGCTATACACTATCCTGGGTCACCAGGAAGTGTTTGATAGTTTTTAAACATTACTTTTTCCTTACATTTTTATGAATGAACATGGTTTCGATTGTTACTTAGAGGAACCCATGTTCCCCTTTACCAATTCCTGACGTGTAAATCCCACCATGAACAAAAGGCGTGAGCATGCGCCGCTGATTAACAGGAAATACTGGTACATCCTGTTTGGGTTACTGAGGCTCAATACAGACATACCGGTATGTCCAGATTGTTAACTGGTTACATATTTCAATTTGATACTTGAGTCACTGACATTTTATCCTTTTTTACTTTTTAAATCATTTATTAACATGCAGTATACAGATCAGGTATTCTGTCTGCACTCTCTTTTTACTGGCCTCATACTTGATGCAGATCTGTGCCTCTAGATACTGATGCCATAGAAATCAACACGACAGCCAAGTTACTGGCATTTTTTAAAGGGAATGGGGAATAGAGCAACTTCTATATTACACTTACACTAGTATTCCCTTAAGAAAATGTGAACTTTGCTTTCTTAAAACAGATTGGACTTACAATTATTCAGGTTGGAGTGAGCCCTGAGATGTCTCCCAGTGCATCACTGCTGAATATGCAAATAATCTTTTTTTTTTTTTTTTTTTGTAACTCAATTTTTATTAAGAGGTTCAATATATAAACAGGTTTTACAGATATTCACAGGATATATCTTCTAAGAAAATGTAGCAGATAGATAAACATACCAAAAGTGACAAAATATTCCATAAAACCCAAAAAAGAGAGTAAAGAAGAGAGAACCTCTTTTCTTTCTTCTTTTTCCTTGTCTAGTGTAGAGTCATAGAAGAAGCATATAATAATTAAAGAAAACCTGTACTGAAAATTAAAAGTCAAAATAACCGTACTCAAGTCATACTTACCTGCTGTGTAGTCTACTCCTCAATCTCTTTCTCCTCTCCTGTGTCCTGCATGTCCACTGTGATCAATGGAATTCTCCGTCCTCCATTTTGAAAATGGCCATTACCCCATAACAGATTCCTGGTCAGCACACAGTTAAACTGTAATATCGCCCACTTGAGCCATAGGGAAACATGGACACATCAGTTCTCCTCTCAGCTGTAACTGACAGCAACTGATATATTTCCAAACTCAGGAGGAGAGAAGGCCTCCGACAGGACCCCACCACCTGAATCAAGTCTATAACCCTACGAGTGTTGTCTCCCGCCTGTCTTTGTGGGATGAAGCCCACCTGATCTCCATCCACCAATGAGGCAACCACTTTATTAAGGCGGTTAGCTAGGATCTTTGTAAAGATCTTAAGATCAGAATTCAATAAAGATTTTGGGCGGTAACTCTTCGGGTCAAGAGGGTCCTTCCCATCTTTTGGTATAATTGTCAGTAAGGAACGTTTCATAGAGGTGGGGATAGGGGAGCCATCCATGAATGAGTTAAATAATTTCACCATATAGGGGATCAAGATATATTGAAAGCGTTTGTAATAAATATAAGAAAGCCCATCCGGGCCAGGTGTTTTCTTATTAGGCAATTCCTTAATAACTAATGCTATTTCTTCAAAGGTGATCTCAGAATTCAAACCTAGCACTTGGTTCTCAGAAAGCTGAGGTAGTGTCGTTTTATTCACGAAGGCTTGGAAGCCTTTAACTGTATAGGAGCCAGTCCCCTCTCTGTGGATATTATAAAGGTGAGTATAAAATTCCTCAAAGGTCTTGGACACATGATCAGGATCAGAAGACACGACACCCTTTGAGTTTCTTAAGGCATAAATAGTTCTAGCATTTTGTTCCTTGCTTAGAGAGTGTGCGCCTTGTTACCCTTGTCGTAGTAGAGCTGGCGAGTCCAATTCAGGGCCCGTTCAGCTGCATGTGTTTGTGTTTCCTGCACATTTCAAAGCTCACTCCAACCTGAATACCTTCTGTTTTAAGAAGGCAAACTTCTTAGTAAGAGGGCTTTTAGCCCCTCACACTCCTGTGAGTTCTGGTTCACCATGAGTTTGCTGGGTACGCTTTGACTTTAAGAAGATCTATAAAGTTACCATTGTAGGTCAGTTTGTATTCACGAAGCATTACTGTATAAACCTATATAGTGCAGCCTCACCCTTATCTCTCCAATCCTAAAGGCCAAAGGCTACGCATTTCTCAGATATATAAGACAAGACATATGACTAGCCATATCTGTCTGTGACTGTGTAACATTGACCTAATACCTTACACAAGGGATTAGGCTTTAACAACGCTCCTCTTGTTCAAAAGCAGAATCTAGTACATAATAATCACACATGAAAAAGGAGTTTCCGTTCAAAGGAAGATTTAATCTAACCTGAAAATGTAAAGGCTGATTTATAAATATTAGCAGAAGCCAGGTTAGTTTACTTACCATGTACATGAAAAAAGGGCGGCCTTGAAATTTGGAAACCCTAAAATAGCTGGTAGTAGTATATCTGTACATTTACCGATATTGTACACTTATCTGTATCATAATACATACCATTTTTTTTTATTACAGCTACATTTAGCCCTATTTCCACACTGAACCCTCCCTCTACTGATGCCTATTGAATCACCACTACTCCTTAAATACCGCCCCACTTACACCTAACCTTAACCTTCCCCCAACGGTTAACCTTAACCCCCCTACCCCCGCTTAACCTTAAAGGATAACTGTAATGAGAGGGATATGGAGACTGCCATCTTTATTTCCTTTTTAGCAATACCAGTTGCCTGGCAGTCATGCTGATCCTCTGCCTTCAATACTTTTAGCCATAGACCCTGAACAAGATTGTTTCTGGTGTTATTCAAACACTACTGAAGCCAAATAGAACAGCAGGGCTGCCAGGCAACTGGTATTGTTTAAAAGGAAATAAATATAGCAGCCCCCATACATCTCTCACTTTAACTGTACTTCCTGGCTGCTAATCCAATTAAAATATTAGCCAAATTTTGCATTGCAGACACCCGAATTTCCCCACATTGCCAGTGTTTCAATGGAAGCCTGTGGTGGCACCCAAACGTCTGCTTGTCGTGGGCGCCCTAGTTTCCTGTGTTTTTTTTTTTTCTTTAATTTTCCTGTTTTCACCAACTTTCTCTATCATGCTTTAGCAGAACAATATCAAAGGAAAGTATACATTTTCAGGGCGAAGTTTATAGGGCAAAGTTTACTTAGATTAGTGCTAAGGAAAAAGAGCTTTAAGGGTCTTCGGCCCCAGTGCCAAGCCCTACAAAATGTGACTCTCCATCTTACATGTACTCTTCTGTTCTACTCCAGTGTCATTCTGTGCTGTCCTAGATCACTCTGTGAGGGCCGGTTGCACACCAAAAAGCACTAGCATAATTGCAAACGCTCAGCCCTTTTTGAAGTGATTTTTTTACAAGGATTCTAGGCATGTGCCTAGTGATTTTGTAATCATGCCTAGTGATTTTTGGAGCCTTTTTGTATTATCATTTTTTAGTTTTTGTTACAGTAGAGCTGGAATTGAACAGCTTCTGTAACAAAACCGCTTGGAAAAATCGATCGGTTCTAGCCCTTTAAGAGTGTTTTTCCAGTTTCCTATACTTAACATTGAGGCTGAACCGCCATAGAAAAGCTGCAGGACCTGCATTTGCATTTGGGAGACAATCCCATCGCTCTAGTGGGATCCATCCCATTCAAATACATTAGCCAAGTTATAGGTTTTTTTTTCCCTTTGGTGATTCTTGAAGGGGCCAAGAATACCTAGGTGAGAAGAAGGGAGAGATTGGGAGCCCAATGGTGCAGTATCATCAGGTGTAGGGTGGATAAAATCATATAAATATATACTCACAATGGTGGGTTGCAGTTCCTGCAACCACCGTATAGGCCTGCAGGGAATTAACCATTCCTGCTCGGTACTCCGGGTCCTGCTGGGTACAGGATAGTCGCTCTCCTGTAGTATGATAGACTTTCCAGAAAAACTGCAAAGCTATTACCTCCAAAGGAGGTCTGACTGGTATTGGGTAGGATGGAGGCGCCCAATGTATGTTCTATTTTGGTATTTTTAAATACAAATAAAAACATTACATAATAATAAGAGAGGTCATTGCTTACCTCTCCAGAAGATATAGACACCAGTTCAACTGGAAAACGTTTATTAAAAAAGCAATCTGACATTGCGTTTCACGGGTCATGGCCCACTTCCTCAGGTCAATACAAAATGCCTTGATAGCAAAGGGAATATAGTGGCGCCTACAACTTTTTTCCAATTGAACTGGTGTCTATATCTTCTGGAGAGGTAAGCAACGACCTCTCTTTTTATTATATAATTTTTTTTATTTGTATTTAAAAATACCAAAATAGAACATACATTGGGTGCCTCCATCCTACCCACTAACATTAGCCAAGTGCTTTTCCAAGTGCTGGGGTTTATAAAAGTGCTCAGAAGCGCTCTTGGTGTGCACCAGTTCCCCTGCTTATATAGAAGTGATGGGACATGGGAGATAATTCACAAAAGCTCTTCTCTTGAGGGCCTGTTTCCACTACACGCAGATTCTGCATGCAGAAAACTGACTCCAATGAATGCCTATGGGAAATTTGCATCAGAAAAATTGCGTTCAGTGGAAACAGGCCCATAGACATTCATTGGAGTCAGTTTTCTGCATGCAGAATCTGCGTGTAGTGGAAACATGCCCTGAATGATCTCACCTTATCTCATTTTTCATCTAAACTATAAGGAGAGCTAAATCACAATATAAGTTATATAAGAAGAGCTAACTCAAGGGTTAAGCCAGATAAGGAGAGATACAGTGTGTAATAAAAGTCAGTATGTCTCACATTTTTGTAAATATTTATTACATCTTTTCCTGGGACAAGATTGAAAATAAGACTCTTTGATACATTGTAAATTAGTCAGTAGTAGTGTATAGCTTATATAACAGTGTGAGGGCGGGAACCTACTAGAGCGCTTTTTTGAGCGTTTAGGCATCACTTTCAATCGTTACTGATTTGCCTAAACCCTCAGCTAATGTAAATGAATGGGACAAATTCTAAAACAGTGATTGTGATTATCAAAATCGCAATCGCAGGACATGCAGCATTTTGATAGCGTTTGCGCTTCAATGTAAAGTATATAAGCGCTGGCTAATCGCTATGAAATTGCTACACATAGCGATTTGTGAGCCATTTTAAATGACTTCAACCTTTAAAAAAAATTATAATAATTTGAAAGGACCAATCAGAATTAGAATCGCTAATCACTATCACAATCGCTGACAAAAAGCATATACGTTTTAAAATCGCTACCAAAATTGCCTTAAAATGCTCATGAAATTGCTTACAAAATGCTAATTAAAAATGCTAGCGATTGTGATAGCGATTTGCAACATCCCTTTAAGTGGGATCACACCCCTAGCATTACAATAGCAAGAGCTTTTCAAATCACAAGTGCCTAGAAAAGCGCTGCTAGTGGGTTCCAGGCCTAAGGCTCTGTTCCCACTACAGCAGAGAAAGGACATTTTTTTTATCTGCACGTCAAGTGAACGGCTCCTATTTTATGAATAGGAGCCATTTACACTTGTCACGCTGCATTGAATACGCCGGATCCAATGCAGTAAGCGGCACTTCTGTGCAGTCTGCGATAATCCCGGGCAGGCAGATGGGTTCCCCCATATCACCTATAGAGGAGTACATCTGCCCTAGGCTACAGCCGGACCACGGTGGACCATCGGCTCCCGCTGGCCGCATGTGGTCCGGAACAAGTGAGAATACAGCCTTAGTTTGCTGTCCCTTTAAAATGACTCGACACAACCATAAATGTCTAAGCTTGGTATACATTTTCAACTATGATTGGTCAATCACTAATCAATTTTATCACCTCCATGTAGTATGGGAGTCAAAAGATTTTTAATGCTATGAGCAGATTATTTAGGCCTCCTTTCCACGAACTGTTGATAGGCAGTGAAATGCCTTTCAAACTCTCTCAACTGGTCACTGCTGCCTGGTAACTGCTTGTTGCTGCATGATAACTGCTCACTGCTGCCTGGTCACTGCTTGCTGAGCACACAGTTCAACAGTCCGTGGAAAAGAGGCCTTAGGTAGAATACATTTGTAACCGGCGCCGGGAGACTTGGGCGCAGGTTACAGCCGGTATATGGCCATGTATATGGCTGGTATAAGTCCCGGCCGCGTTAATTACTATTCCCTCTCCAGGCCGCCATGGATAGTGGAGAATGATATAATTCGACTTCCAGCTATTGCTGGAGGCCGAATTATTGTGTTTTAAAAGCAACTTCAGCTCCGTCTTCTGACGGCGCCGACGTTACTGAATACAGCTAAAGCCGTAATTCCTATTACAGTCTATGGTGGCGCCGGCTGTGCCCAAATCTACCTGCGATGAAAAGCACTGCTCCGCTTAGGCAAGCGCTCATACTACATTGAGATGGTCACATTTTCTGAAATGCCACCGATTCTGCCTAGTGTGCTCCTAGCCTTGATAACCTGCGCTGATAATATTAGGGTGTAATGCGGTGGTGCGCTACTAAAACATAGCTCCAATTCCAATAATTGCCAACAAGCTGCGCACTATTGATCCTCTTGTCAAGACACTAGACCTTACTCTCTAATTAGAGAGTGTAAGGCCTCCTTTCCACGGACCGCTGATAGGCAGTGAAATGCCTCTCAAACTCTCTCAACTGCTCACTGCTGCCTAGTAACTGCTTGTTGCTGCATGATAACTGCTTACTTCTGCCTGGTAACTGCTTGCTGAGCACCCAGCTCAACAGTTAAGTGGAAAGGAGGCCTAAATAGTATAAACAAAGTCCAGAAAGGCAGGGGTGGCCAGATGACCCCGCAGGCACTATAGACCCATCTAACTAAGGCCTCCTTTCCACAAACTGTTGAGCTGTGTGTTCAGCAAGCAGCTACCAGGCAGAAGTGAGCAGTTATCATGCAGCAACAAGCTGTTACTAGGCAGCAGTGAGGAGTTGAGAGAGTTTGAGAGGCATTTCACTGCCTAGTAACGGTCCGAGGAAAAGAGGCCTAAGGCTAATGCCTCTCAAACTCTCACAGCTGCTTGCTGCTGCCTGGTAACAGTTCAACAGTCCGTGAAAAAGAGGCTTAAAGAGGAACTCCAGTGAAAATAATGTAATAAAAAAAAGTGCTTCATTTTTACAATAATTATGTATACATGATTTAGTCAGTGTTTGCTCATTGTAAAATCTTTCCTCTCCCAGATTCACATTCTGACATGTATTACATGGTGACATTGTTACTGTGGGCAAATTATGTAGCTGTTTCTAGCTAGTCTGGCTTTAACAGATAGCTGTAAGCAGCTATTTCCTGTCTGAACATTGTTACATTGTGGCAGTTTGCCCAGAGTACCGTACGGTACCAGAGCCTCTTGTGGGAGGGGTTTCAGCACAAAATCAGTCATACAGCGCCCCCTGATGGTCTGTTTGTGAAAATCATTATTTTTCTCATGTAAAAGTGGGTATCAGCTACTGATTGGGATAAAGTTCAATTCTTGGTCGGAGTTTCTCTTTAAGGATCATAAGATAGCGGTGAGTGTCCACTGCTTGGGGTGTGGTGGTATCTCACTGAAGCAGGAAAGTGGTTGCCTAGCAGTGGGGAGACACGAGTTGGACTTTGTATATACTATTTACACTCTAATTAGAGTGTAAGATCTAGTGTTTTGACAAGAGGATCAATAGTGCACAACTCGTTCGCAATTATTAAATTGACTAGGTAAGCTCTCATACTACATGGAAGTGGTAACATTTGCCAATCAATGTGTGTACCAGGCTTTACTGCAATTGATTCTACCACACTGCTAATGTACCAATGTGCACGTCCCATTATAATATAATTGCTTCATGTTTAGCATGCGATTACATTGACCACTCAGCTCAGCAAGCAGTTACCAGGCATCAACAAGCAGTGAGCAGTTGTGAAAGTATGAGAGGCATTTCACTGCCTATCAACAGTTAGTGGAAAAGAGGTCATAGGCCCAGTGCACACCAAAACCACTAGCAGATCCGCAATACGCTAGCGGTTTTGGGAGCTGATTTCAGAGCGATTCTAGGTATGTTTAGAGAGGTTTTCTAAACATACCTAGCGGTTTTGGGTGCGTTTTTGTGTAGCAGATTACACATATTGTTACAGTAAAAGCTGTTACTGAACAGCTTCTGTAACAAAAATGCCTGGCAAACCGCTCTGAAGTAGCGTTTTTCAGAGCGGTTTGCGGTTTTTCTATACTTTACATTGAGGACGAAACGCTTCCGAAAACCGCAAACGCGCAGCAGGAGGCGCGTTTGCGGCTTGGCAAAAACCGCAAACCGTCGGTGTGCACCATCCCATTGCAATACATTAGACAAGCGTTTTTAGAGGCGGATGCGGCCGGCGGATCGCTCCAAAAACCGCTCGGTGTGCACTGGGCCTTAGGCCCAGTGCACACCGAGCGGTTTTTGGAGCGATCCAAAATATACCTAGCAAAACCACTAGGTATATTTAGAAAACCTCTCTAAACATACCTAGAATCGCTCTGAAATCAGCTCCCAAAACCGCTAGCGTATTGCGGATCTGCTAGCGGTTTTGGTGTGCACTGGGCCTTAGATACAGACAAAACAAGACACAGAACAGTAATACCTCCTTTCCACGAACTGTTGAGCTGTGTGCTCGGCAATCAGTTACCAGGCAGCAGTGAGCAGTTTTAAGAGTTTGAGAGGCATCGACAGTTCGTGGAAAGGAGGCCTCAAGGATACCTGAAGTGACATGATGAGATAGACATGGGTATGTACAGTGCCTAGCACACAAATAACTATGCTGTGTTCCTTTTTTTCTTTCTCTGTCTGAAAGAGTTAGGCCTCTTTTCCACGAACTGTTTACAGGCAGTGAAATGCCTCTCAAATGCTCACTGCTGCTTGGTAACTGCTTGTTGCTGCCTGGTAACTGCTTGCTGAGCACACAGTTCAACAGTTCGTGGAAAAGAGGCGTTAAATATCAAGTATGTAAGTGGCTGACTCAGTCAGGAAGTGACTACAGTGTGACACTCAATGATAAGAAATTCCCTTTTTATCTCTTTCTTGCTCTCAGAAGCCGGTTTTCTGCTAGGAAAATGGTTTCTAGTTGGAATTTCTCACCAGTGACGGTCACACTGTAGTCACTTCCTGACTGAGTCAGCCACTTACATACCTGATATTTAACTCTTTGAGACAGAGAAAGGAAAAAAAAAAGAACACAGCATATTTATTTGTGTGCTAGGCATTGTACATACATATGTCACTTTGGTTATCCTTTAGGCCTCTTTTCCACGAACTGTTGAGCTGTGTTCTCAGCAAGCAGTTGCCAGGCAGCAGTGAGCAGTTGCCAGGCAGCAGTGAGCAGTTGCCAGGCAGCAGTGAGCAGTTGCCAGGCAGCAGTGAGCAGTTGTGAGAGTTTGAGAGGCATTTCACTGCCTAGAAACAGTTAGTGGAAAAGAGGCCTTAAAGAGAACCTGTACTGAGTAAAAATATTTAAAATAAACACATGAGGTAACTTCAAATGAACATTACATAGTTACCTTGCCATCAGTTCCTCTCAGAAGCTCGCCATTTTCTTCTGACAATAATCCTATCCAGTTCTGACAATATTTTGTCAGATCTGAAATATCAGTTGCTGTCAGTTATAGCTGAGAGGAAAACTGATGTACCAGGTAATGTCCATGTTTCCCTAAGGCTCAAGTAGGCGATGTTACAGTTTAACTGTGTGCTGACCAGAAAGCTGTTATGGGTAATTTTCAAAGTGGAGGACGGAAAATTCCCTTGATCACAGTGAACAAACAGGACGCGGGACAGGAGAAAGACACTGAGTAGTAGACTACATGGAAGGTAAGTATGGCTTGTGTATGCTTATTTTGACTTTTAATTTTCAGTTCAGGTTTTCTTTAATGGAATCCTCAGCCAAATAATAAAAAAAAAAAATCCACTTTACTTACCTGGGGCTTTCTCCAACCCCTTGCAGCCGACTGTCCCACGCTGACAGCTCCGCCTCCGGCCCGGGGTCCCCGCACGGTGCAGAGGACAACCTTTTTGTATTTATTATTTCTTGAATTTATAAAGCGCCAATATATTACGCAGCGCTGGACAATAAATATATACAATGATACAAGAATGACAGACATAACAAGGTTATACAACATAGAGCAGAGTTATACATGCAAATTGTACAAAATACATGATCATGTTATATGGGCTGGTTAGGTAGGCCCAGTAATACAAGTACAGGCTGTCATAGGACAGGAGCACATGATCCTGTAGATTACACTAGGGAATGGAGGACCCTACCAGAGGCTTACAACCTGTGGAGTGTTCCTTTAAGGAACACTCCACAGGTCACCAGGATCATTAGGGATCCTTGCCCAAAGACTCTATACTGTTTTATGTACTGGCTTGAGCCAGGATTTAAATCCATGTCAAAGGGCTCAAATCCCACGTTAAAGCCAAAAACATTACCAGTACACTATCCAGCTGACCCTCTCTATCCAAATGTGGGGAGGCATTCTTTTACATCAAAAATGAGGGCAGTTCAGCTCTACACTTCTTAGGCCTGGAACTCACTAAAAAGCGCTATCGCTAATCGCTAGCATTTTTAATGAACATTTCGTAAGCAATTTCAAGAGCGTTTTCTGGCGATTTTGGTAGCAATTTTAAAAAGTGTAAGCGTTTTGCCAGGGATTGTGTAGCGATTATTGTTGTTAATTCTGATTGGTCCTTTCAATTAATTTTAATTTTTTTAACAGTATGCAGGAATTTAAAAACGCTAGCAAACTTGCTCTGTGTAGGTTTTGACGAGTGTCACGGACGGTTGCGGGGCCGCAGACGCGTCCTGGAACCACCCGTGAAGAAAAAGCGATCGCACTCGATTCTCTGCATCAATTGCGCTTCAGATCAATAGAATCTGGATTGATTGTGTAGGAGCATCTGTCTTTTCTCAGCAGAGAGAAGACATCAGCTTAAAGTGAACCTCCGGACTAAAAATCGACTCAGCAGCACTGAAAAGGCCTGGTGTTTCTTTAACAGTATCACAGCATCAGAACTTTGTTTCTCTTATCCAAGCCTCATTTTTAGCTGCACAGAAGAAAACTGCCCGGGCTTTTTTCCCCTGATGCTGTGCAAAGCATGATGGGATTTCTGATGTTGTTGCTCTCGTTCTGCTGTTTTGGTGCAATTTTTTTTTTTTTACATTTTGAATTTGACATTTGAAGCCTAGCGTGTGCAGCTGGGAGGGGTAATCAGGAAACAGGACAGTTGGAACAGTGTCTCATGCTCCCTGTCACCTCCTTTCAACCAAAAAGATGTCTGCCTCCATGACAAAGATGGCAGCCCCCATGAATCACAAACATTTGCCTGTTCTTTTAAAACAGGGTGGGTAAAAAATTATATTACCTATCTATTCTAATTAACATAACTAATGTAACTTAAGGACAGTATGTTTTTTTAGGCTGAAGTTCCCCTTTAACTGCAGGATGGCTCTTTTGATATGCTAATGTGCAGGAACAAACCCTTGAGTTCAGGAAGCTAATCTCCACAGGGGGGCCATAGAAAGCCAGCTGAAGCGGCTCCAACCAGGCCAGATATGAATGCATGTGGGGTATGGTTTCTTGACGATTATATGGCAACCATACCTCGCACAGCAATAAAATTCATATCGTCTTGTTCGGTAAAATCTGGCCATCGTGCTGATATGAAATTCATTGTGATAGTCCGTCCGGTTATTGAGGTATGACCCTTATCAAGAACTGGACCCGCTGCCCTAGCCATGTCTGATGTCATATTAATCTGTATTTTCCAACAAGTATGAATCTGTTATCCTCCTAAATATAACGTGTATCGTTTGTGAGGTACGGCCGTTTGTAAGTTTAAAACCTAAAATCTCTCAGAGGGAATGCACTGTCATTGGTGGGTAACTCAGAGGGGGCCGGCATTGCCACACCCCCAAACCAGCTTCATCAAAAGCACATGGCTGGCAGGCGGGCCCTCATTCCTCCATTTTTCCACCTTCATGAACACACAGCCACCGTGAGGAAGTGGTGGCCATTTTGCTTGAACTTAGCTGAAACAAAGAACTTTGCGGAACTTGAAACCAAGGACTTGATGATTTTCCCACAAAAGGACATTTTCCATAAAACTAAGTATTTTTTCTCCATTTCTTTTATTTTTCAAACTGGCTATTACTGTTTTAAGAATTGTTGATTTTAATAATTGTCTGTATATATTATTTATATTGCTCTCAATAAACCGACGCTATTGTCAGTTGTTGTTCTAGCTACCCTATTATTCAGCATACACAGAAACTGATCCCAGGTCTCTGAAGAGACGCTACTATTGTTTGTTGTTGGCTAGACAGAATACAGCGTGTTTTAACCATTTTTATTTGTAGATCTAGGCTCAGTCAGCGGGCTCCTCTGTCCCATGGTAACAGAGGTGGTGGCAGTTATACCCTGAACTAGTGTATAAGTTGTAATTACCGTACCTCCCAGGCTCCCTTCTGGTTTGTCTGCGGCCAATTCCCAACGGTTCCTGCGCATTGACTGCTATCAGAGTTCGCACGATCCGTGCGCTGGCACCGTTTGGAAGGCCATTTGCGGTCTGACCACTAGGGCTCCTGTGACAGTGTTTGGCAGCGGTTGGGACCTGTGTTGTGCTGAAAGTATCTAAGATAGCGCTAGCGCTATCAAGAAACGAACGAATTCGTTGGTGTAGCTGGAAGGCAATATATTTTTTTATACATACAGAGAGACTGTGTAGCCAGTACCCCTCCCCAAAAGTTTTATTTTATTTGGCATGGAAATGTCCGGGAACTACCAGAACATGTGCCTAGCAGACCTGGAAAATCTTTGCAAAGCGAGGGGCATGGACATCCTCCGCAAGAAAAAGCGGGACCTGATAGCCGACTTGTCCAGATGGGATACCCAGCAACTGCGGGAGCCGGGAGTGTCCGCTGAAGTGGATACCAGCCCATCTGACTCACTTCGAGGGGAACCAGAGACTGAAGATTCTGAGCGTACAGAGGTTGAGCATCCTGCGGGCCCTGTTGCAACAGTTACGCCAGAGACTGTCAGTGTGGACCCCAATCCCAGAGTTTCTGGAAGTACTCGCCCGGAAACGGCCGTACTGGACTGTCTGTTTGTACTGACCCGGTAATGCAGCAGGCATTACAAAAGCTGATGGAGACTGGCCTGGACAAGTACCTGCAGTACATGCGAGAGGAACGCCAATCTGCAGAACGCCACGCGGAGAGGGATGCCGCTGAGCGAGAACGGGTGCGCCAACGACAGCATAAGCTAAACATGGCAAAAGTGCAACAGGCCAGCGGGAGTTCTCCGCCCAGCCTCCCTGCTGAAGGAGCTGCACCACCCGTAAGTGCAAAATTTAAATTTGCTAATATTGAAAAAGACACTGACATTGACTTGTTTCTGCGGTCTTTTGAAAAAGCATGTCCTCAGTATCGTCTGTCCCAAGACCAGTGGGCCAGACATCTGACACCTTTGCTGTGCTACAAAGCGCTTGATGCTTTCGCAGAATTGCCTGCGGAGAAAGATAATGATTATGCCGCTATCAAAGACGCTATCATTACTAAGTAGCAGCTGACTCCAGAAGCCTATCGCAAAAAGTTCAGGTCCTGGCAGAAAAAGTCTTCTGATTCGTACCGAGATGTGGTCAGCAGCTTGCTCACCACACTCCGCCAGTGGACTCTAGGCCTCACCAAAGGGTCTTATGATGTCCTGGAGGACTTTATAGTCCTAGAACAATTTCTGAACATTTGCCCTGCTGATGTACAACAGTTTGTGCTGGAGCGCAAGCCTGCGTCAACAACTGTCACTGCAGACCTCACTGAGACCTTTGCAACTACCCGGGTGTCTGATACACGCAGAACTGTCCCATCCAGCTGGAGAGGAGGTCAGCCCAATACCCCGGCAGACTCTCCTGCCCCTGTGAGCCGGCAGCCACAGAGGCCACCCAGCGCAGCTGCTGCACCCAGGCCTGCAGCCCCTGGAGAGGTCACCTGTCACTACTGCCGCCAGCCCGGACACCTGAAAATCGACTGTCCGGAGAGGAGACGGACACCACCAGCACCTGGATCATCTGCATCACCTGCACCTCACCCACAGCAGAGGCAACCCGCCAGTGAACCACAGCCTGGATCATCAGATTTTGTTCTGTTTGCCCGCGGAAAGGAAATTCGCGACCGAACCGACCAGCAACAACTTGTTAGAGTGAACGGCAAAGTTGTCACCGGATTCCGAGACACCGGCGCTGACATCACGTTAGTTCACTCACACCTTGTGCCAAAGGAGAGCATCAGCCCCAGCCAATCCCTTGCCCTTACTGGAGAAGAGGGCACCCCTTTTCACATAGCCCACGCGAGAGTGAAGATCGACTGGGGGGTGGGAGTCCAAGAAAGGGTTGTTGGGGTTATGAAGGATCTCCCAGTCCCTGTGTTGCTGGGGACTGATTTGGGCAAGCTTGTGTCCTACTACGAACCTGCCACGACCGCCTTGTCGCTCACGGAAGGAGACACTCTCCACCTACCACCAGGTACTTTATACACTTGGGGGAGCACCAGGGGGAGGTGGGTTGAATGTGCCCAGTTCAAGGGTACCACGTTCAATAGTGCCTGCTTCAAAGGCACCTGAGTTTGATGCACGAACTGTCTGTCGTGATGATGTAACTGTACTTGTGTTTAATAAACCAACTGTCTGTAATGAAAATGTGTCTATGCCTGTCACTGTCATTAAGGCATGCAACGATGATTTGAGTAATGCCAGTCTGTGCCATTCTAAAGGTATACCTGTGCTAGCAGTACTGCGCAGTGGTACTGCTCAGAACCCGAGCTCAGAACAGGTGGCGGGGGTTCCGGCCTCCTCCCCCTCCTCTGACCGCAGGGATGAGACCTTTCAGCCGCTGGCCTCGTGTGACATGAGCAAGTTGGCTGAAACTGACAGCGTATTTACAGCATCACTACAAAAGGACCCAAGCCTGGAGGTGCTCAGGCAGCAAGCCTCTGAGCCCCTCGCAGACGGGGCCGCGTTCAAGGTGTACTGGGAAGGTGGGAGACTGTACAGTGAGTCTGTACAGCCCCCTACCGGTAGATCACATGCGAATACCAAATGGCTTGTGGTCCCGAGTGCGTTCCGGGGACATGTGCTGAAATCCGCACATAATTCCCTGACAGGTCACTCTGGTGTCCGCAAGACACTTGCCTGTATTCGGAATCAGTTTTATTGGCCCAGGATGAACAGGGATGTAGCAAACTACTGCAAAGCATGTGCCCTCTGTCAGGAGCTGGGAAGGTCCAGGGATTCCCGCGGGGTTCCCTTAGGTCCACAGCCACTTAGCAGGGAAACCCTAAGTGGGCTGGCTGTTGACTTAACCAACCTACTGCCCGTTGACAGCAGTCCTGGCAGACGCCCCCATCCGAACGACCTGTCCGGAACGGTTCATGTCGGGTCAAGCCTGAGGGTAGCGGACCGCGACCTGTCCAGGGGAACCGAGCCTCAGGCTCCCATGGGTTTTCCCGCCGTACCGGCAACCTGAGACCCGTCAGCCAGGTTAGCGGCGCCGCCGCCACACATCTTGCGGGTGTGTGTCTAAGCCGCAGACAAGAGGGGGGCTGTCACGGACGGTTGCGGGGCTGCAGACGCGTCCTGGAACCGCCCGAGAAGAAAAAGCGATCGTACTCGATTCTCTGCATCGATTGCGCTTCAGATTAATAGAATCTGGATTGATTGTGTAGGAGCATCTGTCTTTTCTCAGCAGAGAGAAGACATCAGCTTAACTGCAGGATGGCTCTTTTGATATGCTAATGAGCAGGAACAAACCCTTAAGTTCAGGAAGCTAATCTCCACAGGGGGGCCAAAGAAAGCCAGCCGAAGCGGCTCCGACCAGGCCAGATATGAATGCATGTGGGGTATGGTTTCTTGACGATTATATAGCAACCATACCTCGCACAGCTATAAAATTCATATCGTCTTGTTCGGTAAAATCTGGCCATCGTGCTGATATAAAATTTATTGTGATAGTCCGTCCGGTTATTGAGGTATGACCCTTCTCAAGAACTGGACCCGCTGCCCTAGCCATGTCTGATGTCATATTAATCTGTATTTTCCAACAAGTATGAATCTGTTATCCCCCTAAATATAACGTGTATCGTTTGTGAGGTACGGCCGTTTGTAAGTTTAAAACCTAAAATCTCTCAGAGGGAATGCACTGTCATTGGTGGGTAACTCAGAGGGGGCCGGCATTGCCACACCCCCAAACCAGCTTCATCAAAAGCACATGGCTGGCAGGCGAGCCCTCATTCCTCCATTTTTCCACCTTCATGAACACACGGCCACCGTGAGGAACAAGTGGTGGCCATTTTGCTTGAACTTAGCTGAAACAAAGAACTTTGCGGAACTTGAAACCAAGGACTTGATGATTTTCCCACAAAAGGACATTTTCCATGAAACTAAGTATTTTTTCTCCCTTTCTTTTATTTTTCATACTGGCTATTACTGTTTTAAGAATTGTTGATTTTAATAATTGTCTGTATATATTATTTATATTGCTTTCAATAAACCGACGCTATCATCAGTTGTTGTTCTAGCTACCCTATTATTCAGCATACACAGAAACTGATCCCAGGTCTCTGAAGAGACGCTACTATTGTTTGTTGTTGGCTAGACAGAATACAGCGTGTTTTTAACCGTTTTTTATTTGTAGATCTAGGCTCAGTCAGCGGGCTCCTCTGTCCCATGGTAACAGAGGTGGTGGCAGTTATACCCTGAACTAGTGTGTAAGTTGTAATTACCATACCTCCCAGGCTCCCTTCTGGTTTGTCTGAGGCCAATTCCCAACGGTTCCTGCGCATTGACTGCGACCAGAGTTCGCATAATCCGTGTGCAGGCACCGTTTGGAAGGCCATTTGCGGTCTGACCACTAGGGCTCCTGTGACAACGAGCGATTACACTAGCGTTTATATACTTTACATTGCAGAAACGCTAAACGCTAAAAATGCTGCATGTCCTATGTTTGCAATTTTGGTAATCGCAATCGCTCCAGTGGAATTTGGCCCATCCATTAACATTAGCTGAGTATTTTGGGAAATTGCTAGTGTTTTGAAAACCGCTCACAAAATCGCTCTAGTAGGTTCCAGCCCTAAGGGCTTCTTCACACTGGAGGCGTTTTTTTTTTTGGTTTTTTTTTAGCACCTGTGATTTTTGTAAATCACCCTGAAAGCGCTTACACCATGCTATCCTATGGGTCAGTTCAGATTAGGGCGATCCGTCTGCTTTCCGCTCAGAGGAGCGCTGCATGGACCATTTTCGGGGTTATTTTGCTGCAATAGAAGGTATCGGAAAACTGCAAAACTCGTAAAAAATCGCTTGTGCAGCGAATGCGTTCGCGTTTTGTAAGAATAAATACATTGTATGTATTTTTTTCCGGATCAAGGAGTTCACTTCCTTACGAAACGGAATCGCTCTTCAAAAGCTCCTACAAAAACGCTTACCAAAAACGTCCAATGAACAGAAATCGCCGGGATGGGGAAAAAAATTGCTTCAAAAAACGTCCAATGCGAACGTTAGCGTGATTGGAACGCAATGTGAACGAGGCCTAAAGGCAGGGCCGGTTTAAGCAACAATGGGGCCCCAGGGCAAAATAAACCTGGGGGGGCCCCCAACATATTCCCCGGAACAAAAATCGGCATTAGGGGACCTTTTTTGCAGCTGGTATAGTCAGGGTGTGAAGCCCCAATCGGTCGGAGCTCCACATTCTGGCTATCCCAGCCTGCATGGGGGACAAGGGGTTAAAAAGTTTCAGGAGGGGGGACCCCACAATTTTTTTTAAAAAAAAAATTCCCACACTCTAAACATAAAAAAAAAATTGGGAAAATAGGAAAAAATGCCAGGGATCTTCATGCAGCCATATTGCGGCTGTATAGCGATCCCTGGCCAAAGCGCTGCGGCTGCGTATGGACCCCCTGGAAACCCCGTCAGGAAATTCATTGCTCTTTCTTTTGATACATGTAAAATTACACTACCGTTAGGTTTGCTACTAAAAGTTACATTTACCGCATTTAAAACTATACTTTTTTCCTTCGAAACTTTAAAATCTATTTTCTCAAAAACTATAAAGTCTTTTTGAAAAATTGTTCTTTCCTCTTATTCCCAATGATCTCCTTAACATATCCTGCGAATTTAGGGTTTCTAGCATTTACGGTGGATTTGCTATTAACCATTAAAGTCGGCAGGTTTTTAAATGTGGTTTTTTTTTCCTTTGAAAAACTTTAAAATCGATTTTCTCAAAAACTATAAGGCCGATTTGAGAATTTTTTTTTCCTCTTGTAGCCACTGGGGGCCCCTACAAGCTCTGGGGCCCTGGGGCAGCTGCCTCCTTTGCCTTAATGGTAGCGCCGGCCCTGCCTAAAGGATGGTAAAAGACACAAGCAACACCCCTGGGGACGATGCTGCAGGAGTTTGTGATTAGCATTGGGACAAATGTGAAAGAGCCCTTTAGAAAACAACCACCATTCTATTAATTTTCAATTTTATGAAAGACAGTTTAAAAAACCATTTTATTCAGTACATCAACAAAGAAAAGGGGCTTCAACTTCACAGTGAACTATGGTGAGTACAAAGGAAAGTACGCATAAATACAACCAGAATACTCAAATTAAAGAGAACAGAACAAATGTATTGCTTGGAAATACTTGGAATTGTAGAGAGAGGGAAAAAGTCCTCCTGTTATTCAAAATATAACCATAGGAATAGCACAACATACGTATAAAATTGCAAGAGAACATGTCGGATGTGCATTAAGAACAAAACACCTAGGCTACATTCACAGTAGCCATTGCATTGTGTTTCCTGTGACAGCAGGAACACAAATTGATCGAGACATCAGCAGCGCACATGGTCAAAAGTATGCTTCACTTCTACTACTAATTTGTGCGTTTAACTGCACCACTGTGAATGGGGCCGTATCTGTCTGTGCCCCCACTATACTATACCCTACCCTACTCCAGATAAATATCATTGAGCCAGAACTGTTTCCTAGGGATGGTCAATGAGATGCAAATAGGTTTGAGCTGATGGAGGCAAATATATGCAGTTTGAACATAAACAAATAAAATCCTGCAGAAGTAAAATTTGATTAGCCCATGTACAAACTGCATATATTTGCATAATCCTGCATCAACTCGGAATTATTTGCATCTCCGTGACCATCCCTACTGTTTACCTGTTGCTCGTTATAAGCATATTCACTAAAGATGGTCAATAAGATGCAAGTATTTTTGAGTTGATGCAGGATTTTGTAAATATAGTATGCAAATATATGCAGCTTTAAGGCCTCTCTTCCACGAACTGTTTACAGGCAGTGAAATGCCTCTCAAACACTCACAACTGCTTGCTGCTGCCTGGTAACTGCTTGCTGAGCACACAGCTCAACAGTTCGTGGAAAAGAGGCCTAAAACAGACCAATCAAATCCCACCCTGGCAGGATTTAAAGGGACTCCAAGCTGTAAATAGAATAAAAAATCTGAACTTACCTGGGGCTTTCTCCAGCCCACCGTAGGTCGGGAGGTCCCTCGGCATCCTTCTGGCTCTTCTCCCAGGCTTTAGATCAGAAATGGCTCCCGGCGACACTGGGCCCGAGTGTCGGGCTCCTTCTTTCTGAAAGATGTTACCATGCCGGCCGCCTTGCGTCATCATGGCGGCCGGCGTGATGACGACTGACGTCCTCTTTCAGGAAGAAGGAGCCCGACACTCTGGCCCAGTGTCGCCGGGAGCCATTTCTGAGCTAAGGCCTGGGAGAAGAGCCAGAAGGATGCCGAGGGACCTCCCGACCTACAGTGGGCTGGAGAAAGCCCCAGGTAAGGCCTGGTGCACACCAAAAAACGCTAGCAGATCCGCAAAATGCTAGCAGATTTTGAAACGCTTTTTGTTATTTTTCTGTAGCATTTCAGCTAGCATTTTGAGGTTTTGTGAAGCATTTTTGGTGTAGTAGATTTCAGATATTGTTACAGTAAAGCTGTTACTGAACAGCTTCTGTAACAAAAACGCCTGCAAAACCGCTCTGAACTGCCGTTTTTCAGAGCGGTTTGCGGTTTTCCTATACTTAACATTGAGGCAGAAACGCATCCACAATCCAAAAAATGCCTCACCCCGGGCGTATGCATTTCTGCAAAACTCCTCCCGCTCTGGTGTGAACCACCCCATTGAGATACATTGACCAGGCGTATCCGCAGCCGCAAGCGGCTGCAGAAACGCTGAAAAAGCCGCTCGGTGTGCACCAGCCCTAAGTTCAGATTTTGATTCTATTTACAGCTCTGAGTCCCTTTTTAATTGGTTCATTTTGAAGCCTTATACATTTGTGTTAAATTGCATAATTGTACATAACCTTGTAATTGTTTGCATCTTATTGACCATCTATCATTCATTGCATATGATATTACATAGTTATTATGCTTTATGTCTGCAGAGCATTTTATGTCCCAGAATTCCTTGCAATCACACTTTGAGCTCTTCCAGAATGTCCCATCAGAAGATATGGATCTGGGGGACTCACCAGAGCAAAAGCCTTTGGCCTCTTTTCCACGGACTGTTGATAAGCAGTGAAATGCCTCTCAAACTCTCACAACTGCTTGCTGCTGCCTGGTAACTGTTTGTTGCTGCCTGATAATTGCTTGCTGAGCACACAACTCAACACGGAGCAGTGCTTTTCAGTGCTGCTAGATTTGGGCGCAGCCGGCGCCACCATAGACTATAATGGGAATCACACTATAGCGGCGCTCAGTGAGTAATGTCGGCGCCGTCACAAGACGTAGCCGAAGTTGCTTAAAAACACAATAATTCGGCCTCCAGCAATCGCTGGAAGCCGAATTATATCATTCCCCACCATCCATGGCGGCCTGGAGGGGGAATAGTAATTAACATGGCCCGCCTGTTTCAAATGTATGCGCTCAACAGTCCCTGGAAAAAAAGGCCTCAGTCTAGGTGCATACTTAGCAGAAACTCTAGCATTGTGGAAAACGCTGCATTTTTGCCACTAATGAAAGTCTATGGGCCACAGGAAAAAAAAGTATATAAAAAAAACGCATATGCATTTTGTATGCATGCGTTTTTAAAAACTACAGGAAGCGGAAATACATCAGAAATCTTTATTTTTTAAAAAACTCTAAAAAAAAAATGCATCAAAACCGCATACAAAACGCAATACATTGCGTTTCCATTGACTTTCATTATGTGCGTTTTTGAGGTGTTCCTGAATATATTATGCAACAAAACTAGTGATTTTAAAAATGTCAAAGTACAAACGCATACCGATGCATTTTTTTATGTGGCCCATTGAGTAACATTGGTTTATAAAACGCAACGTTTTACGCAACACTTGCATTTCTGCTATGTGTGCACCTAGCCTAAGGCCTGGAACCTACTAGCAGTATGTTACTAACCCTTTACAGTTGTGATTTGAAAAGCTCTTGCTAATGTAATGCTATGGATGTAATCCCACTTGAGCAATGTTATATTTATAAAAATCCTCCATAGCATTGCATTTGCAAGAGCTTTTTCAAATCACTAGCGGTTAGAAAAGGCTGCTAGTGGGTTTGAGCTCTGAGACATCTGTGTGTGATGTGTCTGCAGATACCCCTGTAAACATTGATTTGGTCTTTTTTATTAGCAGATACTGTCACATTACACACTAGAGCATCCTCTGCAGCACATGTGATACTCCATGTATGACTCGCTGCTGCTACACTCTGCAGACATTCCCAGTTTGACAAATTGATTCTAGTTTCCTTCTTAAAAAGCTGGATCATGTGAGTTTCTCTCTCTCTCTCTCTCTCTTTCCCCCCCACAGAGGAGATCCTAGTTACTTAACAGGATTTCTTTCTCAATGGACAGAGATATCCCCCAGCCTGCACTTCAAAAAAGTTCATCTATGGTTTTGACTTTTTAATTATTTTTCTTTTAGCATTGTGAAACTTATAAGAAACTCTCTCTGCCAGAATAATTCTAGAGGCAATCCTCACAAAGTCTGCCTTGTAGATGGATAATACTAAGAAGAAAGCTTTCCCTGCAAAGCACATAACTGGGGTAAGTCTCGGCTATGATGGAGCCTGAACAGTGCTGTGATTGTTTGGTTTGGAGATGAATGGATGTATATATGACTTATTTATTAAACTGCTTGTAGTTTGCTAGTTCTAAATTTTCAGTGTGACATCAGAAGAGGCTTGCATGAATGAAAAGCATAGGGAAATGCATGAGTGATTGATGAAACTATATATGTTCCTGAGCTGACAGCAGCTGGCCAGGAGCCTTTTGGTTGCAGTTTTGTGCAGCTGAATTGTTGCATTGGTAAAGCCACACTTGTTACAGCTTGTTAAAAAAAAAAAAAAAAAAAAAAAAAAAAAAAAAAATGGTTGAAAATTATTGGAATTTAATTGAAACACTTTTTGCACAGAAATCCTGGGAAAATAGAACGCCAGGGTGGTTAACATTGGCTCTCAGTTTTCCTAAGCAGAAAATGTGCACAAAAACAGACAAGTGTTAGGCCTATTTTCCACAGACCATTTATAGGCAGTGAAACGCCTCTCAAACTCTCACAACTGCTTGCTGCTGCTTGGTAACTGCTTGTTGCTGCTTGGCAACTGCTTGCTGAGCACACAGTTCAACTATCCATAGAGAAGAGGCCTTAATGTTGCCTTAGAATTAAATGAAATCTTTTTACGTAACTGAACCCCTGTTAAAGGGTAGAGATAGATGATCAATGAGATTATGAGATGCTATGTTTGTTGAGTTGATGCAAATTGTGTACTGCTTAGAAGTGGGCTTAAGGCTGGTTTCACAGTGGGACGTTACAGGCGCACGTTAGAGCAGCCTGTAACGCAGCCCACCGCACAGTAATGAAAAATCAATGGGGCTGTTCACAGTGCGGACGTTGCGTTACATTGTAACGCTGCGTCACAAGACAACATACTGCATGCAGTACTTTGGACGCGGCTGAGCCGCGTTAGACTGCTTGCACATGCTCAGTAATGTTAGGGAGGAGCGGAGAGCGGCCAGGCACATGGCTAATTATTATGCACTGCACGTTATGACGTGCAGTGTTTACTTCCTGGAGCAGCCGCTCTGTGCGGCGATTGGCCGGCGGGACCACATGATGCCGCATGTGCACAAGAGTGCGCATCACGGCATCACTGACGCCAGAGTGAGCTGCACAACGCGGCTCACTCTGACGTCCAGATCCAGCACCACCAGGCGTTGAGTTAGGGGAACGTTATGCGACCTTAACGCCCCCTCTAACGCAACGTCCTGGTGTGAAATTAGCCTAAAGGATACCCAAAGTGACATGTGACATGAGATAGACATGGGTATGTACAGTGCCTAGCACACAAATAACTAAGCTGTGTTCTTTTTTTTCTTTCTTTCTCTGCCTGAAAGAGTTAAATATCAGTTATGTAAGTGGCTGACCCGGTCCTGACAGGAAGTGACTACAGTGTGACCCTCACTGATAAGAAATTCCAATCATAAAACTCTTTCCTAGCAGAAAATGGCTTTTGAGAGCAAGAATGAGATAAAAAGGGGAATTTCCTATCAGTGAGGGTCACACTGTAGTAACTTCCTGTCTGAGTCAGGACTGAGTCAGCCACTTACAGTACATACCTGATATTTAACTCTTTCAAGCAGAGAAAGGGAAAAAAAGGAACAGCCTAGTTATTTGTGTGCTATGCACTGTACATACACATGTCTATCTCATCATGTCACATGTCACTTCGGGTATCCTTTAACCAAATCTGCAACAGCTGGACCGATCTGATTCTAAGGCCACATACACACATCAGACTATAGTCTTTGGAAAATGAAAGATTACAGACCAATCTTACCACCCTTCATGTAGTATGAGAGCCATACCTTCCCAGTCTTTTCTATGGAGCTGAACTCCCCATCAGAAAAAATCTTTGCAAGATGCTGCACACACAGATGCTGTACAGACACAAAAGATCAGTATCTGCAAAAGATCTGTTCCTGCCAAAAATCCATTCCTGCAAATTGCAATGATAGTCTGAGATCTGCAGATCATCATACACACATGATTTAACTGACATTCATCTGCAGATCTGCAGATCTGAAAATCCATCCTGGTGGATCTGATCTGCAGATGAATGCCAGTTAAATCATGTGTGTATGATGATCTGCAGATCTCATAGACTATCATTGCAATTTGCAGGAATGGATTTTTGGCAGGAACAGATCTTTTGCAGATACTGATCTTTTGTGTCTGTACAGCATCTGTGTGTGCAGCATCTTGCAAAGATTTTTTCCTGATGTGGAGTTCAGCTCCATAGAAAAGACTGTGAAGGTATGGCTCTCATACTACATGATGGGTGGTAAGATTGGTCTGTGATCTTTCATTTTCCAAAGACTATGGTCTGATGTGTGTATGTGGCCTAAGCTGCATGAAGTTTTCAAGAAAATGTAATCCACTTGGAAATATTAGCCTCTAGGGCATTATCCCTATTACTGAGCACAGATGATCAATGTAAATATTGGGGTGGGCCCTTCTATCTACACTAGGGGGATTGTACGTCAACCTACATATACAGGTGGCCCTCTGACTACCTATACTGGTGGGTCCTTCTGGCTACCTATGCTTGAGGGGTGGCTCCCTCTGACTAACTATAATGGGGGGGAGGAATGGGGGAGTGTATTTCTGGTTCCGTTATACTGAGGGGGTTACTTTTGGCTACCAATACAGGGGTCATAATTTCTGGCTACCTATACTGGTGGGGGTATGAGTGAAATCGCCTTACCCCAGCCATAGTGACAGCTAGCAAACTAGCAGGAGTGCATAGAGCAGGGGGGTCTGGGCTTTTTTTTGTTTGTTTGGGGGGGGGGGGGGAGTTAATGCTATTATCTGCTATTGCTATGTAGGTCTGGTCTAAGGTTACTTTCACATCCATTGCAATGTTGCGCACCTGAAAATACAATCGTATTGCAATGGTATGTTCACACCTATGCATTAGTGGTGTATGGTAGCAGATTCTCAAGTCAGTCTGAAGCCATAGTAGGCTATAATTTCAAATATACCTGCATCCTTTTGTGAAAGAGTTCTCAGCTGAAACCATCCACAGAAAGGCTGAGAAGCGGCCAGCTCTCGGGTTTATGAGACTGGATGGTTTGGATTTGATGTGTAATATTAGGTTCTATTGTTGGAGAGCCTATTGTATTTTCTTGTAAAAAAAAAGCCCAAGCCTTCTCTCCAACCCGTCTTAACGGTTTCCTCCTCCCCACCCCCCAGAACTTTTTGTATTTGGCCTACGCAATGAGTTCCGTAGATATGCCTCAAATCGGAAGGCATAAAGCCTGGTACACACTTTCAATTATGATTGGCCTAACACTGACCAATTTTTCTACTTCTATGGAGTGAGAATGGACATATGAGAGCTCACTTCACAATCTGCATATCATTTTCCATATATGATCCTCATACTACATGGAAGCAGTAGAATTAGTCAGTGATAGGCCAATAATAATTGAAAGTGTGTGCCAGGCTTAAAATTCTCTTCCTTAGCATAAGTGTGCCCATACTCTGGTTCAGTTCAACTTTATAAGTAGTTTTGGTAAATGTTTGATGCATTGCTAACTGCTGCCTGTGATTATCCATTGCATAATGTGTGTTCTTACACCACTGTAAACATGCATCTGTTTGGTAATGAAGAGACAGTAGAGCATTGTTCCGGGTTAGCCATCAGTAAAAGCAAGAAGTTTTGAATCCTGTTACCGACTTTTTGGATAACTGTAACGATAGGGTGCTGCAGACGTCTGATTATTTGTGCTCTGCAGAACCACAAATAATACAGACGCTATACCTGATTATGTGGTGATCTGCAGTATCACCAATAATACAAGTATAGCTAGCAGAGAATAAGGTGTGGTGTTTGGTGCAACAATATAGACTTCTCCAGTGGAGCTGGAGAGTCTAACACAAATATAAACAAACAATAGACCTTTACCAGAGGAGCTGGTAAAGTATAAGTAAAAGAGAGTCAAAGCAGCTTGGCTAAACCTTACCAGAGGAGCTGGTAAGGTACTAACAGCACAAGTGACTGAGTAGTTTAGCTAGCCCTTACCAGAGGAGCTGGCAAGGTACTATCCGTCACTGGAGCTATACACTAACTCTGAACCTCACCAGAGTAACTGGTGGGTACTAACTGGAATCAACGCTAGCCCTCACCAGTGGATCTGGTGGGTCCTAGCTACAACAGAACGAGATAGTTTGGCAACACCTTACCAGTGGAGCTGGCAAGGTACTATCAGTGATAAGACAGTATTAACAAGACTTTACCAGAGGAGCTGGTAAAGTACTATCAGACACGGTAACTGTATAGTTTAGAAACTCTCACTCTGGTGAGAGGGGTGTTCAGACAGGCAAGGTTCGGCAACAGAGAGGTAATATCAGTACAGAGCGATAGGCAAGAGAATAGTAGGTAATCAGGCAGAAGTTCAGCAACAAGGATCAGATAGGCGGAAGTACAAAATCAGTAAGCAAATGCGAGGCCAGAGTATAGCCAGAATCATACACAAGTAATCAAACAATATCACAATTCCTAGTCTGGTGTGAAGTACTTGGTTTCAACACCTGGGAACTAGTCTAAGGTCTGAGCGCTAATACAAAGTATTCACGACAGTAGACAGCTTGCAAATGGTGAACGAAGGCTTTATGAAGCAGAGGAAGACTCTCAGCCGCGCCCATCTCGGAACAGCCAATCCGAGCGGCGAGGGTCACCCCTGACGTCAGCCGACCGGCCGGTCAGCTGACGCACCTTCTCCCAGCATAAAGGGCCTGTCATCGCCCGCGTGAGACAGCGACCCTATGAGCAGATGACAATACTGTTCCCGGCACGCTAGACGCCGACGGAACGGATGAGGACCGGGAACAAAGGCGGCTACACTCCGCACCTCAGCAGCCGCCATATTATTGATTGTTACAATAACTTAGCGTTAAGCCAATAAAATAAAGTGAGACAATAAATGGCATCATCCTGATTCAGAACTTCGTGACTTACAAAAAAAAAAAGCTATGTGCAACATAGAAACTAGTTCCTTATATCATATCAGGGGACTGAAAATCCATCTCTACTGTTCTCCAGCTCAGGGATGACCCTTAGTAAATCTCTCCAGCAGTGACTGACAGAGATGGCCTAAACTGTTTTCCGGCGGACAGTTCCCGACGAATAACGCCTATTCGCGTTCACGTCGGCAGGCGAACACTTGACGCTTTTCACCTGCCCCCCCATAAATCATAATGGAACCAAAATTTGACCCCTCCCCCAAGAGTCAGCAGGCACATGGCCAATCGGCTATCCCTACCACCCCCCCCACCCCCACGTAAAAACGCCAGCACGGCAGACATTTTACCTGAGCTACAGTATTTCCTATGTGATATTTTCACAACTTGACATACAACGCCTTTTAAACCAACAGCAAGCAAGAAAATACTCAAAGTAATTTTGACAGTACTATTTGACCAACTTTTGGGTACTTTTTCAATTGTAAAATGCTTAAAGGGAACCAGAGATGAATGCTAACACACAATATATATATATTTAGATAGCTTTTACAGAGGAAATCACTTTACCGCTATTTTCGCCGCTGTTGTGTGCCTTATTCGGGTTATTTTTATATTTTTCCCCCGGGAGATATCCAAGATGGCCGCCAGCTCATGCCCTTCTAGTTCCGGGTCATGAGCAGCTCAAGTTGTTACTATGTACGCTAGCAGCGCTTCCGCGCTGCTCAGCGTACAAGCCTGGCTTGGGGGACGCATGCGCAGTATAGTCAGCCCAAATGCGCACGCCCCCGTCCACGCTGAGGAGCGCCGGTGACGTCATCCTCCCGCAGCACAGAAGCCCGACCTGGATTTCTCCTGACCAGGGCTCGGATCGAGCGGAAGAAGTGCGGAGGAGGCAATTCTACAGAGCTGAACTCCTATCCATCTACACAAGCACCACTACATGACCGGCAAATACATATAC
The DNA here is from genome assembly GCF_040937935.1 of Hyperolius riggenbachi. Lineage (NCBI taxonomy): Eukaryota > Metazoa > Chordata > Amphibia > Anura > Hyperoliidae > Hyperolius > Hyperolius riggenbachi. Next base: position 107,088,348 of record NC_090655.1, read on the forward strand.
TAATATTAATTATATATATATATATATATATATATATATATATATATATATATATATATATATATTTGCCAGTCATGTAGTGGTGCTTGTGTAGGTGGTTTAGGCTGGATATATATATATATATATATATATATATACACTGGTGCACATATACCCCTGCCTGCATATATACTGGGCACATATACCCCCTAACTACAAATACAGATAATAAAAAACGTTTTATAATGTGCTTTTACATAAGAAGACACAGGAAACTGCAGGCATTCCTAGGCAGCAGCAAAGACTCCCTTCTCAGTCATCACAGCCCTCCGTGATACTGTGTATGCAAAGCAGGAAGGCATAGTCAGGAGGGGGGGGCTTGAAATGACTTCAGCAGACGGACTCAGCTAATCTGATTCCAGGTCAATCTTAGACTTCTCAGTCGGTGGCTTCTTATCACAGCTGATAGCAGAGTAATTAGGCAGAGAAGAACAAAACTAAAAGCATGGTAGGTGTTTACTGTCATGTTCTCATTGATTTTTATGATAAAATTCACGAGGGTGCTTCATCTCTGGTTCTCTTTAAGTTATTTTAAAGAAAATATGAACATTATCTCCTTGGAGACCACTCAGGAGAAAAAGTTAATTGCATAGGACTCTTTGGCCTAGTGCACACCAGAGCGGTTCTACTGCGGTTTGCGATCCGCTTGCGGGTGCGGATCCGCTAGGGTAATGTATTTCAATGGGCTGGTGCACACCAGAGCGGGAGGCGTTTTGCAGAAACGCATACTCCCGGGCTGCTGCAGATTTTGGATTGCAGATGCGTTTCTGCCTCAATGTTAAGTATAGGAAAAATGCAAACCGCTCTGAAAAACGGCACTTCAGAGCGGTTTTCCAGGCGTTTTTTGTTACAGTAGCTGTTCAGTAACAGCTTTACTGTAACAATACATGAAATCTACTACACCAAAAACGCTTCACAAAACCGCAAAATGCTAGCTGGAACGCTACAGAAAAAGAAAAAGCGTTTCAAAATCTGCTAGCATTTTGCGGATCTGCTAGCGGTTTTTGGTGTGCACCAGGCCTCAGTCTGTGTGCTGTGTTACCCAATAAATTCAGGATTTGCACCATCTAAAATCTTCTTTTTATTAGTAACTCTTTCAAAGCATCACACTAGGCATAAAAATGTGTGTATCACACCACCATGATGCACGGCGTTTCAGAATGGCTCTTTCTTCAGATAGGTCAGGTACACACTTAATTTACAAACAACAAAGCCCCATATTTCTAATCCCAAAGAGGACCTGATGGCAGACTTAATATTAGCATAAATGCATATTCATGATGTTCACCAACCAATAGGAATACACTGTGTCAAAATGCATCATATATTAGCACAAAATTGTTTATTATCGGCACAAGGACGCTAGTTCTGGCTATAGCTTCATAGTATTTATTACTCAGATACAAATACCACACAAAAAAACGTGCACAAACAGTATCATTCATTGTAACCTCTCCTCAGCATTGGAGGGCCAGCTAAATATATTCCAGCCGTCCACCAAGCCTTCTAATGTCTCCAGCCAATCACATGCACAGCTACAGTGTCCGCTATAAGACTGTGCCTGCCGCCCACCAATCAGACGCAACGCTACAGCAACCGCCTAAGACCTTCATGCGTACTTTCCATGCGATCAGTCCGACTAACACTACTGACAACGTCTGCCAATAGACTGTATGCGTACTTGTATTGCGGCCGATTCGCATAAGTGGCCAATCGGCTCAAAAGCGACAACGTCCGCCTAACGATTTCAATGCGGCTTATCCGCATGAATGAACCTGAATGCAATATAATCACTACGCATAAATTTGCAACCTAAGCAAAAAACGACCGCAATAGTCTAATCAGAATCAAAAATTGCATCAGTGGGCGGCAGTAACAGCCCCAACTGTGAAGCTGCACCAAATACAAAATATATAAGAAATCCTATTTCACAACATGATTTAAGTCTATAATCACATCAGTCCCTGTAGATAAAAATATTTGTTGTATCATACTCTCTATTTAACCACTTGAGGACCCAGCCTTTACCCCCCCCCCCCCTTAAGGACCAGCGCTGTTTTTTATGATCTGTGCTGGGTGGGCTCTGCAGCCCCCAGCACAGATCAGATTGCATGCAGAGCGATCAGATGGCCTCCCTTTTTTCCCTCCTATGGGGATGATGTGCAGGGGGGGTCTGATCGCTCCTGCCGGCTGGCATGTTACGTGGGGGCACCTCAAAGCCCCCCCTCTGCAGCGAAATTCCCCCCCCCCCCCCTCTCCTACCTCTCCCCCCTGGTGGTCGGGGCTGCACAGGACGCTATCGGTCCTGTGCAGCCTGTGACAGGATGTCCTCTGTCACATGGCGGCGATCCCCGGCCGCTGATTGGCCGGGGATCGCCGATCTGCCTTACGGCGCTGCTGCGTTCAATGTAAACAAAGGAGACAAACGTCTCCTGCGTTTACATTTAGTCTGCGAGCTGCGATCAGCGGCTCTCAGGCTATTCACGGAGACCCGCTCCGTGATCTAACAGGAAACGGCCGCTTTTACACACTAGAGCTCTTTGCGGTTATTTACGTGTTGGGAAATTTGATTTCTGTCATTTAGGGTTCATTTCCACCATGCAGCGTAGGAGCCGTGCATCAGCCCAGCTCTGCGTTGCACATGACTCTCCTGGGGGCAGCGCTTGCAATCCCATTCATTGTAATGAATGGAATTGCAAGCGCTGCCCCCAGGAGAGTCATGCCGCAATCGCCACAAAATGCAAGCAACCATGCACTTCAATTCAGTGATGTATTGCAGCGCATGTATGGTTTCCATACATGCGCTGCAATGCATCACTGAATTGAAGTGCATGGTTGCTTGCATTTTTTTTCATCAGAGAGTGCAGTGTATGCATTCTATGATGTCCCTGCGATCGCGTTTCGATAAGCACGTCTGAAAGCACGCATATACAACCAAGCCCTTAGAGATTAAAACACTATTCTACGTTTAACTAGATAATGTTTGGGGGGAAGTTTTGCCATGGATCCCCCTCCAGTATGCCACTGTCCAGGTGTTGCGGCCTTTTACATTACTTTTTCCAGGACCTCTATTGGACAGCACTCCATGAGACTTGTCTTTCCTCTTGAGCAGGACAGGAAGCTAAAAGATACACAATTTACATATTAAATTGGCAGGCAGTATAATAGGAGAGGAGCAGCAACAGCACTTCAGCCAGCACTTGAGGATGAGGAGCTCACTTGGACTCTTTTTCAGCCCAGCAGAATGAGGGGACAGTCCTCACACAGCTGGGAGCTGGAGGCAGTTTGGCAAGCATTGCAACACTTCGAGAATCAAGTGAAAGACTGCCATGTGATGATTCAGACAGACAACAGCAGTGTGGTGGCTTACATAAATCGACAGGGAGGAACAAGAAGTCGTTCATTTTGGGCTCAAACTGCTTGAATTCTATTTTGGTAAATAAAGCAGGAAAATACTTGGCACTCGATATGCAGGGGTGAAGGCCCATCTTATGCAACAAGTGGCTGGTGGATTAAAGCAGGGGTCTAGTCCTGGGAAAAGAAATGAGTGAACTCGCCTAGAAAACCCATGCGCTGCGCGCGGCTAAAATGGGCATGGTCAAGCATACTGTGGGCGTGGTCATGGGTGGGGCCAAATATACATAACCTTAGCAGTGATGTAAAAGGAAAAGGTCTGCCGGGGAAGTTTGGGCTCTGCCGTAGTGTATCCCCCCAAAATAGATGTAATCTGACAGCATTTCACCAAAAAGACACATAATCTGGTAGAAGTTCCTCCAAAATACAGATAATATGGCAGTGGTTCCCCCAAAATAGATAATGTGGCAGCAGCAGTTCCCCCAACATACACAATTTGGAAGCAGTTCCGCAAAATATGCGAAACCTGGCAGCGGAACACCCAAAATACATATAATCTGGCAGCAGTGGTCCCCAAACATACACAATCTGGCAGCATTTCCCCAAAATACGCATAATCTGGCAGCAGCCGTTCCCCTAACATACACATAATCTAGCAGCCAGTTCCCCAAAATACATAACAGCGGTTCCACAAAAATGCAGATAATCTAACAGCAGTTCCCCCAGCATAGGTAGCCAGGTCTATAGGTGTCCCCAGTATAAGTAGCCATGAGTATAGTAGTCCCCAGTATATGTAGCCAGAGGTATATGTGCCTAGTATATGTAGCCAGCGGTATACGTGCCCAGTATATGTAGCCAGGGGTATACGTGCCCAGTATATGTAGCCAGGGGTATACGTGCCCAGTATATGTAGCCAGGGGTATATGTAGCCAGGGGGATATGTGCCCAGTATATGTAGCCAGGGGGATATGTGCCCAGTATATGTAGCCAGGGGGGATATGTGCCCAGTATATGTAGCCAGGGGGGATATGTGGCCAGTATATGTAGCCAGGGGGTATATGTGGCCAGTATATGTAGCCAGGGGGTATATGTGCCCAGTATATGTAGCCAGGGGGGTATATGTGCCCAGTATATGTAGCCAGGGGGTATATGTGCCCAGTTTATGTAGTCAGGGGGTATATGTGCCAGAATAGGTAGCCAGGTGTCCCCCCAGCAGGAGGGGAGCAGCGCAGAAAAGACGGAGAGCTGTGAGCAGCGGTGGAGAAGGGGGCCATCCCCCCCCCCCCCTTCTCTCACCTCGGGGCTCTCCTTCCCTCGCTCTCCCCTCCACAAGTAATGTGCAGGCAGCCGGCAGCGGGCGGGACTTACCTCTCCTCGTCGTCGGAACACCGGATCTGCATGCCGCAAGTCTGGTCTGGTTCAGACCAGAGCAGCGGCACGCAGATCCGGCGCCGGAACGAGGAGAGGTAAGTCCCGCCCGCTGCCGGCTGCCCGCACATTACTTGTGGAGGGGAGAGCGAGGGAAGGAGAGCCCCGAGGTGAGAGAAGGGGGGGAGATGGCCCCCTTCTCCACCTCTGCTCACAGCTCTCCTTCCACTGCGCTGCTCCCTCCACACAAGCCAGCGTGGACGGCGTCCACTCTAGGGAAATAGTAAGTGGACACCGTCCACGCCCCACTCGACCCCTGGATTAAAGGAAGAAACGTGCAACCAGTATCGCTGGCAATCAATGGTACATAAAGACAGACTGTGCACCGTTCCTATTGTTGCTTTTTCTTGCATGAGTTACCACAATACTTTAAAGAACATGTCCATATAAGTAACAGGCATATTCATCAAACATTCATCCCCTGGGAGTGTGACCAGGGGATGAATGTGCTGTCCACTCAACCCCTGGTCACCCTCCCTGCACCCATCCCTGCACAATCTTCGGACTCAGGTTTGATGAATATGTCTGTTACTTATATTGACATTTTCTTTAACGTATTGTGGTGGCTCATTGAAATAAAGCAGCAATAGGAATGGTGCATGGTCTGTCTTTATGTACCAAGAATTCTATTTTGGTCAGAAGCCAATCTTTGTTCCCGAGGGCTGTTCATCTGAAGGGGATGGAAAACCAACTGGCAGACTACCTCAGCAGATCGGCTCTAAATCAGAACAAGTCGTCCCTCAATCCAGACAGGTGTTTCAGGAGATAACAGATCAATGGGGCATCCCTGTGGTGGACTTGTTCACCAGAAAGAGCAATGCGAAAAGTCTAAAGGTCTGCTCTCTGTACCCTCAGGACAATCCATGGGCATTAGATGTCTTCTCAGCGAATTGGGGGTCTCAACTAATGTACGGGTTTCCTCCCATATCCTTACTTGTTCTGAACAAAATTCTCCAGGACCAAGCTCTAGTAATCCTGATTGCTCCATTATGGCCAACGAGACCCTGGTTCGCGTTATTTCAAACCTTAGCAATGTTAGAACCGACGATTCTGCCGGAAGGTCCAGACCTGTTGTTGCAGGGTCCAGAATTTCATCTGGATCTAAGTAGTCTTCATCTTTCTGCTTGAAACTTGAGTGGAATATCTTAAAATCAAAAGGTTTTTCAGATAGCCTTTCTTTGACTTTGATACAGACTAGAAAGAGAGTAACGAGGCAAATATACTGCAAGGCCTGGAGCGTATATAATGGTGTATCAGGAGATCTGTTGACACGCATTTGTCTTCATCGGTATTGGAGTTTCTTCAATGTGGAATTCAGAAGGGTCTTAAGGGGCCCAGACACTGGTCAATTTCAGCCATCAAGCGATCGATTCTGTAGAATCGATCGATTGATCAGAAATGCGATTTAAATACAGTTCTGCAGGCAAAAGGCAATGTGTGAGTCGCCATTTGAACCTTTTAGAGCAGATTTTAGATAAGTTTTTATCTTTGAAGACGGTCTTTCTCCTTGCTATCACAACTGCTAGAAGAGTTGGTGAACTTCAAGCTCTTTCCATCAAAGAACCCTACTGTATTATTTCTGAGGATAGGATTACTTCACGGTTTGCTGTTACCTTTCTTCCCAAGGTGGTTTCAAAATTCCACAAATCTCAGGAAATCTATCTACCTTCTTTTTGCGATAACATGGCTAATGATATGGAAAAATGTCTACATTGTCTGGTTGTAAGGAGATGCGTGCTTCACTACTTAGAGAGAACCAGGTCCTGGAGGAAATCCGATGCTATGCTGGTCCTGTTTGCAGCTAAACTAAGGGCCTCTAAAGCAACTTTGCCAAGATGGATAAAGCAGACAATTTCCTTGGCTTATCAGTTTCAAGGAAAACTGTTGTCATCATCCTATCAAGGCTCATTCAGGGCTGGTGCACACCAAAACCCGCTAGCAGATCCGCAAAATGCTAGCAGATTTTTAAACGCTTTTTTTTATTTTTATGAGGCGTTTTGCTAGCGTTTTGCGGATTGCTGCTGCGGTTTTCAGTATAGTAGATTTCATATATTGTTACAGTAAAGCTGTTACTGAACAGCTTCTGTAACAAAAACGCCTGCAAAACCGCTCTGAAGTGCCGTTTTTCAGAGCGGTTTGCGGTTTTCCTATACTTAACATTGAGGCAGAAACGCATCCGAAATCCAAAAAATGCCTCACCCAGGCATTTTTCGTTTCTGCAAAACGCCTGCCGCTCTGGTGTGCACCACCCCATTGAGATACATTGACCAAGCAGATCCGCAGCCGCAAGCGGATCTGAAAACGCCCAAAAAGCCGCTCGGTGTGCACCAGCCCTCAACAAGAGAAGTTTCTACTTCATGGGCAGAGAGGGCTGGAGCCTCTATTGAGCAAATTAGCAGAGAGGTTACCTGGTCCAGCCATAATACTTTTGTGAAGCATTATAGACTTATTGTATTAGCGAGTGGAGCACTAGGTTTTGTGCAAAAAGTTTTACAAGCAGTTGTCCCACCCTAGAGTTTACCTTGTTTATCCATTCATGGAGGGATGCTGTCTGATAGACGTCCTGAGAAAGACAGCACCCCTATAACCCACCCTTGTGTGGTTATTCAAAATTAAAATTATTATTTGAGCAGCATTTGGTGTCTGTCATATTTTTTTTTTATTTTTTTATTACTGAAGTGCTGTTGCTGCTCCTCTCCTATTATTATTATTATTATTATTATTATTATTATTATTATACTGCCTGCGAAGTTGCTATAAAAATTGTGTATCTTTTAGCTTCCTGCCCTGCTCAGGAGGGGAGGCAAGTCTGATGGAGGGGTGCTGTCCTCTGACTCCTGGAATAGACGTTACCATAAGTAATTTTGGTCTTTCCATCTGTTTTGTGGCCAAAAACAGCCCTTATAGGTTTTAGAATTTGCCTGGACACTTTAGTCTATGGTGGTTCGCCCTTTCGCGAATGTTTGCAGAAGAGTCGCAAATTTGATTTTCGTGACATCCCTAGTTACTGAGACGATTTTTCCCTGATGGGAATTCAGGCAACTGGAAGAGACTGAGGGCTGGTGCGCACCTAAAAGCGCAAGCGCTAGGCGTTTTTAGAAGTAATTTTTCTACGAGATTGTTGGCATGTGCCTAGCTATTTTTCTAGTTATGCCTAGTGATTTTTGGAGTGTTTTTGTGCAGCAGTTTTTTTTTTTTGTTTGTTTTTCTGTACACTAGAGCCAGAAGTTTATAGCTTTTGTAAAACCGACTAAACAAAAAAAACAAACTAACAAAAAAACAAAACCAACCTTGGAAAATTGCTCTGTTCTAGCGCTTTTTAGAGCGATTTTCCACTTTCCTATACTTAACATTGAGCCTGAATCGTCTAAAAAATGCTGCAGGACCTGCGTTTGGGAAATGACATTGCTCTTGGTTGATTACATCCCATTAAAATACATTAGCCAAGCGCCAGCATTTTAACCTCCCTGGTGGTAAGCCCTAGCTGAGCTCGGGCTGGGCCCTGCTGGGCCGGTTTGCGTAACTTTTTGCTAGGCTAGCTACATGATAGAAAAAAAAAAATTACAAAAAAAAACCATCCCGTGGCCACAGGGCCGCGGGAATCAAACTGCCAGGGAGGTTAAGGCCTCTTGCACACTACATGCGATGCATATTTTTTTTTTTTTTTTTTTTTTTTTATCTTAACAGATTTTGGATTCCAATTAAAAAAAATCATTTGTATAAAAAAATTGTAATCGCATGTAGTGTGCAAGAGGCCTAAAAATCGCTCAAAAGCGATCTAGCTGTGCACCAGCCCTCAGATTGTAAACTTTCCCTACAAGCTGCAGTTCATTTTGGCTAGAGTTGCACTGTTGTTTCCTGTGGGTGGGAGAGGGGACTAGAGGAGTACACTTCCAGCAGCTGGTAATTCTCTGCTTATATAATTTGTTCCTTAATACAATGCATGTGATGTGTAAAGTGAATGTACCAGAGTGGCTGCATAATAAAATTACTGAGCTCAGAATAGCGATTGTACTAAAAATGTGCAGACTCCTATGTGAACTTTTATGCCACTTTCTTTGTGCTGCTCTACCCTTTCTGAACGCAGGGTAATGCGACAACAATGAAAGTCTATGGAGCCTAGTACATTAACCGTCCAACCCGTCGCAAAGTCAAGAACGAGTTGGCGTTGGACTTCCGTGGGGACCAAATGCATGTTAGTCAATGAGCAACGCAGAAACTTTAAACACATTGGTGGTGCACATGCGCGGAACGATGCAAATACCATGGGGAAATTCCACTGACATACTTCCTGTCCAGCAGGAAGTACGTCATTGTGGGGGTGCTATGCATATGACCCTGTTGGCACACTCTGCCACAGGGTTCTGACTTTGTTTTTTTGTTTTTTTATTATTAAATTATAAAGAGGCAACATATTCCGTGGTGCTGTACAAAGTAAGCAAACAAACATGGGGTACATAATACAGGTAATGGTATACAACAAATATACACGCTGGTACAAAATACAGGATTGGTAGGCATAGTAATTACATTGACAAATATAACATTTTGAATAAAATGTATAACAAAATCCAAGACACAAAAGGGTGAGAGCCCTGTCCTTGCGAGCTTACAGTCTAAAGGTCTACAAACATTTCTGGACAAAGAACTGTACCAAAACAGTTATGCTGGGTACACACAATGCAATTTCCTGTCCGATTGAAGGGAATCAGAAAATTTTCTGTCACGTCTAATCTGCTCCCATTCAATAATTGATTTTCTGAAATGATCAGGGGAAATTGATCTCATTACTGATTGGGAGAATTTTGGGCATGTACACACAATGCAACTTCCTGTCAGATAACAGTTGATTGGAAGGGAAATTGCATAGAGTGTACCAGCATTAGTTTGGAGTCAGTATAAGGTTAAACTAGGATTATCTGTTACAGAAAGTTATTGTGTGAGATTAGAGGTGGACTTCAGTTGAAGAGTGAGTTGGTTGGGCAAATGGGAGGGAAAGGATTAAACAAAATAAACTATTGTGCTACTGAGTATTATTTTAACATTGCTTTTCTAGTGCCAGGTCACTGTGCTACAACTGCACATGGATTACCAAAGCTAATGAGCTAAATGACTGTTTCAGAACCTGCCGTTTTCATTACAGGGAGATTTTGTTTTGTCCAGACTAATGCTGCATACACACTTGAGATAAAAGTCTTTGGAAAATGAAAGTACACAGACCAATTTTACCCCATTTCATGTAGTATGAGAGCCATACCTTCACAGTCTTTTCTATGGAGCTGAACTCCCCATCAGATAAAATCTTTGCAAGATGCTCTGCACAAAGATGCTGTACACATTTAAAAGATCATTATCTGCAAAAGATCTGTTCCTGCAAAAGATCCATTCCTGCAAAATGCATTCATAGTCTATGAGATCTGCAGATCATCATACACACCTTGTTTAACAGGCAATTATCTGCAGATCAGATCCACCAGGATGGATTTTCATATCTGCAGATGATTGCCAGATATGCAGATGAAGTCTGTTAAACAAGGTGTGTATGAGGATCTGCAGATCTCATAGACTTTGAATGCATTTTGCAGGAATGAATCTTTTGCAGGAAGAGAGATTTTGCAGATAATGATCTTTTGAATGTGTACGGGCATCTTTGTGTGCAGCATCTTGCAAAGATTTTATCTGATGGGGAGTGCAGCTCCATAGAATAGACTGTGTAGAGTATGGCTCTCATACTACATGGAATGGGATAAAATTGGTCTGTGATCATGCCTTTTCCGAAGACTTTTATCTCAATTGTGTATGTAGCATTAGGAAAGCAGCCAGTTGGTGCTTTCCAAGTCATGTGATCACTGTGATGAACACATTAGTGATTGCAAGTGGATGGACAGAACAGACACACACTTCTCAGAACTTGGTGTGACAAGGAAAACCAAATTCTATCATAGGAATGATAATTTTAATAAATAATAGTTACATAAAACCTACAATAATGAAAAAATTGGAATATTAGTTTATAATATAAATTAAAATGACTGATTATTACAATAAATGTATTTAGAAATTTAGTCTTTCATGACAAAATGCAGTTTTGCTTGTTTGTCTTTTTTTTTTTTTTGTGTGTGTGTGTGTATCCGATTAAATATTTGATTAAAAAAATTCAGAAGGGTTTGCTTCCATTTGCTAGATGAGATGAGCTGTTTGGATGAATATTGGTTTGTGTATCCTAAGTCTTTGCATGTGCTCCAAGTAACATAATTATGCAGCATGTCTGTCGAATAAGATAACCTAAATAAGATTTGCCCAAAATAACAAATGGGCAGTTTCAGCATGTGCTCAAAACAAGATTTTCACATGTCATGACTCTAAAGCTACGTACACACATGCGAGATGCGACAACGATCGTTCGTTGTCAACGACGAACGAACTTTTAATTGATGAAAGAACGACCTAAGTAAAGTCAGTTTTAACCACTTCCCGACCGCCGTATTGACAATTGGCGGCCGGGAAGTAGACCCCGCAAGGACCGCCGTATTGACAAATGGCGGCGGTCCTTGTAGGGGCATGGGCGGAGCGATCGCGTCATCCGTGACGCGATCCTCCGCCGGCGCCTGTCTCCGCTCACCTGCCGCAACATCCCGCCGGCCATACGGAAGCGCCGGCGGGATGTTAACCCGACGATCGCAGCATACAAAGTGTATAATACACTTTGTAATGTTTACAAAGTGTATTATACAGGCTGCCTCCTGCCCTGGTGGTCCCAGTGTCCGAGGGACCACCAGGGCAGGCTGCAGCCACCCTAGTCTACACCAAGCACACTGATTCCCCCCCCCCCCCCTGCCCCCTGATCGCCCACAGCACCCCTCAGACCCCCCCCCTGCCCACCCCCCAGACCCATGTTTACACCCAATCACCCCCCTAATCACCCATCAATCACTACCTGTCACTATCTGTCAACGCTATTTTTTTTTTATCCCCCCCCTGCCCCCTGCTCCCTTCTGATCACCCCCCCACCCCTCAGATTCTCCCCAGACCCCCCCCCCTCCATGTACTGTATGCATCTATCCCCCCTGATCGCCTGTCAATCACCTGTCAATCACCCATCAATCACCCCCTGTCACTGCCACCCATCAATCAGCCCCTAACCTGCCCCTTGCGGGCAATCTGATCACCCACCCACACCAATAGATCGCCCGCAGATCCGACATCAGATCACCACCCAAGCGCAGTGTTTACATCTATTCTCTCCTCTAAACACCCACTAATTACCCATCAATCACCCCCTATCACCACCTGTCACTGTTACCCATCAGATCAGACCCTAATCTGCCCCTTGCGGGCACCCAATCACCCGCCTACACGCTCAGATTGCCCTCAGACCCCCCCTTATCAATTCGCCAGGGCATTATTTACATCTGTCCTTCCCTGTAATAACCCACTGATCACCCATCAATCACCCCCTGTCACTGCCACCCATCAATCACCCCCTGTCACTGCCACCCATCAATCAGCCCCTAACCTGCCCCTTGCGCGCAATCTGATCACCCACCCACACCAATAGATCGCCCGCAGATCTGACATCAGATCACCTCCCAAGTGCAGATTTTACATCTGTTCTCTCCAAACACCCACTAATTACCCATCAATCACTCCCTGTCACTGCTACCCATCAGATTAGACCCCTATCTGCCCCTAGGGCACTCAATCACCCGCCCATACCCTCAGAACGCCCTCAGACCCCAGCCCTGATCACCTCGCCAGTGCATTGCTTGCATCTATTCCCCCCCCCCTCTAATCACACCTTGAGACACCCATCAATCACCTCCTGTCACCCCCAGCACACCTACCCATCAGATCAGGCCCTAATTTGCCCCGTGTGGGCTCCTGATCACTCGGCCAAACCCTCAGATCCCCCTCAGACCCCCTTCCGATCACCTCCCCAGTGCATTTATTGCATCTATTTTCCCCTCTAACCACCCCCTGAGACACCCATCAATCACCTCCTGTCACCCCCTAACACTCCTATCCATCAGATCAGGCCCAATACAACCTGTCATCTAAAAGGCCACTCTGCTTATGACCGGTTTCACAAAATTCGCCCCCTCATAGACCACCTGTCCTCAAAATTTTCAGATGCTTATACCCCTGAACAGTCATTTTGAGACATTTGGTTTCCAGACTACTCACAGTTTTTGGCCTGTAAAATGCCAGGGCGGTATAGGAACCCCACAAGTGACCCCATTTTAGAAAAAGACACCCCAAGGTATTCTGTTAGGTGTATGACGAGTTCATAGAAGATTTTATTTTTTGTCAAAAGTTAGCGGAAATTTATTTTTGTTTTTTTTCACAAAGTGTCATTTTTCACTAACTTGTGACAAAAAATAAAATCTTCTATGAACTCACCATACTCCTAATGGAATACCTTGGGGTGTCTTCTTTCTAAAATGGGGTCACTTGTGGGGTTCCTATACTGCCCTGGCATTTTAGGGGCCCTAAACCGTGAGGAGTAGTCTACAAAACAAATGCCTCAAAATGACCTGTGAATAGGACGTTGGGCCCCTTAGCGCACCTAGGCTGCAAAAAAGTGTCACACGTGGTATCGCCGTACTCAGGAGAAGTAGTATGTGTTTTGGGGTGTATTTTTACACATACCCATGCTGGGTGGGAGAAATCTCTCTGTAAATTGACAATTGTGTGTAAAAAAATAAATAAATAAAAATCAAAAGATAGTCATTTACAGAGATATATGTCTCCCACCCAGCATGGGTATGTGTAAAAATACACCACAAAACACATTATACTACTTCTCCTGAGTAGGGCGGTACCACATGTGTGGCACTTTTTTTACACCCTAAGTGCGCTAAGGGGCCCAAAGTCCAATGAGTACCTTTAGGATTTCACAGGTCATTTTGCGACATTTGGTTTCAAGACTACTCCTCACGGTTTAGGGCCCCTAAAATGCCAGGGCAGTATAGGAACCCCACAAATGACCCCATTCTAGAAAGAAGACACCCAAAGGTATTCCGTTAGGAGTATGGTGAGTTCATAGAAGATTTCATTTTTTGTCACAAGTTAGCGGAAAATTACACTTTGTGAAAAAAAAACAATTAAAATCAATTTCCGCTAACTTGTGACAAAAATAAAATCTTCTATGAACTCCCCATACTCCTAACGGAATACCTTGGGGTGTCTTCTTTCTAAAATGGGGTCATTAGTGGGGTTCCTATACTGCCCTGGCATTTTAGGGGCCCTAAACCGTGAGGAGTAGTCTTGAAACCAACAATGTCGCAAAATGACCTGTGAAATCCTAAAGGTACTCATTGGACTTTGGGCCCCTTAGCGCAGTTAGGGTGCAAAAAAGTGCCACACATGTGGTATCGCCGTACTTGGGAGAAGTGGTACAATGTGTTTTGGGGTGTATTTTTACACATACCCATGCTGGGTGGGAGAAATCTCTCTGTAAATGGACAATTGCGTGTAAAAGAAATCAAAAAATTGTCATTTACGGAGATATTTCTCCCACCCAGCATGGGTATGTGTAAAAATACACCTCAAAACACATTGTACTACTTCTCCTGAGTACGGCAATACCACATGTGTGGCACTTTTTTTGCAGCCTAACTGCGCTAAGGGGTCCAAAGTCCAATGAGCACCTTTAGGCTTTACAGGGGTGCTTACAATTGGGCACACCCCAAAATGCCAGGACAGTAAACACACCCCACAAATGACCCCATTTTGGAAAGTAGACACTTAAAGGTATTCAGAGAGGGGCATGGTGAGTCCATGGCAGATATCATTTTTTTTTTTTTTGTCGCAAGTTGGAAGAAATGGAAACTTTTTTTTTTTTTTTTTTTTTTTTTGTCACAAAGTGTCATTTTCCGCTTACTTGTGACAAAAAATAATATCTTCTATAAACTCACTATGCCTCTCAGTGAATACTTTGGGATGTCTTCTTTCCAAAATGGGGTCATTTGGGGGGTATTTATACTATCCTGGAATTCTAGCCCCTCATGAAACATGACAGGGGGTCAGAAAAGTCATAGATGCTTGAAAATGGCAAAATTCACTTTTTGCACCATAGTTTGTAAATGCTATAACTTTTACCCAAACCAATAAATATAGGCTGAATGTTTTTTTTTTCATCAAAAACATGTTTGTCCACATTTTTCGCACTGCATGTATACAGAAATTTTACTTTATTTGAAAAATGTCAGCACAGAAAGTTAAAAAAATCATTTTTTTTGCCAAAATTCATGTCTTTTTGATGAATATAATAAAAAGTAAAAATCGCAGCAGCAATCAAATAGCACCAAAAGAAAGCTTTATTAGTGACAAGAAAAGGAGCCAAAATTAATTTAGGTGGTAGGTTGTATGAGCGAGCAATAAACCGTGAAAGCTGCAGTGGTCTAAATGGAAAAAAAGTTCCTGGTCCTTAAGGGGGTTAAAGCCCACGGTCCTCAAGTGGTTAAAAGGTGTGTAACGATCAGATCGTTAGAACGAACGTTACATCACGTAAAAGTAAACTATTGCACCTGCGCATAAAAATGAAAAGTTCCATGGAGAAATGGTGAAATGCGCATGTCAAGCCTAGTACAAACGATCGTTTCCAACGATGTACTACTTTTGCAAACGATCGTCGTTGGGAAAAATCCGCCAAGCTAGATCATTCATTTTGAACGATCTAGCTCGTCCGTAGTTAGACTTCATGGTCATTGGCTGCTTTTTTTCAAACGATCGTCGTTTGAAAGGATTGGGGAACGATCGCTTCAAACTACTATAGTCGCATGTGTGTACGCACCTTTGATAACATAACTTTGGCACCCAAGTAACACTTTTTTTTTTTTTCTTTAAATAATTCAATCAAGAAAACCTGCATTTTAGATTTAAAAAAAATATCCAACCAGATTATCATGATATATCCAACTGAGCTACAATTTTGTTCTAAGAATTTATAGTTTTAGATAGAAATTGAAGAATCCCCTGCTCCTTCATAATGTAAACATCCGAATCCTTCCTATTTGTCCAATACACTGTGCACTTACAAGGAATTTGACTTGGCAGTTGCTTAACCAAATCAAGGACTGTATAGGAATTTAAAATAATTGAAAAAATGGGATGAAGCATTCCTTTTCCAGTTCTGTGCAATGTTCCATGTTGTAGCGGTTTTAGTTCGGCCTCTCTGGCGGGCAACTGACAGGCAGTGAATGTCAGCTGCTCTCCTGCACTGGATGGGTGCATGTTAGCGCTCAGTAAAGGCGTTAGTCCCCCCCCCCCGCCCCCCCGTATTCAGATCTGAGTGGCCCCATCCGTCCTCACTCAACATGTCACAGTCCTTTGCTGCCCATTGATACCACCAATACTGCTGCAATTTGTCTGCATTTAAATTGCACTGGCAGGTGAGTCGCTGAACTGCTTGGCAAGCACAGTTCAGCCTCCCATCTGAAAGAGGCCTGAGCATGGTTCTGCATTAAGCAGCGCCGCCACCTTTAGGGAAGAATTTGTTCTAATGCTTAGAAGTTTTTGTTAAAACTGACCAGTATTTTCTTCCTTGAGGCAGAAGTTGGAAAATGGAATGGGCATGGTTAGAATGGCCTGGCAGGACTGCCAGGCATCTGGTATTGTTTCAACTTAAATATGTCCGCTTCCATATTCCTTTTACTTCAGGTTCCCTTAAAGTTACATGTTGCTGCTGCTGCACCAGGAAGAAATGTGTCCATCGTCATGCCTATATGAAGACTCATCCCCATTTTGTATGAGATCCACTACTGTTGTGTTATCTGATTAATATAAGTTGAATAACGGCTGTATTTTCCCTAACTGGACTGCTTAAGTGAACTGATGTCATGTATCTTTCTGAGCTGTGGATTGTAATGGAGCTGACGGTATAATGTGGATTAGCACGGCTGTTTCATGCTTTCTTTCAAGTGGAAGGCGTCTGAATGTTTTGCTTTTAAGTTAGTCTAGGGTAATTCACAAACTGACTGGACAAAATATGCTGGAGGAAATATGTTTACTTCCTGTTCAACCATGTTGATGCAAACTGTAAATCTTAAGTTTCAAAACAAAATTTTACTATTGGATCCAAGACCTATTTTTTTTTTTAAAAGAGAATCTGTACTTTAAAATTCTTACAGGAAAAATAATACCATTCTATTCATTATGTTCTCCTGGGCCCCTGTGCTGTTTCTGCCACTCCCTGCTGCAATCCTGGCTTGTAATTGCCAGTTTTAGGCAGTGTTTACAAACAAAAGACATAGCTGCTAACCAGAATGTGATCGGCTGAGAGGAGCTCAGTGTGTGACTCACACAGAGCCTGGAGGAGGCATGGAGAGGGTGTATATAGCTTCTGCCTATAACAGCATACAGCACATTCCTGCCTGAGCCCGACAAAGCCATCAGAGGAAAGAAGATTAGATTATATAACAGAGATAATACAGCCACTGTGCAACTAGGAAAGGCTGCAGTAAGATAGACCACATTAGAACAGGTATGGGATAGAAGAAATAAGGCTGAACATTTTGTTACAGAGTCTCTTTGAGTGTAGATGTTAAAGGACCAATGTCACCAAAAAATTTAAAATTTTAAAATACATGTAAACACATGCTTATAAGATTTCTCCCAGAGTAAAAAGCAATATACATGATTTTTTTCCTGTGTCACTGTCACTACGGTAGGTAGTAAAACTGAAAGGTTTTAGACAAATCCATCTTACCATGGGAGATTCTTATGCTTCATACATACTTGCAATAACTATCGTTTGCAAAGAACGATAGTTACCAGACGAACGATATTGGAAAGATTGGTATGCAACGATGGGATGCAGCGATCATCATACACATTTTAACGATAGTTCTCGCAGAAAAGAATGATCAGAAGGAAATGTTGCGTACATATTTATAGAAAATAAAAAAAAAACCTACCAACATGGAGTTACAATAGATAAAATGATATGATTGTTAACTTGCAAACAAAGCTTATTTGAAATTTGTAATGTAACAATCTTTACGGGTCACACTACACAGGAAGTACAGAAGCTGGGCAGAATCAAACGCAGGCGCATTGGCCCTTGTAACGATCGTTCTCGGCCGATGTCTGTACACACTATAGTTTTGTAACGATTGTCGGTAGATATGATCCGTCGGGTTGGATATTTCCATCTTCCCGATGTCGTTTTTTTGCCGTTCGTGTTAATGATCGTTGGGTAACGTTCTTTCCACGATTGTCGGCGGAACGATCGTTAATGAGCTGTTTCAAACAACCATAGTCGCCAGTGTGTATGCAGCATTAGTATTCTCTTTATATTTTATAAATGCACTAACCTGGGAAGGATCTATACAAGGATGCCTGACAGCCTTTCTACCTGCTGGTAACTATTTTCCCAGTTGGACTGAGCAACTGCCATTCAGTAAGGGCTTTTAATAATAAAGAAAATTCGGAGAATAGCCCATGAGGAAATGGACTAGTCCAAAATCTATTGATTCTTAATACTCATTTGAAGTGATGGTGACATACAAAAAAAGTAAATTATAGTGCATTTTACACTTTGACAATAGTATATTCTATATGTATGTATTTTACATTTTTACATTTCACAATCTATTTTCCATTAGTGCCCTTTAATCCCCCCCCCCCCCCCCCTCCCGGGGCAAACCCAGAATTTTCAAGAGGGGGATTCCTGAAAGGTCTCCCTCAGCCACGTACAATATAGTATAATATAGTAGGACATCATGCTCTGTACATATAATGCAATTTCCAGACCAACAATGGGATCGATCAGGAGCAGTTTGGATACCAATAATAATGAGGACAGCTGACATTGCTAATGAAGGGGAAAGTGAAGCATTCACACAGCAGGGCACAGGGCTGTGCTCGTACCTAACACTGTTAAGCTCTCCAGAGCTGCTCCATGCTCTGTACACACACTGTTGCTACATCCAAAGTCAACTGTAGCGGGGAAAGAAAGGGGGCAGTGCTGTGAGCTTCAGGATGCCTAGACATTTAGACATTCTGGTGTCTAAATGTGTGCCTGTCCCCAGACACTGCACCGGCCCTGGTCTGAGGGGGGATTCTGGGCAGCTGTAATCTCCCCCCCCCCCTTGCGTTTGCCTATGCCTCCCCCCCCCCCCCCCTATTACGCCAGCTTACACCATATTAAGCCTGGCCTTGTTAAGTGGATGCAAATAGAACTTCACGCTATGCCTGGAAAATGTTCGCATCAGGTAGAATAGGAGATGTGTCCCTTTATATTTACATATTATGTTTTTATTTCCACTGTAAGTTTCTATGTCCATAGCTAAATGTGTTTAAATAGTCCACACTAATAAAGAAGGTATCATACAAAATGCAGAGCAGTGTCAATCCATTTGGGTTGTTCTGTACACCGATTTGTTGTGGGAACTTGTATGAATATTTTTTGGCAGGAGCTTTATGACTAAGGACCCTGTGTGATCTGTGACTTTTTTTTTTTTGTATGGTGTGCCATCTTATTGAATATGTTTCCTCTGATGTTGGCTGCATTGTTTTATATTGGAGGTAGTATAAAAAGAGGTGTGAAAAGTATTCACTGATCATGGCTGGAGAGGGGATCAGAGGGAATGCTATCGAGCTCAGGTTTATCATTTTGTAATTGACCAAACACTACTTTGTTAAAGGACAGCTGAAGCAAGAGGAATATGGAGGCTGCTATTAAAATTACAATACCAGTTGCCTGGCTGTCCTGCTGACCCTCTGCCTCTAATACTTTTAGCCATAGACCCTGAACAAGCATACAATAGATCAGGTGTTTCTGACATTGTCAGATCTGACAAAATTAGCATGCTTGTTGCTGGTGGAATTCAGACACTACTACAGCCAAAATAGATGAGCGGGCTGCCAGGTAACTTGTATTGTTTACAAAGAAATAAATATGGCTGCCCTTTATCCCACTCACTACAGTTGTCATTTGAGCTTCCAGTGGCCTTTAAAACCTACAAGTGCTTTTAAACCCTGCAGGGTTGCCAGAGCACCTCAATCATGCTACAGGTGGAGCTTGACACTTACATTAACTTAAGAAAGCAGGAATAACAATTGGTATTCAATAAACCGGACCTGGTTATGATTTGACCACCTTCATGTAGTATGAGAATTTAACTACACAGCCTGCTCATTGTATTCAATATTTGTTGCCCGTTTACTATATGGAGGTGGTAAAATTGGTCAGTGATTGGCAAATCAGAATTGAATGTGTGTACCAGGCTTTACTGGGTCACTTCTATGCTACAAAGTTAGTAATGTCTTCCATTGCTTTCCTAAATTGCTATATGACCCCTTTGGGTGTGATTTGGGCTCAATAAATTGCTTAAATCAATGAAAAACACACCTCAAATCACTTGCAAGGCACTAGCGATTGCGATAGCGCTTTGCGATTTGTAGTGTGCCCCTGGCCTTAGAAACATCTGATCTGCATGCTATGAATAGAAGTAGTATGCTGGGTACACACCATGCGTTTTCTCGCTGGTTCGCGGGTCAATCGGGATCGATTCGATTATTTCCGAGGTGCTCTATTCGGGTTTCGATCGTTCCTGCCATCGAATTTGCATGTTAAGTAAGCAAAATTGACGGCAGGAACGATCGAAACCCTAATCGAGGGCGTCGAAAATAATTCGAATCGATCCCGATCGAGCCGCGGATTGAGCGGGAAAACGCATGGCGTGTACCCAGCATTAGAGGCAGAGGTGTAGCATGATAGCCAGGCAATTTGCATTGTTTAAATGTAAATCAAGTAATATTCATGTCCCTCTGAACTCCAGGTTTCTTTTAAATTTAGGCTATTATTGTTGAGATATATGTATGTGTATATAATTTTTTTATTTTTTTTCTACAATTCATATTTCAAAGTGACATTGTGTGTTTTTTTGTTTTTGTTTTTGTTTGTTGTTTTTTTTTAATTATCTCTACAGAACTTGACGTTTCCTCTATTGGCTGTGTCTCTGCTCTCCTCATTTGGGTCCTCCATGCTGTATGGCTACAATTTGGCTGTGGTGAATTCCCCTTCTGAGGTAAGAGTGGTGATAATCGTTCTTAATGTACACTAGAGAGAAGAATTTGGAGAGTATATTCTTATCCATTTGTTTTTAAGCTGTTGACTGGTGGTTTAAATTCATACAACTAGGTAAAGTAACCTGTTTTGATTAACCACTTAACCTCCTGGGCGTTACGGACGAGCTCAGCTTGTCCAGTAACGCCGCAGTGCACTGCTCAGGCCCTGGTGGGCTTTTTTGCACAATTTTTTTTTTTCAAACACGCAGCTAGCACTTTGCTAGCTGTGTGTTTGTTACGATCGCCGCTACCCGCCGCGAAAGAGGCCCCATGCCCCCCCCCCCCCCCCCGCAGACCCCTTGCGCAGCCTGCCCTGGTCAATCACCGCCAGGCTGCGTTATGGGGTGGATCGGGACTCCCCCTGACGTCACGACGTCGATGACGTCATCCTGATCGTCACCATGGCGATGGGGGAAGCCCATACAGGAAATCCTGTTCAGAACGGGATTTCCTGTTGGGTATTTGCGCCGGCGGTGATCGGAGGGGTGGGTGGGAAAGCGAAGGGAGGGCAGAAGCATGTAGCTAGCGCTAGGCTAGCTACATGTTAACAAAAAATAGCTTAAAAAAAACCTCCCGCGGCCATACGCTGCAATAAATCAGACCGCCAGGGAGATTAAGTACCAGCGGTCTCTGCCCCCTTAAAGGGGAACTTCAGCCTAAACAAACATACTGTCATTAAGTTAAATTAGTTATGTTAATTAGAATAGATAGGTAATATAATCTCTTACCCACCCCGTTTTAAAAGAACAGGCAAATGTTTGTGATTCATGGGGGCTGCCATCTTTGTCATGGGGGCAGCCATCTTTTTGGTTGAAAGGAGGTGACAGGGAGCAGGAGACACAGTTCCAACTGTCCTGTGTCCTGATCACCCCTCCCAGCTGCATGTGCTAGGCTTCAAATGTCAAATTCAAAATGTAAAAAAAAAAAAAAATTGCACCAAAACAGCAGAACGAGAACAACAACATCAGAAATCCCATCATGCTTTGCACAGCATTAGGGGGAAAATGCCCGGGCAGTTTTTTTCTGTGCAGCTAAAAATGAGGCTTGTATAAGAGAAAAAAAAGTTCTGATGCTGTGAAACAGTTAAAGAAACACCAGGCCTTTCCAGTGCTGCTGAGTCAATTTTTAGTCTGGAGGTTCACTTTAAGGACCAGAGACCGCTGGTACAATAACAATGGAATCCCGACGAATCGCCACATATACCCGCGTAGCGCGCCATGCCAAAGATTCCGGTGAAGTGAGGGTTACGTTGTGCGGCACACAGCGCGCCGCGCCAAAAAATGGGTGTGGCCATGGACCATTCTGGGTGCGTGTGGCCATGGGAGGAGACAAATTTACATGAACTTAGCAATGTGGGACATTAGGGCAGTGGTGGTGAACCTTTTGGAGGCCGAGTGCCCAAACTGCAACCTAAAAGTCACCTATCTATCTATCTATCGCAAAGTGGCAACAGCAATTTAAACTAAATACAAAAGTTTTAACTCATAAATGAACATTATGGAAAATCCAAGTTGAAAATAAACTGTGAAGATAAACGATTACATCCATCCTACTCCTGAAAAATGTATTCTTTTTTTAGAACCTCCGTTTATTTTCTGTTTTAAAAAGCTAAAAAATTAGGCTTAATGCTATTGTCTCATATGATGATGATTCAGCTTTTCCCATAGTCTCGCAGTTAGCAATCATGTGACAAATTCAGAAATCATGAGGCCCCCCATCAAGACAAGTTCAGCAATCATGAGGCCCCCAACAAATCATGAGGCTCCCAACAAGACACATTCAGCAATCATGAGGCCCCCACTAAGACAAATTCAGCAGTCATTAGGCACATAAATAGACAGCATTTCACATAAATAGCCAAAATGCCCCCTTAATATGGTATACACCTCTCACCTGGCTTCTCAATTTTCCTCTACTGGCTGCTGTGCTTAGTTGGCCTGGCAATACTGTTTTTGGCTGGATTGGGGATGTGTGGGCTGAAAGGCCTTGCGGTGATGCTGTGGCCGGGCTGGCTGGCGGTGATGCTGTGGCTGGGGGTGATGCTGTGACCTGGCTGGCGGTGATGCTGGGCTGTGCTTGGCTGGTTGAAGTAAATGCTGGCCTGATTGGTGGTGATGCTGTGGCCTTTTTGACAGTGATTCTGGGCTGGTTGGCTGGTGGTGATGCTGGGCTGGCTGGCCTGGATAGTTTAGGTTGCGCCAGGAGCCCCCCAGTTTAGGTAGTGACAGGCGCTCCCAGGTTAGTTAGTGACAGGTGCCCCCCAGGTTAGTTAGTGACAGGGACCCCCAGGTTAGGTAGTGACGGGGACCCCAAGTCCAGTTAGGTAGTGACAGGGACCCCCAGGTTAGGTAGTGACAGGTGCCCCCCAGGTTAGGTAGACAGGGACCCCCAGGTTAAGTAGTGACAGGTGCCCCCCAGGTTAGGTAGTGACAGGGACCCTCAGTTAGGTAGTGACAGGCGCCCACAGGTTAGGTAGACAGGGACCCTCAGTTAGGTAGTGACAGGCACCCCCAGGTTAGGTAGTGACAGGGACCCCAACTCCAGTTAGGAAGTGACAGGCACCCCCAGGTTAGGAAGTGACAGGCAACACCCAGTTTAGTTAGTGACAGGGACCCCCCAGGTTAGGAAGTGACAGGGACCCCCCAGATTAGGTAGTGACAGGCGTGCCCCCTCACCTTGCAGCGTCAGACCTCGATCAGCGGGTGACCCGACCAGTTAGAGCGGACGCACGGACGCACCACGCTCTGTCACTTCCGCATATCAGTGCGGTGTGCTAGGTCCTAGCGCCTGCACTATTGGTTGCCGCCTGATCGAGGTCTGACGTTGGGACGGGAACAGCGGCTAGCGGGGGCAGCTGGCGTCCAGGGCAAGGCAGATGCCCCAATTTGCCTGACATGCGGATGCCCGTGTCCACTCTGCCGTCTCTCTATGACGGTAGAGTGATGTGAGCCGGTCAGTAGCTGCTTTCAATGGCTCCTGACCGTGTCTATCAATCTAAGCCTATGGGAGTTGCTTACAATGATAGACACGGCCAGGAGCCAATGAAACCAGCACCTGACCAGCTCACAGGGCTCTGCCGTCATAGAGACAGGCAGAGCAAGTGAGCTACGGCGGGGATTGAACAGCGAGATAGCGGGAGCGACGAAAACGGTGGATGCACGCTGCAGCGGTGATTGAAATCTACGCCCTGCCAGACAGGTAACCACCAAAACAGGGTGTAGATTTCAATCACCTTGGTCCTTAAGTAGTTAAAAAAAAAAATCCTATTCCTCTATTAGCTTGAGCATCGCTGTAGGAGGCACAAATGCTGCCTGCATATCCATCTCAATTCATGTTTCGTAAAGCTAACAAAACTACAGTTTCCTTCTTTTATCAGACTTCCCCTTGTCCTGACAATTGCTGATTCTGCCTTCCCACAATTAGATATTATGCGGTATGCTGTTGGCCATAGACCATACAAGATGAGACCATTGGTGTTGCACATAGCCGGCCTTTGCCCTGTGCGACCAGAGCAGTCGCTCAGGGTGCCGGCTTCCAAGGGGGCGCCTAAGCTGGTTACCTATACTGAGGGCACCTATAGCTTGCTACCTTTACTGAGAGCACTAACACCTGGCCACCTATACTGGAGGCACCTACGCCTGGCTACCTATGGGGGGGATGGAGACCTTCAACTGACTTCCTATACTGGGGGCACCTATGCTTGGAAACCTATATTGAGGGCACCTACACATGAGATTGTGGGGGCGTTTTTTTTGGGGGGTGCACTGCGGCTATAACGCGTGGTGCAATTTGTCGTTGCTGTGCTATGATTATAAATGGGTGGGAGGCTAACTGTCCCACTGATTGTTTTTATTAATATTCCTGAACAGGGGCGTAACTAGACATCACTGGGCCCCCCTGCGAAGCTTTGGATGTGGCCCCCCACCACCAGCCTCGCTTTCTGCACAGGAAAACTGAGGACCAATGTGTTTTCCCCATGCAAATAAAAACACTTAGACTTAAAGGAAACGTCAGGCAATCTATGCTACCCCCAGATCTACTTACCCAGGGCTTCCTCCAGCCCCTTGCAGTTGACAAGGACTTGTCGCAGCTCTGCTCCCAGTACACACACACACACACCCCACACACCCCACACACCCCACACACCCCACACACCCCCCACACCCCCCACACACACCACACACACCACACACCCCCCCCCCACACACACACCACACACACCACACACACCACACACCCCCCCCCCCACACACACACCACACACACCACACACACCACACACACCACACACACCACACACACCACACACACCACACACCCCACACACCCCACACACCCCACACACCCCCCACACCCCCCACACACACCACACACACCACACACCCCCCCCCCACACACACACCACACACACCACACACACCACACACACCACACACACCACACACACCACACACACCACACACACCACACACACCACACACACACCACACACACACCACACACACCACACACACCACACACACCACACACACCACACACACCACACACACCACACACACCACACACACCACACACACCACACACACCACACACACCACACACACCACACACACCACACACACCACACACACCACACACACCACACGCACCACACACGCACCACACACACACCACACACACACCACACACACACCACACACACCACACACACACGTATTATTTTACTACATGGGAGCACATGCTATATGGAGGAACAACAATGACATGCTGAACAGATATAGTATCAATGTAACTTTGGCAAAGCATTCAGAATGTCACTGATTGATACTGTTATTACAACAGAACTTGGACTCCAAGTGAGACAACAAGCTCTCAATGAAGCAGCAACAGTAAGAAGACATCAATCTCCACACTGAGTTGTAAAAGTATTCAGAGGCCATAAAGTCATTAGCCTGTGTGATAAGAATCTAGGATTCCTTTTAATGAAAAGGGAACGTCTAGAACTTTTTTCAAAATGTGATGTTTTTGTTTTAGGGTTGTACATCAAGTCTTTAGAACTTTGCTGCAGTGTGAGACAGATGTTTTTTACGAACTCTAGGGAGCAGGGACAGTGCACAAATTCCAAAGTGTGTGTGATTCCTTATCTGTGTGGTGGACACATGCAGTCAATATAACAATGCTGTGAGAGCAGTATACGGTTTTTTTTCTCCAAGCCTTAAGCTGTCAGTTTCTCAAACTTTTCCCCCCACGGGCCCCCTGTGGCATATGGGCCCCCCTGCGGAGGCATCGTTTGCAGAGTCTTTTGTTACGCCCCTGTGGTTCTAGCCTTCATTTTTAAGTATATTCAGGATAATGCACTCTTTCCATCCATTCGTGGTTATTAATAGTATTTTTGCAATTCTACATATGTGACGTGTCACAGAGATCTGAGCATTTGGCTTGATGTGTCACTACTTCAAAAAGGTTGGGAACCTCTGTCCTAGGAGATATCTCAGGAGAAAAGGTGAATTGTGTGTGTGTGTGTGTGTGTGTGTGTGTGTGTGTGTGTGTGCGCGCGCATGCGCGAAGAGGATGAAGGGGGTACAAAAATCAGGTTTCGCTCGGGGCGCTGTGAAACCTAAGGCTGGCCCTGGTGTTGCAGACAAGTTTAGTGAGAAAAATATCCACATGCTACCTAGAAATTGGGTTGGGTGCTTTGAAGTAGCATATCTGAAGAAGTTAAAGGATAAGTTACTATTTATATAGTGCCAACCTCTTCTGTAGCGCTGTACGTAGCAAGTGTGAAGTTTATGTATCCTTCTTTTGTGCTTCACCAAAAAATGAAATGTTATACATTTTACACTCTATGTTCTCCTCTCCCTGCCCTGTAGTAACAAGGGGGAGGAGTTTATACTGCTCATTACAGAAGCAGCCACAGTGTGACCGGAGAGTTTGGACTCATTTGGGTTGAACTGAAGAGAATTTGTAGCTAGCTTAGTTAAGCAGAGGGATTAGTAAACCTTTACTTATCCTGTAGTGGTAACTTGACTCTGCATCATCCTGTTGAGGTCACAAACAGTGGATTCAGAGTAGACTTCAGTACAGACAGCCCAGATATTTCCTATTTCTGCATGAGTATCTAGCTCAGGCATGGGCAAACTTGGCCCTCCAGCTGTTAAGGAACTACAAATCCCACAATGCATTTGCCTTTATAAGTCATGACTGTGGCTGTGAGACTCCTGCAATGCATTGTGGGACTTGTAGTTCCTCAACAGCTGGAGGGCCAAGTTTGCCCATGCCTGATCTAGCTGCACGGATGAGATTACTTGTTGCTTCCCTTCCGCAGGAAACCACGTCAGTTACTATTTTGGATATGGCTGCACCTACATTTTGAAGTGACACTGAAGTGAAAAAAAAAAACGTATGTATTGATTTATATGTGTAGTACTGATAATTAATAGAACATTAGTAGCAAAGAAAAGAGTCTCATATTTTAATTTTTAGATCTATAGCTTTTTTTTTTTTAAACAACATTGCATAATTCTGTCAAATTTGCAATTACAAGCCACCCTCTGTATGTCTGTATTTGAAACTATAAAACAAGCATAGCCAATGGCCCTTTCAATTTCCTTGCAGTAAAAATCTTATATAAATCTGTCTATGACTGTTTCTTTGATGTATAAGTGCTCCAAAAAACAGCAACAAACAAGGAGCAGTGAGAGACAGGTTGAGATAAGTGCTTCCGAAAACAGCACTGTAGCCGACAATATGGGACTCATATCTGTGCTACTAATGTTCTATTTCTTAGCTATACTACACATACAAATCATCAGTATCTCATAAGTTTTCTTTCTTGTTTTTTTGTTTGTTTTTTGGTACTTGCGTATTATCCCGGCTGGAAAGTTATCTAACCATTTTTGGAAAGCTGAATGTGATGCCCCATTCCCAAGTTGGGAGGGGGGGGGTCCCCTGCACTTTGCTGCAGAGAGCACAGTGGAATTGAGTCTCCTGCCCATGCCAGTAAGACAGAGAGGAGACGAGGGTGCATAGCTGCGCTGCTCCTTCATCCGTAATGAGACCCAGGGTACTTGACATAAGTTTTGAAGACAAAGATTTATGCTGCGGACCTACCGGGTATGCTGCTTATCATCATGTCTGGTTCGCCTCGTACTTCTGTAATTGCACTTTCTGCAGCCTAGTTCGAGGGACACCCCTCGTTCAAAACCGCCTAACTTGGGAACTGAGCATCATACCGACTCAGGACCTGGAGGAACAGAAAGTTGGAACTTTCAGCTTTCCAAAAATGGTCAGACCTTCCTGGCGGAGCAAACAGAACTTTAACAAAAGCTGCCAAAATTTCCAGATGGGAAAATACGCAAGTACCGTTTTTCTTTTTTGTTTTTTTTCCCCCTTCCCTTTAATTCCCTTTAATTTGTAATTTAAGTTTTCACTACATTTTTTGTGTGACCTAGAGGTAGTTGAGTTGGTCTGCTCTAAGTGGAAATGGAAAACCCTTCTCCAGGCATAAAACTTATTGTGATGGACCCCTCTCTCTGGATCACCAGTAGAGAGGGGTCCATCTCACTGGACCCACACTGGAGCAGCATCAGTCTTGACGGCACTTGTTTTTCTAGAATTAAGCACTTTAGGCAGTTTAACCTATATGGATGGAGGAGGCACATAATGCATTAAGAAAAATATTTTCTGGGCAGGGGCTTTGCTTTTAAGAGATGTGCAGTGTTCACTGTAATAATGAGTTGAGGAATTCTAATTCCCCTGGAGCCAGAAGCATCAGTAATCCAGTCTGGGCTAACCTTGTGTGGAGAAAATAAAGGATCATATTAAGTTCATTTCTTTGCAAGGTTGAGGATAATTGTGACCTTTGCCATTGAGTCATATGGGTTCTCATGCTTGCATGAAAAGAATGTCAGATGACGGCCATGCTTGTTGAAGGTCACGAAGCATGACTGATGTTTGCTTTTCATTAATGACTTCCATTCATGAATTAGTTAAACGTTCAGGGTCTTATCAAAACTAAATGTACTTTTCAAAAAAATCAAGGCGAGAAAGCAGGAAGGAACATGCTTGGCACACGGACTTCCTGTCCTGTTACCCAATCAGCAATAATGGCAACTGTCCAGTTTAAGCCACTGAAGCCTACATGGCAACTTACAGAGCACAAAACTTTACAGTAAACTTATAGACTATCACGTAATGAGGATGTGGGTATTATTGCATACCCTTGGCAATGGTTTCCGCATACAGGCAAAAATGGCGCCAGGAAATTTGGGTGAAGGGTGAAACTGAAAAATGTCTCACCCTGCTATTGTGGCAGCATTACCTATTCCCCCTCCAGGACACCATGGACTCAGGGGCAAGACGCAGTGCTGAAATGCACTTTTGGGGGGTGGGGGGGGAGGGGGGACTTTGGGCTCTGTCTTTTGCCAGCACCCAAATTACCCTCTGAGCTCCGTTATAACTAATCCCCATTACAGCCTATATTGGTGCCCAGCAGCGCCAAAATGTCTGGCACCTTTTTTTGCCTGTCTTAATCATTTCAACCCTTTTCACGTCAGACT
This sequence comes from Hyperolius riggenbachi, assembly GCF_040937935.1. Classification (NCBI taxonomy): domain Eukaryota; kingdom Metazoa; phylum Chordata; class Amphibia; order Anura; family Hyperoliidae; genus Hyperolius; species Hyperolius riggenbachi. Next base: position 107,117,801 of record NC_090655.1, read on the forward strand.
TTTAAACATAAAGTTAGAGACACATGCAGAACTAGTGCCTCCATAGTGTGCCCTGAGTTCCTTAGCACCCCTTATAGCAGACCTAATTTCAGAACTTCCTCTCTGCTTTAACAGATAAGCAACAGTAAATTAGACTTTAAAGAAAAACATGACTTTTTTACAGCTTGCAGAACTCCAGCAATATACAGTGGCTTGCAAAAGTATTCGGCCCCCTTGAAGTTTTCCACATTTTGTCACATTACTGCCACAAACCTGAATCAATTTCATTGGAATTCCACGTGAAAGACAAATACAAAGTGGTGTACACGTGAGAAGTGGAACGAAAATCATACAGGATTCCAAACATTTTTTACAAATCAATAACTGCAAAGTGGGGTGTGCGTAATTATAGTATTATTAGCCCCCTGAGTCAACACTTTGTAGAACCACCTTTTGCTGCAATTACAGCTGCCAGTCTTTTAGGGTATGTCTCTACCAGCTTTGCACATCTAGAGACTGAAATATTTGCCCATTCTTCTTTGTAAAAGTGCTCCAGCTCAGCCAGATTGGATGGACAGCGTTTGTGAACAGCAGTCTTCAGATCTTGCCACAAATTCTCGATTGGATTTAGATCTGGACTTTGGCTGGGCCATTGTAACACATAAATATGTTTTGTTTTAAACCATTCCATTGTTGCCCTGGCTTTATGTTTAGGGTCGTTGTCCTGCTGGAAGGTGAACCTCTGCCCCAGTCTCAAGTCTTTTGCAGATTCCAAGAGGTTTTCTTCCAAGATTGCCCTGTATTTGGCTCCATCCATCTTCCTATCAACTCTGACCAAATTCCCGGTCCCTGCTGAAGAGAGGCACCCCCAGAGCATGATGCTGCCACCACCATATTTGACAGTGGAGATGGTGCATTCTGAGTGATGTGCAGTGTTAGTTTTCCGCCACACATAGCGTTTTGCATTTTGCCCAAAAAGTTCCATTTTGGTCTCATCTGACCAGAGCACCTTCTTCCACATGTTTGCTGTGCCCCCACATGGCTTGTGGCAAACTGCAAACGGGACTTCTTATGCTTCCTTCTTGCCACTCTTCCATAAAGGACAACTTTGTGCAGTGTATAACTAATAGTTGACCTATGGACAGATTCCCCCACCTGAGCTGTAGATCTCTGCAGCTCGTCCAGAGTCGCCATGGGCCTCTTGACTGCATTTCTGATCAGCGCTCTCCTTGTTCGGCCTGTGAGTTTAGTTGGACGGCCTTGACTTGGTAGGTTTACAGTTGTGCCATACTCCTCCCATTTCTGAATGATCGATTTGAACAGTACTCCGTGGGATATTCAAGGCTTTGGAAATCTTTTTGTAGCCTAAGCTTGCTTTAAAATTCTCAATAACTTTTATCCTTGACCTGTCTGGTTTGTTCTTTGGACTTCATGGTGTTGTTGCTCCCAATATTCTCTTAGACAACCTCTGAGGCCATCACAGAGCAGCTGTATTTGTACTGACATTAGATTACACACAGGTGCACTCTATTTAGTCATTAGCACTCATCAGGCAATGTCTATGGGCAACTGACTGCACTCAGACCAGAGGGGGCTGAATAATTACGCACACCCCAATTTGCAGTTATTGATTTGTAAAAAATGTTTGGAATCATGTATGATTTTCATTCCACTTCTCACGTGTACACCACTTTGTGTTGGTCTTTCACGTGGAATTCCAATAAAATTGATTCATGTTTGTGGCAGTAATATGACAAAATGTGGAAAACTTCAAGGGGGCCGAATACTTTTGCAAGCCACTGTATCTGAAGTTTATCTACTTCCTGCTTTCATGGAAGCAGAGATAGGGTTAGCATCTTGCATTTACATAATAGCTGCTCTGCCGAGGCAGCCAGCTGAGACAGCTTAGAGATCAAATTATACTTGTGATTACTTAAAGGGATTCTTAGAGACACTGAAGCGGAAAAAAAATTATGATATCATGAATTGGTTGTGTAGTAGGGATAATTACTAGAACAAAAAAAATATTCTCATATTCTTATCTTCAGTTATACAGCTTTTTTTTTTTTTCTTTTTTTTTTTTATAACATTGATGGTGGTAGTGGTCCTTTTTGCTATTGAACCTATAATCCGGATTCGGATATCTGGAAGAAATCCGCGGATATCTGGGTCGGCCGTGAAACTATCTGCAGATAGGTATCCGGATTTCTGTCTAACTATCCGGAATCCGGTCCCGGCCGGATAGGGTAAAAATGGTCAGATATCCAGGTTACCCGGATATCCGAAATCCGGATGAGCATCCCTGTTCAGAACGTGTCCAGTGGAAAACTTTACAAAAGCCCCCAAAATGTAAATGTTTATGATATTGTTGTTGTAATATGTCCAGGATTACCTGTTAAAAGACTTGTAATTCTGTTTTGCCATTTCTGTTACTGATATGTCTATAGGGCTCAGGTACTGAGCCTAGCAATGAGCACAAATTTTGGTAAAAATAGTAATTCATTTTGTGTGTAGGCGTAATCAGAAATAGTGTTTTCACTTAACTTGGTGCCGTCTTAAGGGGTTAATAGCAAAGCCCTCTCACTTGTTATCATCACCATGTATGTAGAGGCTTTGCTATTTACCCCTAAAGTCAGCACGAAATTATGAATGGCTTACACTAAATCAGTTTAATGTCCAAATCATAACTGCGTATGGCCGTAACTGCGAAAACGTACGTGAAATTTTGTGTAAGTGGAATTGCCACATTACGATTATCCCTAGCTGGGCCTGTGTTCAAGGGCTGCGTGTTCTCATTCATGTCACTCCTGTGACAAGTATACTTGTCACAGCATCATTTTGGAACATGTAGCTCTACAGACCACTGCTATGGACAGTGCTTGCCTTGATTAGCAATGCACAGCTTCAGTGTAAAACACCGGTCTCGTGTCTTATCAAGATGAACATTTTTTCTTCATATCCAAATGTATTCAAATTGTATAATTAAAAATACAAAGGATTAATAAATGGCTTAATTAAGATGTTGGCACGCTGCAACTACACTCATTGCTTCTGAAGTGCTGGTGATGCTACAGAGAGGACTAACTGTATTGGCTAATTTCTGTTATCAGTAAGGAATGGGAGGCAGGGGACCCGAGCACAATGGGAGGCAGGGGACCCATGCACAGACTCCACCAGAGCTGATGGTCTTTGCAGAGAATCTGCATACGTAAGACTGCTTCATTCAGTCAAAATGGCCAGATTGGTTAACTGTTACCAAGACAACCTTCAAGACCACCTCTTAACATTTAAAATTCTTTGGTATGGGGGCACTTATAAATATTTATTATAGGGTGACAGAAACCAGTCAAAAGGTCAGGTCCAGTGATGGGCAGGTCAAAATTAAATACTGTATGTGGCTGTCTGGTGCCACATACAATATGGCAATTCAGGACCATTCTAAACATTAAGTACTCTTATCCTGTAACTTATCCTTTCTTTCCCTCTATCTATATCTACTGTATTGTACTCCTGAGTGGTTTCTGAGGGCATCCCCACTTTTATTACCCATTTTTTTCCCTTTCTATGTATTTCTAGAGTATCTTGTTAAAATAGGCATGCCATTATGTAAAATGGCACAATTAAACAGAATTAAAGCATCTATTGTGTAACCGACCATAAACTAAGTTTTTGAATATTCATATTCCACCTAATTACTCTCTATATTTTGTACGTCTGTCTCTACCAAGTGATCTAATGGGGATTATTCGACCAAATTATTAACTTCAGCAATTGTCTAAATGAATTAATATTTAACTGTGTATTAAGAGAAGTCATGTACTAATAAGGGTCCTCAGTAGAGGTAATTTGCACACTAGTAATTACATTATCATATAACATGAATAATTCAAGGTTTATTATTTTTCAGTATATAAAAGCATTTTACAATGCCACCTGGTACCAGCGGTATGGGGAAACTCTAGAACAAAGTCCGTTAACGATTTTATATTCCTTGACTGTATCGGTGTTTGCACTGGGTGGAATGCTGGGGTCTCTCTCTGTTGGCATTCTGGTATCAAAGTTTGGAAGGTATGTACTAAAGATCTCCTATTTGATTTTAGTCTTATTGTTTTGTTTTTTTTCTTTGCTATGTGACTGATGCAGTTCTTGTGCCTGGTACACGCCATGTAATTTCCAATTAAAATAGACAGGTCAATTCAATAATTTTGGTCCGATTGATTTTCCAAACATTTTTTCAGATCGATTTTGTATAAAAGTGGTTAGAAAAAAAAAGGATTGGAAATCAGATTGGACCTGTAGGAAATGAATTTGACCTGTATTTATAGGTTCCCTTTAAAGAGGAGCTGTTAGCCATACAATCTCAGGAAAAAAACCCACATATATTAGTAGATAAATACTTGCTCTACTTACATAACATATGTATTGCACTGTCCACATTTTGATTTCAGTGAGGATTGAAGCCAATCCTGATGTCATTTCCTCCCTTACTCTGTTTCCTCTCCTGTGTGTGTGTGTGTGTGTGTGTGTGTGTGTGTGTGTGTGTGTGTGTATGCCACCCTCTGTCTTCAGGCACTCCCACACAGTTCTGCAGCTGCGTGCATCCTCACAAATCATTGTGTGACTTTGCAGACTTGGTATAGCTGTTTGGATTGGATTTCAGCTCAGTCACTTTCTTATCGTCTCAGCAAAATAAATAATGGCCAATCAGAGAGGTGTGGGAGGGGAAACAGGAGTGAAAGAAACTTCAGACAATCAGGCTGCATTAGTTAAATTTAAAGATGTAATTTTTTCCCCCCAGAGTAAAAGGCGTAATAAATTATTATTATTTTTTTTTTCCCCTGTCACTAGTAGTAAAAAAAAAAAAACAACAAAAAAAAAACAAGGATGCGGACCCGGCAGGCCTCCCTACTATGTGCACGCTATTTTGGCAGTTGAACAAGGCAAATGTTGTTCAGTACGTGCTTTTGAAAGTAAAGAATATCCTGAGAATCCCCTATGTGGCGATGGACTAGTCCAAAGTCTATTATATATACGTTTGTGTATATATAAATTATTTTTTTTTTAAGTAACTATTACAAATGCAGGGAAAAGGTAATAGGGCATTTAATCTTAAACAAATGGACATTTTACACATATGCATACACGTATTTTAAATTGTTCATGGTGTTCCTTTTAAAGAAAGCCTTTAGTATGAGGGGTATGGAAGCTGCCATCTTGATTCCCTTTTAAAAATGTAACTGGTGTAAATTCTGATAAACTGATTTGCACGCTTGAACCAGATTTAAGTTTGATCTCATTGACTGCATGTTTTAGATGTCTGGCTCAAAAACGAAATAAACCAACCTATATCTATATTAGGTTGGCAGGCAACTGGCAATTCCAAAAGGGATTCAAGATGACCGCCTCCATATTCCCCTTTACTTAAAGGATGTTATTTTAAGAGGCAAGATTCTGATCTGAGCGGCATATCTACATTGGTTACCCACCAGTATTCGGCCAACAAACCTTTTAGCATTAGAGCGAACCTAGAGATTTATGATAATGTTCGACTAATGCTGATAATTCAAGGGTTAATTGAAGGGTAAGACCCCATTGGATGCCACTTAAAAGTTAAAGTCCTCTATCTCTGTAGGATTTATTAGCTCTGTGTCATTCTCATTCTCAGTAATGATCACACACAGCCAATTAATATCCATGGGATAGCCAAGTTGCTCACATCAATAGCATGGCTGTGAATATGATGAGAACATATTGTGACTAGCCGAGCAGAATATAGTTTACTTCAAACCTCATCCAAGGCTGCCTGCTATCTTCCATTCCAGATTAACCACTTTCTCACACTATTAACCCAGGCCTTTTCATTTACATAATGACTTTCTCTTAATGGCAAGAGCTTGCACTTCTACATAATAACACTTTATACTGCTTTATCCGCTCTGGCCTTCTGCTTGTCTTACGCACGCACATTCTGGAGTTTCTTCTCATTGTGTAATGCAGGCCACATAGGAGCTGATATACTGAAGGCTGAAATGATAAAACAATATGAAGTATGTTAGTGACTAATGAACACTACCAACATGGGCAGCATTGTGGGTGGGTGATTTGCATTGATGCCTTCGATCTCAGGGAAACAGAGTTCAGATTCCACTAAGGATGTCATCTGTAGGGGGTTTGTATGGTCTGCCTATGTTTATGTAGTTTTTATTTTTCTGGGTGCCTAGATTCCTCTGGCATCCTAAAAACATACGCTTGGGTAATCTTTCCCTTTACCCACACTGTCTTACCCAAAAGAAATAGTCAAATGGATGCAGACTGTGATGAGGACCAGTGATGGAGCAATAGGGAATGGAGCTTATTACATTAACAGGGCCCCTGGATCTGAGGGTCAGACATACCGTATATGGTACAGGCACTGAATTAAAGGAATACTGTAGGAGGGTGGGGGGAAAATGAGTTGAACTTACCCGGGGCTTCTAATGGTCCCCGCAGACATACTGTGCCCGTGCAGCCACTCACCGATGCTCCAGTCCCGCCTCCGGTTCACTTTTGGAATTTCGGACTTTAAAGTCTGAAAACCACTGCGCCTGCGTTGCTGTGTTCTCGCTCCCACTGACGTCACCAGGAGTGTATAGCACAAGCCCAGTATGGTCTGTTCCTGCGCAGTACGCTCCTGGTGACATCAGTGGGAGCGAGGGCTAGTGTTGGGCGAACATCTAGATGTTCGGGTTCGGGCCGAACAGGCCGAACATGGCCGCGATGTTCGGGTGTTCGACCCGAACTTCGAACATAATGGAAGTCAATGGGGACCCGAACTTTCGTGCTTTGTAAAGCTTCCTTACATGCTACATACCCCAAATTAGCAGGGTATGTGCACCTTGGGAGTGGGTACAAGAGGAAAAAAATATTTGAAAAAGAGCTTATAGTTTTTGAGAAAATTGATTGTAAAGTTTCAAAGGAAAAACTGTCTTTTAAATGTGGAAAATGTCATGTTTCTTTGCACAGGTAACATGCTTTTTGTCGCCATGCAGTCATAAATGTAATACAGAGAAGAGGTTCCAGGAAAAGGGACCGGTAACGGTAACCCAGCAGCAGCAGCACACGTGATGGAACAGGAGCAGGCGCAGGAGGAGAAGGCCATGCTTTTTGAGACACAACAACCCAGGCCTTGCATGAGGACAAGAAGCGTGCGGATAGCATGCTTTTTACCGCCATGCAGTCATAAATGTAATAAAGATAAGAGGTTCAATAAACAGGGACCGGGCGTCAACGCTAACCCAGCAGCAGCAGACGTGATGGAACAGGAGGAGGCGCAGGAGGAGAAGGCCACGCTTTCAGGTGCAACTCAGGCCTTGCATGAGGACAAAAAAATGTGTGCGCAAAGCAATGCAATGAGTAGTTTTCAGGACACAATGGGCTATTCGGAGGAGCTATTCCCACCCCCACAATCTTCTACCTGTGAAAGGTCAATGGAACAGCCACAAATGTTGTGCCCGGATTCACAACCTTTTTCTGTGGAAAATGCACCTCGCACTGAAATGCAAGGCGAGGCCGAGGATGAACATGACGTCAACAACTCAACATGACGCAAAATGGGGGCGGAACAGAAAGCTGCTTTCAATGTTTTGAAGGCCTTAATTGCCTCCGGTGGCCAGTTAGATGCATCATTCATCACACCCAAATCCCAGAGCAATGTGTGCAGGAATTTGAATCTCAGGAGGTGTACCGAGATCATCTGGACAAGTGACCAAGTGACAAAGTGACTAGTGACAAAGTGACAAAGTGACAAGTGACAAGTGACAAAATGACAAAATGACAAAATGACAAGTGACAAAGTGACAAAGTGACAAAGTGACAAGTGACAAAGTGACAAGTGGCAAGTGACAAAGTGACAAGTGACAAAGTGACAAGTGACAAGTGACAAAATGACAAAGTGACAAGTGACAAAGTGACCAGTGACAAAGTGACCAGTGACAAAGTGACCAGTGACAAAGTGACCAGTGACAAAGTGACCAGTGACAAAGTGACCAGTGACAAAGTGACCAGTGACAAAGTGACAAGTGACAAAGTGACAAAGTGACAAAGTGACAAGTGACAAGTGACAAGTGACAAAGTGACAAGTGACAAAGTGACAAGTGACAAAGTGACCAGTGACAAAGTGACCAGTGACAAAGTGACCAGTGACAAAGTGACCAGTGACAAAGTGACCAGTGACAAAGTGACCAGTGACAAAGTGACCAGTGACCAGTGACCAAGTGACCAGTGACCAAGTGACCAGTGACCAAGTGACCAGTGACCAAGTGACCAGTGACCAAGTGACCAGTGACCAAGTGACCAGTGACCAAGTGACCAGTGACCAAGTGACCAGTGACCAAGTGACCAGTGACCAAGTGACCAGTGACCAAGTGACCAGTGACCAAGTGACAAGTGACAAGTGACAAGTGACAAGTGACAAGTGACAAGTGACAAGTGACAAGTGACAAAGTGACAAGTGACAAAGTGACAAGTGACAAAGTGACCAGTGACAAAGTGACCAGTGACAAAGTGACCAGTGACAAAGTGACCAGTGACAAAGTGACCAGTGACAAAGTGACCAGTGACAAAGTGACCAGTGACAAAGTGACCAGTGACAAAGTGACCAGTGACAAAGTGACCAGTGACAAAGTGACCAGTGACAAAGTGACCAGTGACAAAGTGACCAGTGACAAAGTGACCAGTGACAAAGTGACCAGTGACAAAGTGACCAGTGACAAAGTGACCAGTGACAAAGTGACCAGTGACAAAGTGACCAGTGACAAAGTGACCAGTGACAAAGTGACCAGTGACAAAGTGACAAGTGACAAAATGACAAAGTGACAAAATGACAAAGTGACCAGTGACAAAGTGACCAGTGACAAAGTGACCAGTGACAAAGTGACCAGTGACAAAGTGACCAGTGACAAAGTGACCAGTGACAAGTGACAAAGTGACCAGTGACAAAGTGACCAGTGACAAAGTGACAAGTGACAAAGTGACAAGTGACAAAGTGACAAGTGACAAAGTGACAAGTGACAAAGTGACAAGTGACAAAGTGACCAGTGACAAAGTGACCAGTGACAAAGTGACCAGTGACAAAGTGACCAGTGACAAAGTGACCAGTGACAAGTGACAAAGTGACCAGTGACAAAGTGACCAGTGACAAAGTGACAAGTGACAAAGTGACAAGTGACAAAGTGACAAGTGACAAAGTGACAAGTGACAAAGTGACAAGTGACAAAGTGACCAGTGACAAAGTGACCAGTGACAAAGTGACCAGTGACAAAGTGACCAGTGACCAGTGACAAAGTGACCAGTGACAAAGTGACCAGTGACAAAGTGACCAGTGACAAAGTGACCAGTGACAAAGTGACCAGTGACAAAGTGACAAGTGACAAAGTGACAAGTGACAAAGTGACAAGTGACAAAGTGACAAGTGACAAAGTGACAAGTGACAAAATGACAAAGTGACAAAATGACAAAGTGACCAGTGACAAAGTGACCAGTGACAAAGTGACCAGTGACAAAGTGACCAGTGACAAAGTGACCAGTGACAAAGTGACCAGTGACAAAGTGACCAGTGACAAAGTGACCAGTGACAAAGTGACCAGTGACAAAGTGACCAGTGACAAAGTGACCAGTGACAAGTGACAAAGTGACCAGTGACAAAGTGACCAGTGACAAAGTGACCAGTGACAAAGTGACAAGTGACAAAGTGACAAGTGACAAAGTGACAAGTGACAAAGTGACAAGTGACAAAATGACAAAGTGACAAAATGACAAAGTGACCAGTGACAAAGTGACCAGTGACAAAGTGACCAGTGACAAAGTGACCAGTGACAAAGTGACAAGTGACAAAGTGACCAGTGACAAGTGACAAAGTGACCAGTGACAAAGTGACAAGTGACAAAGTGACAAGTGACAAAGTGACAAGTGACAAAGTGACCAGTGACAAAGTGACAAGTGACAAAGTGACCAGTGACAAGTGACAAAGTGACCAGTGACAAAGTGACAAGTGACAAAGTGACAAGTGACAAAGTGACAAGTGACAAAGTGACAAGTGACAAGTGACAAAGTGACAAGTGACAAAGTGACAAGTGACAAAGTGACAAGTGACAAAGTGACAACTGAGAGGTTGTTCTGGGGAGCTCCACTGCACTCAGTCGCATATGAGGAGAGGTCTCGTCGGGACTGCTGATCCTCCTCAGCTTGCTCAAAGCCTTGAGGGTTCCTGAAGATCCTCTGCTTGGAGTTCGCCGGGGTTCAGCTTGGTGTCGGGGTCGGCGGCGTCCTCCTCACTCCAACGTGGCAGATCTTCTGTTGAAGGAAAAAAAAAAAAACATTGTTAAAAGTCCAGTACCGCTTCTGAAGGACTCACCAAGAGATGCAGGAGCGCTTCAATCTAGCGCACCATCGCTCGCTGGGTGATGTCCCTGCCTACGCGCTGGAATTCTACGCTGCACATGCTAGCACGCTTTTGCGCAGTGCCGAGGCGCATTCCAGCAGCTAGTAGCTACCAAGCTTCTGTGGATCTGATTGGGCCACCATGTTGGATCTCTGCCAAGTCCTCCAAAATTTTGAGTAATCCACGTTGCGTGACTGAGCAGTGACAACTCTACAGTCAGCATTACAATACCACTGCTGTGTTTACTGAAGAAATCAATGTTGAAGATGGAAACCACTGGCATGATGCAAGTGGGGGATTCTGAAGATGAAAACGATCAGCGTGATGATACCAACATCAGGCAACCTGCCTCAGGAAACGCTGGTCCCAGCTATGACAAAGAACAGGACGAGGAACAGCTGGAGTTGGAGCAGGAATTGGATGCCCCCACTGCCGAGGGACAGAGCGGTGCACGTTGGACTTCCACAATTTAGCGGGAAAGGACAGCAGAAGAGGAAGAAAGTGATGCTGGTGACGAATATGGTGCATCACAACAATCACAACGCTTACAAGAACATGAAGATAGAGGAGTCTGGCAGGACTCTCTGGCACACATGGCTCAATTCATGCTAGACTGCATTGAACGCGGCCCGCGCATTATTCACTATTCATTATTATTCATTATTCTGGAATCTGGACAACACCAATTACTGGGTTTATACCCAGTTTATACAAACACAATGTTAAAAAACTGATTGAAGAAAGTGTCAGACAGGTCAAAAATGGAACAATTCCAGCAGGCCCTTGAGGATGGAGACTTTAGAGAGGAGATTGACATCTTCCTCCTTCTCTAGCCAGTTGTACGCCGACAGACTGACTTCAGCAAACCCAGGAGGACCAGGAGGGCAGCAAAGAACACAAGCTGCTGCTAGTGCCCAAAAGGGAATGGTATTGGCAGTGTCCTTGGAGTGGGAACATTTTCTGACACCCATGCAGCAGCCCACAGAACAGCAATCGGGCAGTGCCACGTCCTCCAACACCAATCGCCTAGAGAAGATGGTCAAGGTCCAGGACTACATGTCAGATGGCGTAGCTGTGTTGAACAATCCATCTGCAGACAGACGGTGAGTGTGACAGGCAGCACAGAAGGACCATGGCAACTCACTCATAGTACCACAGTTTGATAGTGCTGCCCAAAAAATTATATGGATCCGTGGACCCGGGCACTGCAGGCAGTACTGGGAAGTGGGAACGCAGATTTTAGTACCTAAACACACGATACAACATGTTTTCCGGGGTCGGACTCTGAGGCACATACAGATGGTCCCGATCATCATCCTCATCATACAACTCTTCTCCTGAGTCTGACCCACCCACCACCTCTGCCACCCCAACATCCCCAGACACAGACCCCTCATCGTCCTCAACATTAACTTGGGATGCTGGCCTGAGCCCGACCTCCTCCTCCACTTTAGGCCCCATCATCTCCTCAATGGCAGCCCTCATTAATCGTTCTGGCGACGGACCGATGGACACAACATTCTCCTCCGGAGAGGGCTGCTGCTGACCACTGGCTGCTGTAGTGGATGTTATAGCTTGCGTGGGGCGTTGGCTGTTGCTGTTGTTGGGAGTGCTGCTCACAGCGGAGGTCTCTGAGGAACTCATGGTGAGCTCATATAGTGGTTGGCGGTGAGTGGAGTATTACTGATCCCAGCAATATACACACTGACTGGCAGAGTACGCAATGCTATATAGTCTGGCTGAGCGGTGTACACAGAGTGGCAGTACACACAATGCTATATAGTCTGGCTGAGCCGTGTACACAGAGTGGCAGTACACACAATGCTATATATAGCGTGGCTGAGCGAGGTACACAGTGGCAGTACACACAATGCTATATAGTCAGGCTAAGCCGTGTACACAGAGTGTCAGAAAACACAATGCTATATATAGCGTGGCTGAGCGAGGTGCACAGTGGCAGTACACACAATGCTTTATAGTCAGGCTGAGCCGTGTACACAGAGTGTCAGTAAACAATGGTATATAGTCTGGCTGAGCGGTGTACACAGAGTGTCAGTAAACAACGGTATATAGTCTGGCTGAGCGGTGTACACAGAGTGGCAGTAAACACAATGCTATATATAGCGTGGCTGAGCGAGGTACACAGTGGCAGTACACACAATGCTATATAGTCAGGCTAAGCCGTGTACACAGAGTGTCAGAAAACACAATGCTATATATAGCGTGGCTGAGCGAGGTGCACAGTGGCAGTACACACAATGCTTTATAGTCAGGCTGAGCCGTGTACACAGAGTGTCAGTAAACAATGGTATATAGTCTGGCTGAGCGGTGTACACAGAGTGTCAGTAAACAACGGTATATAGTCTGGCTGAGCGGTGTACACAGAGTGGCAGTAAACACAATGCTATATATAGCGTGGCTGAGCGAGGTGCACAGTGGCAGTACACACAATGCTATATATAGCGTGGCTGAGCGAGGTGCACAGTGGCAGTACACACAATGCTATATATAGCGTGGCTGAGCGAGGTGCACAGTGGCAGTACACACAATGCTATATATAGCGTGGCTGAGCGAGGTGCACAGTGGCAGTACACACAATGCTATATTAGTCAGGCTAAGCCGTGTACACAGAGTGTCAGAAAACACAATGCTATATATATAGCGTGGCTGAGCGAGGTGCACAGTGGCAGTACACACAATGCTATATATAGCGTGGCTGAGCGAGGTGCACAGTGGCAGTACACACAATGCTATATATAGCGTGGCTGAGCGAGGTGCACAGTGGCAGTACACACAATGCTATATTAGTCAGGCTAAGCCGTGTACACAGAGTGTCAGAAAACACAATGCTATATATATAGCGTGGTTGAGCGAGGTACACAGTGGCAGTAAACAATGCTATATATAGTGTGGCTGAGCGAGCGGTGTACTACTGTTCCCAGCAGCGACACACAATGACTGGGGGGGACCCTGGCTAGCGTGGCTGGAGAGCGAACTACCCTGCCTGCCTACCCAAAGCTAAACCCACAGACAAATGGCGGAGATATGACGTGGTTCGGGTATTTATTTACCCGAACCACGTGACCGTTCGGCCAATCAGAGCGCGTTCGGGCCCGAACCACGTGACCCGTTCGGCCAATCACAGCGCTAGCCGAACGTTCGGGGAACGTTCGGCCATGCGCTCTTAGTTCGGCCATGTGGCCGAACGGTTTGGCCGAGCACCGTCAGGTGTTCGGCCGAACTCGAACATCACCCGAACAGGGTGATGTTCTGCAGAACCCGAACAGTGGCGAACACTGTTCGCCCAACACTAGCGAGGGCACACGGCAACGCAGGCGCAGTGGTTTTCAGACTTTAAAGTCCGAAATTCCAGAAGTGAACCGGAGGCGGGGCTGGAGCATCGGTGAGTGGCTGCACGGGCACAGTATGTCTGTGGGGACCATTAGAAGCCACGGGCAAGTTCAACTAATTTTCCCCCGACACCCCCCCCCTCTCCCTACAGTATTCCTTTAACTCCTTATTGGTGCAGTATGGATAATGGTCACCTCTATATGGGCTTTGAATAGTACTAATCATTAACCAATCAATCATTTTTCCTTGGCTTGCCTCAATTTTGGCATGTCAACTGTTTCACTATTGATACAGCAATAACGTATTACTTATGCCATCAAAGTGAGACATATATTGCTTTTTCCAGAACACTCTTGGCTTCCTTTTTGTAATTTTTTTTTCCAAGTATTTAAATTTACAGGCATTTTTATCGAGGAAAAGTAGGCATAAACACAAAAATTACAGTTTCATGTTTTGCCCTTCCTAATTTGTACATGAAGTACCACAGTTTCAGAGCACCTCAAGCAGGTTGTTTCAACGCTACGCGCGGCTATAGCAGTAATGGTATACTGCACGGGGCACGTAAGGATAATTTGGGGCAGGGGCGCCGCGAGGCATAAAGCGAACCAAGCGGTCGCTTGGGGCCTCACAATCTTAGGGGCCTCGGCGGCTCCGTGACGTCGGCGTGACGTCACTTTTTCCCCGCAGCCCCGCCGGGCTGGCAGAGCAGAGCAGGGCTACAGGAAGATGGCCGCCGCCGAAGCCCTGCTCTGGAGACTATGTCTCCAGTACAGGGCTTCGGGTGGCCATCTTCCCGACCCGTAGCCCTGCATGAATCAGCGCGGGAGATTGGAGGAGGAAGCCAGGAAGGGAGCTCCGTGGGAACTGCGCGCCTGAGAAGCCGGCCGGGAGAGGAGACCAGGGAGAGAAGACTTCTGCCAGTGCCAGCCTGCCAGGTGAGTAAATTCTTTTCTTTTTGCAGCCGCAGCCCTAATTGCGAATTTGCGATTGATTTCTGCTGAACTGTGCCCTAATTGCATTTGATATCTGCTGAAAATGTGGCCCTAATTGCGATTGATTTCTGCTGAACTGTGCCCTAATTGCGTTTGATATCTGCTGAAAATGTGGCCCTAATTGCGATTGATTTCTGCTGAACTGTGCCCTAATTGCGTTTGATATCTGCTGAAAATGTGGCCCTAATTGCGATTGATTTCTGCTGAACTGTGCCCTAAATGCGTTTGATATCTGCTGAAAATGTGGCCCTAATTGCGATTGATTTCTGCTGAACTGTGCCCTAAATGCGTTTGATATCTGCTGAAAATGTGGCCCTAATTGCGATTGATTTCTGCTGAACTGTGCCCTAAATGCGTTTGATATCTGCTGAAAATGTGGCCCTAATTGCGATTGATTTCTGCTGAACTGTGCCCTAAATGCGTTTGATATCTGCTGAAAATGTGGCCCTAATTGCGATTGATTTCTGCTGAACTGTGCCCTAATTGCGTTTGATATCTGCTGAAAATGTGGCCCTAATTGCGATTGATTTCTGCTGAACTGTGCCCTAAATGCGTTTGATATCTGCTGAAAATGTGGCCCTAATTGCGATTGATTTCTGCTGAACTGTGCCCTAAATGCGTTTGATATCTGCTGAAAATGTGGCCCTAATTGCGATTGATTTCTGCTGAACTGTGCCCTAAATGCGTTTGATATCTGCTGAAAATGTGGCCCTAATTGCGATTGATTTCTGCTGAACTGTGCCCTAATTGCGTTTGATATCTGCTGAAAATGTGGCCCTAATTGCGATTGATTTCTGCTGAACTGTGCCCTAAATGCGTTTGATATCTGCTGAAAATGTGGCCCTAATTGCGATTGATTTCTGCTGAACTGTGCCCTAAATGCGTTTGATATCTGCTGAAAATGTGGCCCTAATTGCGATTGATTTCTGCTGAACTGTGCCCTAAATGCGTTTGATATCTGCTGAAAATGTGGCCCTAATTGCGATTGATTTCTGCTGAACTGTGCCCTAATTGCGTTTGATATCTGCTGAAAATGTGGCCCTAATTGCGATTGATTTCTGCTGAACTGTGCCCTAAATGCGTTTGAAATCTGCTGAAAATGTGGCCCTAATTGCGTTTGATTTCTGCTGAACTCTGCCCTAATTGCGTTTGATTTCTGCTGAACTCTGCCCTAATTGCGTTTGATTTCGGCTGAAAATGTGCCCTAATTGCGTTTGATTTCTGCTGAAAATGTGCCCTAATTGCGTTTTTATTTTCTGGTGTCTGGGGTAACTGTTGCTGCATTTATTATTTAATGGTCATAGTTGGCTATATTTGCTGTGCTACGGTTAAGCTTCGCCCATACAATGTCATGGCCGCGCCAATCTTTCGGCGCGCTACGCGCGCCTCAATCACCCCAACATCCATTTTTTCCCCGCAAACAGCCCCGCCCCAATCCGCCCTCCTGCTCCACCCACATGTCATGGCCACGCCCGCTTATGCGGGATAGCCACACCCATTTTTCGCCGCGGCGCGCTTCGCGCGTCGCAGGATAGGGCCTCTTGCTACAGTCCGCTTGGGGCCACAAAAACCTTAGCTGCACCCCTGATTTGGGGTTCTGGTGACTGTTGAACCCAGAATTGCTCCTCCGTCCGAGTTGCTTCGACTCTGAGGGGGAATAGTATTTAATGCCACTGGGATTTGAGCGGCAGCAGGGTGAATTGTCTTTCAGCTCACCCTTTGCCCAGCTCACCAGTGGCGTAAACATATGTACACCTATGGGGATCTTGCCCTAAAAATAACCCCACAGCAGAGTCCTGTTAGTCATCAAATCCTTTTTGGATTAAAATATAGCTTTATTTCTGTAAGTAAAATCTGTCTATCACACAAGTCTCTGTACAGTATGAATCTAAAGATGAGCTTGTTAGGCTTGGTGGTGTATTCTCCACAGTCAGCATGCAACGCATGAGCTGGCGTGGAGGAGGTACACACACTAGCACCAGGAAACAGGCTATCCCTAGTATAGTGGAGGGGAGGACTGACTCCAATAGGAGATTGTGGCGCACAGAGCCGGTGCAGATCTGACAGCCACAAACAATGCTTTCGTTATAACGTCTCAGCGCAAAGTAGCGCTGAGCGCATAAACCAGAACTGAGGAGATCAGGACAGGTAGACAGAATGAACGCTTGCTAGCTAGCGGCTACTTAGCGACAGCAAGCGTCCAAAACCAGACAGACTGGAATGAGGCAGCCAATGCGATGCGGCGATGGCGTGCCTCACAAAGACAGGACAGGATAGTCAGAAAATAGCAGGATTAAGATAGATGAACGTAACACAGATAAATATACAATAAGTATGTTTTCCTAGCGTATTACAATTACAGCTATCAATGAAACTATTTGTAACGTCTGACTAACATATGTATATATCGGCAATGAACCGATATATGACATAAGCAGGAACGCTGACTAGGAATGGAGTAATACAGGGAACAGGACTCAGAAGGATTCGCTATCTCTTCGCAGAGATGAACGCAATCCACAAACAGGAACAGAACAGGATTCAGAAGGATTCGTTATCTCTTCGCAGAGATGAACGCAATCCACAAACAGTAACAGAACAGGATTCAGAAGGATTCGTTATCTCTTCGCAGAGATGAACGCAATCCACAAACAGGACCAGGAACAGGATAACTAGCTCAGCACGGGTGTTCACGGTACGCGCAAACTACCAAAACGTGCTGGAAAACTGACTAACTGAACACAGGAAATAAACAGTTTGTGTACGTATATATCAGCGACACTGATGTATCAACGTAACACGAATACAAGGAAAATAATAAACGTGCTGGTATGCATATATATTGGCAATGAACCAATATATGATGCAAAACCAGCAAAGTATCTTTAGAACAAGAAACACGATCGGGGGCTGAAGCGACAGCAAGACGGGCTTAACTGAAGCTATGAAAACCCAAGGAAACCCTGCAGGAAGCAGATCTTTATACTGAGGTCATCCAATGGGAGCAGACATGCAGATTTCCACACAGGTGAATGATAATCAGTCACAAGCTGACAGCAGGGAAAGACAGACAAAGCTATGCAGCTTGCATGGAAATAGATCAGAACTGCCTGAGCTGCAGCACTACTACTTCCAGCAATAGCTGCTGCAGCAGCGATCATTACAGAGCTGAATTTAACTTAAAGCCAGAATTTACTGGGGCATTCGTGTCACAAACATTTTGACTTGTTGAAAGCTTCCAGTTCTGATAGTCCTGTAGTAATTAGGTACTGCTTGGGAGTCCAAGTCTATGAGTTGCACGAGTATGTAGATGCACCATTCCTCACCAATTATAGCACGTTTAGCTGAAAGCTATTCCCAGCCACTGAGATCTAAAGCCAACTTAAGCGGCAAAGGGCAGGGCAGCCAGAGGCTATCGCCCATTGCAGCAGAAGTCTGCCATTGTGCCCTCATTCTGTTGCATTATTGACCACAGTGTTGTGGCAAGTCTTGAATCCTTCAGCATAATTTTATTTTTCTGAACATTTCCATATCAAAGCAACATTTATTACGTCAAGCTTCTGAGTCTAGTTTCGTAGTGTTTAGCAAATTATCTTTTGTTTTCTGGCAACCTTTGTCTCTATTTATAGCTGAGGGAAAAAGTCACATGTAAAAACTTGGGCGACCTAATTACAGACTGCGTGCGAACCAAGAAAATCTGTTTTAATGTGATGAGCCTGCCTCATTTGAACAGGGTTAGGCTTAGTTTGTTCAGCAAAACACGATGCCTAAGCGCTTAGCGACTGCTTTTCTGCAATATGATTTTCAGAGGGTATTTTATTTTCTCTAAATGTGTGTTTTTGCACATTCCTTCAAGCTAAATTGCTCTGAAAAAATGCTACTTGCAGCACGTCTGAGCTTTTCAACAAATGGCAATTCTGCTGTAAGAACACCCTCCTGGGGTGATGCTGTACTAGCTATCGGCAAGCACAGCACAATCACCACCAGTGTGAACCAGCCTTTTATATAAAACATTAGGCTCTACGGTATACAAGTGGGCATATATGGCATACTTGGTGACACTAGTGAGAGGAATAAAAAGGCTTCCATATTGTATTTCCTTTTTTTTTTTTTTTTTTTTTTAAGTGCCAGTCACCTGGCTGTCTTTCAGATCTTGATGAAGCCCAAAATAAGCAACATGACACATTAACCACTTCAGGACCCCTGGTACGCATATCTAAGCCCCTGTATACTTCACGCTCGGATCAGGGGCGTAGATCTGCATACTGTTAACTTACCTTACCACTGCGTTCATGATCCCCACGCCATATTCGTTTGCCTCACCATCGCAGCCCCCTCCATCTGTGATCAGGATATGAGAATCCGCTATTCTCAACCCCGATCACCGTGCCTGTGTCTTCTAAGAGCTTGCAGCAATGAAACGCAAGCTCTTATTCAAAATACACCTGACACCTCCGTGTTTTTATTAATAGAACACTGTCTTAGTAGCACCATCTTGTGGTCAAAAAGTAAAAATACACCCAACTACACCTCTATACTGTTTTTGTTTTACATAGAAAAATTATTAGTTTTTTCAAATTTTATTAATTTTTAAACCTTCCAACCCTTCCCCATAGCTGCCAAAATAAAACGCTTGTTAAACATGAAAAAATACACACACACACACACACACACACACACACACACACACACACACACACACACACACACACACACACACACACACACACACCACACACTTTTCTAATATGTATGTCATTAGGGTATATTACTGTTAATTTTGCAATAACGCCTTTTATTAAGTGAAAAGGTATTAAAAATCCTTAAAGGGAAAAAAAATATTTTTTATTTCAAGATAAAATATTATCGTCATACATTGTACTAGGGACACAATTTAAACATTGTAATAACCGGGACAAATGGGCAAATAAAACGTAGGTTTTGTGTATCGAAGCAAATTTTATTTCAAAAACTATAATGGCTGAAAACTGAGAAATATTTTTTTTTCTTTGTATGCCCTTCTACAATGCATATAAAATAAAATAATTCTTAGCAAAAAGTACCACCCAAAGAAAGCCTAATTTGTGGCAAAAAAAAAAGCCATATATAGATCATTTCAGTGTGAGAAGTAGCAATAAAGTTGTTATTGGACAGCAGGCAATGTTCATGGTTTAAAAGAAAATATGACAGCGTTCATATCCCGCTCACTATAGGGTTACTTTAATCATCACTACTGATTTAAAAAAACAAAAAACTAGCAGTTAAAAAAGAAATACAATAGCTCTTGGCTAAAAATAAAATCCAGTGCAACCGTTTGTTGTACACTGAGAAGCAGAGGGTGGGATGCTTTTCGGATAGGAGTAGATTAGCTAAAATGATCACAAACTCTTGATTTGGCTGCAAAATATATGCCTACAGTATGTGTATCATTATTATTATTATTATTATTATTATTATTATTATTCTTTAAACATGGCTCACTCCTGAGATGTACCTCTAAAGAAAGTGCGAGTGTCTTGAGGACTGGAGCCTGACTCCCTTCTCCTTAAAGGGACTCTGAGCACCTCTCATGGGCATGCCTTTAAGCCAGACGACTTCCAGCAAAGTCGTGCTATGACCCCTCTAGAGGAGCCTCTTGCAATGGCCAAGCGTGTCACTTCCTCTTCCTGCTTCATTCAGTGATGCACTTCTCTTACAAAGGAGACAGGTGACCCGGAAGTTATAACATAGCCAAGATGGCAGCCGCGATTTTTAAATTGAAATCGAACAAAAACGATTTGGTGTAGAACGGCGAATCAGGCATCAAATGAAAGAGAAGCGCACAAGCTACAGAAAAGTATGCATCTTTAAGTACTTTGCAGTACTGGTCAGAGTCTTAAAGGCATGCCCATGAGAGGTGCTCAGTCTCTTAATTAGGAGTTTTACATGGCTGGAGACAGATTTTGCCTGTGAGCAAAATGTGCCTTAATAAAGGGGCCCTACATCCCTGTTTTTCAGCTTGAGCACTCCCTCTATGGGTTTGATACTTTACAATTCTGTTTCTGAGATGTCCCTAACTGATTCATGTGTATTGTGATTATGACGACAGGTCCACTTTAAATCCTGAGTTGTTGTTTTACTTGTCTTTGCTGCTGTATTATAATTGTAGAAAATTCCAGCTTTTCTTTTCTGGAGTCCCTGGTGCACGCCCTTTCACTGGCTGAGGTTCAGACCTGTTAATTATCTCCTGCAGGAAAGGAACAGTGATAAAGAGCTCCCCATTGGTCTTCATAGCCGGTGCCTTGATGGGGTTCAGCCGAGTTTTAGGATCTCCAGAGATGGTGATCATTGGACGCTTTATCACAGGCATCCACTCAGGTAAGGCTTCCTAATTGCCTCACTCACAGGGAACAAGCATGTATTGTATTTCTTTACACTGATGATGGCAAAGCACAGAAATATCTTATACTGTAGTCCCTTTTTTTTCTTTTACTTTTTAAATCCAGATGTGTCCGTTGTGTGTTATGTAGAGCATAAGCCATGTGTGATTTTTGTTATAAGCATCCCAATGCCCAAATATGTCTGTCTTGTAAAGTAGAAGTTATAATACAGCTATTCTGTAGACCTTTAAGTGAACTGAAGCAAAATAAACCTTATGATATAACGAATTGTATGTGTAGTACAGATAATTCATAGAACATTAGTAGCAAAGAAAAGCATATTTTTTATTTTGTTATATAGCTTTATTTTTAGAACATTGCATCATTTTCTAATATTTGCAGTTTACAAACTACTCTGTATTTTAAACTATGAAACAGAGCAGGGCTAATGACCCTTTGAACTTTCTTGCAGTAAAACCTTAAACAAGCAAACAGAGTTACATGTTGAGGAAAGTGCTTCAGATAACAGCACTGTAGGCAACCAAGCTTGGTCAGAGAGCTCAGAGAAGCACTTTTGCACAGATAACCGAAGTTTCTTATCTCTTCCTGTAGCGGAAAAAATATAAGACTCATATCTGTGCTACTAATGTTCTATTTCTTAGCTGTACTACACTTACAAATCATTATCTCATAAGTTTATTTTCACTTTAGACCTTTTTGGTGTGCTAGAGTGAAGCAGATGTTCAGATAAGCTGCATACTATTGGGTGATGTTGCTCATGCAAAGTATTTTATTGATTAGTTGAGTAATCTTGTCTGCAGGTATTTCACTCAGTGTTGTCCCGATGTATCTGGGAGAAATTTCCCCGAAGAACCTGCGTGGCTTTTTAGGTCTGATGCCGAGTATCTTCATCTGCCTGGGAGTATTCTCTGCACAAGTTCTTGGCCTGCCAGAGCTTCTGGGTCAGGTCTGTAGCCATAATATACACGTTTCAAGCAGTATGTCCTTCAGAGGTGCTCACAATGTAACCTCTACCACAGTCAATGTACCTGTCGCAATATAACCTCTACCACAGTCAATGTACATGTTGCAGACAAGGGCTAGTTTTGTGGGGAATCTATCAAATTGTCAGTGCTCTTAAAGAGAACCAGAGACGAAGCACCCTCATATATTCTATTACATTTATCAGTGGGAACATGACAGTAAACACCTACCCTGCTTTTAGTTTAAATCTTCTCTGCTTAATCTGTCTATAATCAGCCGTGATAAGAATCCCTGACTGAGTCAGTCGAGGTTTGACCTGGAATCATTATAGCTGAGTCACTCTTTTGTGGAGTCTTTTCAAGCCCAAGCCCCCCCCCCCCCCTCCTGGATCAGATTTCCTGCTTTACATACTGAGAGCTCTGATAACATGGGAGGGGCTGCTGCTGCAGGAAAAATCTCTGAAACAGACAAGTGTGATCTGTGTGCTCTGTCTGTGCAGCCAGTCATCATTATTATCTACATGTGCAGCCAGTCATCATTATTATCTACTGTATGCAGTTTAATTACTATGAGAGACACTTCCTACAGGCAGCCACACAGCATACCAGAATATGAAGTTGAAAGCACACAGATGAAATGCTGCAGCAGCAGCCCTGCTTGTCTATAGTCTCATAGAGGCTAGACAGCACATCCAGAACACCTCATAACCTGGAAGCAGAAGGGATATGAGCCGGCGGCCATTTTGGATATTTCCTGGAGCAATAATGGATAAAAAGCACTCAAAAAGGCACACCAGAGTGGCAAAATTATCGGGTACAGCATTTATTCTTTACAAGCTATCAACTGATATGTTTATTTTGTGTGAATCGTTAATCTCTGGTTCCCTTTAAGAATGTGGGAGGAAACAAGAATGACTGAAGGAAACCCACACAAACATGAGGAGAACATACAAACTCCATGAAGATAGTGTCCTGGACAAAATATTAACTGTGGACCCAGCAGGGGTGTAACTACTACCGTAATGTTCTTCCTTTGCTTCCACTTGGTGACCCTCACAGCCTTGGGGCCCATCTTGCAACGCTCATAGAAACACACACACACCACACACCACACACCACACACACACACTTTTTGCTGCTGTCTAGGTGCAGAGCAACATTGTAGTAATAAGTATCACTCCCCACCTCAATAGGTAATTTAGATAGGTTAGGGGCGGTTGGTTATTAGGAGTGTGTGTGTGTGTGTGTGTGTGTGTGTGTGTGTGTGTGTGTGTGTGTGTGTGTGTGTGTGTGTGTGTGTGTGTGTGTGTGTGTGTGTGTGTGTGTGTGTGTGTGTGTGTGTGTGTGTGTGTGTGTGTGTGTGTGTGTGTGTGTGTGTGTGTGTGTGTGTGTGTGTGTGTGTGTGTGAAGTACATTTGAAAAGGGCGCCTGATATAGATGTAAAAAGCCAGATTCAGCTACAAAGGGCGCCTGATGTAGCCGAAATGCCAAATTTGGCTACAATGGGCGTCTGGTGTAGGCAAAATGTCAAATCTGAATACAAAGGACGTCTGGTGTAGGTGAATGCCAGATTCGGCTAAAAAGGGTGCCTGGTGTAGCCAAAAAGATAATTTTAGTTTATTAAAAGGATGATGTTCTAGGCAAAATATAGCCGAGAAAAGTGATTACTATGACCTAACTTCTCTCTACTCTCATACAGAACCCTCCCCCAGTGGTGCCTAACCCTAAGACCCCCCCCCCCCCCCCTGTTTGTGATGCCTGATCTTATCCCCCCCCCCCCCTTTGCACCCCCGAATCAAAAATCTTGGTTACAAAGGGGAGCCCTTGTGTAGCCAAATCGAAAACCTTGTAGCCGAAACAAAAACTCTTGCAAACTTTTCACCACCTTGTAGCAGAGATTTGCAGAAATCACATTGAAGACTATGGAGGCCCCCTCTCTTTCAGCTTTAGTATTTGGCATCCAAAAACCCTGAGGGACACGGTCAGATGTATGCATGGTTTTCCACAGGATTGCCTAATTCCTTATAATTGAAGAACATTTTCTGTTAGGTGAATTGGCCCTTGGTCACACTGTGAGTCTCTGTAGAAATGGCAAAAGTACACAGGTCATCACCAATGTGCGTCCTATCACTGCCTTGATAAAAGTCCTGGTGGCCCTGAAACATTGGCTTCTTCCAGTGCTGCATCTCCATCTCCATCAGGAGTGCAGGATTTAGGTTACTTATTCTGTTCGAATTGCCTAATCTAGCCAGGCACTAACCTGATCCTACAAGAGATGTATGAGCATTATGAATCACTATTTCATAAGTTTGTAAATAAGGACCAGTGTGATTAGTTTATTGTATTCTGTAAAAACTGGCTAGCATGTCATCAATAAAGAGAACTATTGAAAATGCTTCTAAGTGGTATGTAAAATATTTCCTGTACTTATGAAGATGATCTCCTCTCCGCAGGCAGAAACATGGCCCTTATTCCTTTCACTGGTGGTCATACCCACTTTTGTGCAAATCTCCATGTTGCCATTTTTCCCAGAGAGCCCTCGCTACCTTCTCATTGACAATAACAATGTGCATGCTACCATAGACGGTGAGTAACAATTTTTTTTTATTTAGTCAAATTCAAAACGTGAAGTGAAGCAGGCACACCATCAAGTACTGATACCACACGCCTTGAGAAAGGCGGACCCTGCATGGTTCCAAAACAATTCAGAAAACCATTTTTCTGATGTGGAATATTGCACAATAAAGTGTGTTGCATCCTAACTTGGTGTGCTGATGAACTGTGTTCATTTTATTTAGTAAAATTGAGATTTTTAACATGTGTACTGCCCGTATTACCATGGATGAATACATAGGATCTTGGTGCTACCTCCATGCTAGAATCCACACTCCAGGAACTTTCTCTGTGATATTAAAGGACAAGGGCACAGTTGATAAATTATCTGTATATGTCTACTCCTCCAGTGTTTTAACCCCACTACCCTCTAGATCAGGCATGGGCAAACTTGGCCCTCCAGTTGTTAAGGAACTACAAGTCCCACAATGCATTGCCGAAGTCTGACAGCCACAGTCATGGCAAATGCATTGTGGGACTTGTAGTTCCATAACAGCTGGAGGGCCAAGTTTGCCCATGCCTGCTCTAGATTGTAAACACGCAGGGGCAGGAACCTCCCCCGTTTGTTTCATGTTTCTGTGCAATTTATAAAATGAACATCTATCAATATTGATATTCTAAGTCAGAGGACTTGGGGGTAAAATATGTTAAATTAATGCGGATGAGGAATTCTGATTGTAAGATAACCTAAAGCCAGCCATTGAAATCATGACTTCAAAGTTGCTATATTTGTCTACTATCCCATTTTTTGAATGGTTAGTTAAATAGTAACTTGTGCAGGGCAGTAAATGTTAGATCAGTACCTCAGATGTTACCAGTAATAGTGATGAAATTTGTCTGTATAAGGTCTTTTCTATTGATCTGAGGTGTGAGTAGTAGCCCTGAGCTGACCTGGATAGGTGCTAGAAGGTCAAAAAAATGTAGACAGGTATAGCTAGTGCTGTTTGTTAACCTCCTTGGCGGTAATCCTGAGCTAGGGTTGGGGCGCAAAACCGCAGCTCAGAGTGGTAGTCCCGACCTGTGCTCGGGGTAGCCGCCGGAGGCTGTATGCAGAGCAATGCACACAGCAGGCGTTACAACATACCTCCCAGGTGATCCCGACGTCGGCCGCCATTCTTCTTCCGCTCCTCCGAGGCTCTGCTTCCCCCTGGTGAGATCGCTGGCTGTCGTCATGACAGCCGCAATCTCACGTTAGGCTTGTAGCTCCACCCGGAAGATGGAGGGAAAACTTCAGCGCTGGAGCCAGGGAGGTGAGCGATTGCTGGAGCTGCTGCAGATCTCCCTGGCAGCATGATTTTTTTTCCCCCAGGTTTTAGGGTCTGAAAGGGTGCAAAAAAAATTGCACCACTTTTAGATCCTAAAATCCAGAAAGAATCATCATGCCAAGGAGGTTAAGAGGGCTTACCCCAAGTGACTAGAGATGATCCATGAGATGCAAATAAATTGGTTCATGCAAATATATGCAACTTGACCAATCAAAGCACTCACACTTGATGGGTTGCTTTTTAAAGGGGAACTGAAGAGAGAGGTATATGGAGGCTGCCATGTTTATTTCCTTTTTTGCCTGGCAGCCCTGCTGATCCTCTGCCTCTAATACTATTAGCCATAGCCCCTGAACAAGCATGCAGCAGATCAGGTGTTTCAGACTTTAAAGTCAGATCTGACAAGACTAGCTGCATGCTTGTTTCTGGTGTTATTCATATAATCCTGCAGAGAAATAGACCAGCAGGGCTGCCAGGCAACTGGTATTGATTAACCAGCTGAGCGGTCTGGACGAGCTCAGCTCGTCCAACACCGCCAGCGGCTGCCGCTCAGGCCCTGCTGGGCCGATTTTAATGAAATAAAAAGCAGCACACGCAGCCGGCACTTTGCCAGCCGCGTGTGCTGCCTGATCGCCGCCGCTCTGCGGCGATTCGCCGCGAGCAGCGGCGAAAGAGGGTCCCCCCAGCCGCCTGAGCCCAGCGTAGCCGGAACAAAAAGTTCCGGCCAGCGCTAAGGGCTGGATCGGAGGCGGCTGACGTCAGGACGTCGGCTGACGTCGATGACGTCACTCCGCTCGTCGCTATGGCGACGATATAAGCAAAACAAGGAAGGCCGCTCATTGCGGCCTTCCTTGTTTATTCTGGGCACCGGAGGCGATCGGAAGATCGCCTCCGGAGCGCCCTCTAGTGGGCTTTCATGCAGCCAACTTTCAGTTGGCTGCATGAAATAGTTTTTTTTTTATTTAAAAAAAACCCTCCCGCAGCCACCCTGGCGATTTAATCAGAACGCCAGGGTGGTTAAAAGGAAATAAATATGGCAGCCTCCATATACCTCTTTCTTCAGTTCCCCTTTAAGTGGCATATATTTGCGTGTCGCTACTAATCCTTATAGTAATTTATAAGGATGGACTATGAGTTGCAAAGCTTTCCAAATGCATGCGAAATTATGCAGCTTGAAAATGCATCAGCTCAGAATTATTTGCATTTTATTGACTATCGCTAATGTTTTTTTTATTGCAGTGTCTGATGTAAATATCAACAGGTATAAAATTAGGCCACCCAAATCCTCTTTTCTGCTGATTCTGATTGCCCCAGTATCAGGCTGTAAATCCTTTTCATTAAACTTGCACACAAGCTGGAATTATTAGCATCTCCTTGACTATTTCTAGTAATCAGCGGCCAGGGCCTTGGTCAGCTGCTGCTGAGGGCGTGTCAGGATATAGAAAAGGGGGTTGCTGAATCTGGAAGAGAAGCCTGCAAAGCAATGTATGATGAAAGACAGATGCTGCTCAAAGGGGCTGTACATGATAAAGGGCCTGGTGTACATGGATGTTTCAAAAGAAAGAGGGGGCTGCACTTGGAATGGGCGGGGCTCTGTTGCGCTTGGATAGGGAACAGTAATAAAGTTGGCCTAGGGTTAAAAATATATATAAATTATGACTTTGGGTGTGTAGTCTATAATATTGCACTAAAAATCAATGCTTTCACCCTAGAACAAGGCAACAATAACGTTTCAGCAGCACTAGCCAACTGAGTAAGGAGGCTTTTCAGCTTAACGCTGTCAGGGCAGAATGGTTCACTTTGAGCTTAGCTGACTAGACTAAAAGCTTAAACTTCATCTGTGTGAAAAGCAATTATATTTCGTGCTTTGACAATAAAGGAGCATTCACCTTACAACCTGGACACTGGCTGTCTTGTCCTCCTGACAGGACTTGTTCTAGTGCTGCAGACCAGCTTGTGCTCTTAGGAAGATGAATGGGTGATGTCTCTCATAGTCTTGTCTGTCACATTCATTGCTTCCCTCCGGTTACCGAAGATACCTGTGAATCTCTTTCCTCTCACTCGTCTTCCTGACTGCTTGTTGAATTGCCCAGCACACGCAAAAGCAATGATCATTTAGTACAGAGACAACACTGTTGGCCATTATAATGACTCATAATCACCAGGCTAGAATCATGTGACAAAAGGAATGGGAGGGGTTACATGCTCTTCTCATTCCATCAGTAATAGGAAATCAATCCACCTTTATTTCTCCATGTAGCCAGTACAATTTCTGAAGGCTTTTTGCTGTATAACTTTTTACTTATTTAATTTTTTGTGGGCTGTTTACTGTGTGGCCAATATTGGGTCTTACTAAACTTTTTGGAGAAATGTATCATGATTTTATTTTTAACCTAGCTGCTTCTGCTAATCCCCTTTTAAGCCTGGTAAACCTATATAAATATTATAATTATTATTATTATTATTTATACAGCGCTGACATCTTCTGCAGCACTGTACAGAGTATATTGTCACTTAAAGTGAACCTCTGAACTAAAAATCTACTCAGCAGAACTGAAAAGGCTTTGGGCTTGATTCAGTAAACGGTGCTAACCCAGTTAGCACGCCTAAAGACTTTGGGCGTGATAACTAGGGTGCTAACTGGGTTAGAACCATTTACTAAATTCACATTGCGTGCTAAGTCCCACACTGAAAACTTTGCGTGCGCACAGCGCGGTGTGCACCAAACATCGCATCGCGGTGCAACGAAAACGGTGCACCCGATCGCCTATAAGGTCGCATTGGGTGCGACTTTAACGTCACATGTTGCAACCTTCAGGTCGCACCCAATGCGACCTTATAGGCGCATCGGGAGCGCTGTTTTCGCGGTGCATGCGTAAAGTTTTGCGCGCGGGACTTTGTGCGTGATGTAAATTTAGTAAACGGTGCTAACCCAGTTAGCACCCTAGTTATCATGCCCAAAGTCTTTAAAAGTGAATTTATCATGCCTAAACTAGCTTTAGGCGTGATATAGGGCTTTTCACAGGCGTGCTAACACTTAGCACGGTTTACTGAATCGAGCCCTTTGTGTTTCTTTAACAGTTTATTTTACAAATATCTTTATTGAAGATAGCATGATATTTCTTTAACAGTTTCACAGCATCAGAACTTTGTTTTTCTTACCAAAGCATCATTTTAGCTGCATTTTTAGTTAAGCTCCACCCATCAAAGAAAACTGCCTGGGCTTTTTTTTCCCCTGATGCTGTGCAAAGCATGATGGGATTTCCTATGTTGTTCACGTTGCCTAGCAACTGGGAGGGGGCGATCATCAACACACAGGACAGTTGGAACTGTCTCATGCTCCCTGTCACCTCCTTTCAACCAAAAAGATGGCTACCCTCATGAAATCAAACATTTGACTGTTCTTTTAAAACAGGGTGGGTAAGAGATTATATTACCTATCTATTTTAATTAACATAACTAATGTAACTTAATGACAGTATGTTTGTTTAGGCTGAAGTTCCTCTTTAACTGTTCCTCAGAGGGGCTCACAATCTAATTCTTAGCATAGTTCTATGCCTATGTTGTGTAGTATATGTCGTAGTCTAGGGCCAATTTTAAAGGGGAACTGAAGAGAGAGGTATATGGAGGCTGTCATGTTTATTTCCTTTTAGACAATACCAGTTGCCTGGCAGCCCTGCTGATCCTCTGCCTCTAATACTATTAGCCATAGCCCCTGAACAAGCATGCTGCAGATCAGGTGTTTCAGTGGTTCAGACTTATAAGTCTGATCTGACAAGACTAGCTGCATGCTTGTTTCTGGTTTTAATCAGATACTACTGCAGAGAAATAGACCAGCAGGGCTGCCAGGCAACTGGTATTGATTAAAAGGAAATAAACATGACAGCCTCCATATACCTCTCTCTTCAGTTCCCCTTTAAGGGAAGACTATTAACTTATCTTTCTGTTTTTTGGGGATGTGGGAAGAAACTAGAGAGCCTGGAGGAAACCCACACGTATATTGGGAGAACATACAAACTCTGTGCAGATGTTTACTTTGCTGGGATTTGAACCGGGGCCCAGCACTGCAAGGCGAGAGCGTTAACCACTACGCCACTATGCTGCCCGTGCTGAAGTAAAATAGAACTTGGGGAAACTCTCTAATTTTTCATACATCATACATTTCAAACATTTAGTTTAGTTCTGTGTACTGCAGGGATTAGCAGAAACGCTGCTTCACATGAAGGTGGAAATTTGGGCGCAATCCCCGCACAAAGATATGGGCGCCATTATTTTTTTTTCTTCTGAAAAACAAGCTGCAAGTAGGCATGTTTGCATTATCTGCCATATCTGGAATACTGTAGCTGGCTGCAAACTTTAAAAGTGAATTTTTAATTACAAAACTGCTAGTAGTCCTGATGTGTTGTATGACTGTTAAGCTCTTCTTTTAAGTAGTCTTCACTTGCAGCTAAAGTGTCTAATCCTCCTCTTCTGTTGACAGCTCTTCGCTGCTTTCGGGGTGAGTATGATATCCAGGACGTTATAGAGGAGATGCAAGAGGAGCAGCAGTCACTCTCTTCTGTGCAGGTGGCCTCCGTCTGCCAGCTGTTAACGGACCGCACCTTGTTCTGGCAGATTCTGTCTGTGGTTGTGATCAATATGGGGATGCAGCTGTCTGGAATCGATGCTGTAAGTCCCATACTTCCCCGTTATGGAATACGAAAGTGGGCATCATGAATAATTTCAGGTTTACAAAGCAGCAATATACACTCGCTGTACAATTACATTAAAAAGGTGTGTGTGTGTGTGGTGGGGGGGGGGGGGGGGGGGAATTACAGGTGCAAGGCAATCCCAAAAACAAAAAAGAAGAGAAAAGAAACCCTTCAGATTAGGATCTGCCTGTAAGATGACTGCATTGCACATAAGCACAGTTCTCAAAATCTCATCCTAATACAGTTATCCTCAAGCTTTTAAAGCCAAGAGCCCATTGACCATTCTTGAGACTACTGGGCAGACAGTGTGTGTATGATGTGGTAGAATTTAGAAAACAAAAATTGCACCTAGGAAATCATTTTGAGCATAGAGTGGGTTTTAAAAGAAAACCCAAGGTGAACCTTGGGTCAACAGTTTAGTGGGAACCCTCTGGATCCTCCAGAGACTTTCCATGCTGTCCTCTGCTAATGCGGGGATCCTCCTTTACATCATGACCACGCTCCTCTTCCTGCATGAGCGTTCCTGTGCAGTAGCATGGAGCTTCTTATGCATGAGCAGTTCTAACTTACTGCGCAGGTGAGGCCGCCCTGGAGCTTGCAGAGGTGCACAGTGGTGAGCGTGGAATCCTACAGGAACTTGTTAGATTCCATTGGGGTACTCTGTAAAGAGGTGCACTGAAAAACTGTCTGCAAATCCGGTTCAAGTGTATGTGTATTAATGAGAAGTGACCTTTCAGTAGAACCGTTACAGAAGATGATCTTCTGTTGTGGATCTGGTGTGGCAACATTGAGCCTTATCTGGAAATGTACGGTATGCAAGAGTATTCTTCAAAACTTTATCTAGTCTTTTATTTTACAGATTTGGTTCTACACAAACTCCATATTTGAAAATGCTGGCGTCCCTTTATATGAGATTCCATACACAACAGTGGGAACTGGGGCCATAGAGATCATTGCTGGCTTAATTGGGGTAAGTGACAGCTCATGTAAAGATCAAAAACTACTTATGTTTATGTTGGTGAACCATCATTTTTTTTACAATAGGGTTTTGACAGAGAAGGAGAGAAGTTACCCATTTCTCAAATGGTAAATTTAGTTTTGTTGTTAGTGCATGTATGGAACATTGGAAGCTGGGAAAACCGCTCAAAGCTAATTTGGTACAGGAAGAGGAAGCTGTAGATTCCTTCTTTGTCAGTAAACTGTTAAGTTTATTGCAAAAGAGACAGCCGTGGGCACAAGTGAACAGTTCCACCTGATGTTTATTTGAGCTTGATGTACAGGTTCTCTCACCACCTGTTGACCAGGACAAGACATCTGCCGACAGTCTGACAATTGTTATGCGTTGGTCTGTACATCATCCGACACAGTGTACGGTTCTCCTGAACAGGGAGAAAGCTCTGCACTTTGGGGCGGGGACTTTTACCAAGCATGGATTAGCATATGCCTGCCCCAGCACACAGCCAGCAAATCGGTCCAGTTGCGCACCCCCTTTAGTTGGCAATACATCACTACCATGCCAACAAGATGGTGCACCAAGGGTGTCAACCTGGAAGCATGGATAATGATGCCGCACTTGCTAGAAAGCAAGAGACCTTACAGGATGTAACTCCCTTCGCAATGCATCACTAATGGCCAGTGCATACCAAAAACTGCTAGCGGATCCATAAACGCTAGCGGTTTTTGAAGCTGTTTTTCAAAGCGATTCTAGGCATGTTTAGAGATTTTCTAAACATGCCTAGCATGTTTTGGAGCGTTTTTGTGTAGCAGATTTATATTTTGTTACAGTAAAGCTGTTACTGTACAGCTTCTGTAACAAAAATGCTTGGAAAACCGCTTCTGATTTAGCGTTTTTGAGAGCGGTTTTCCACTTTGCTATTCTTAATATTGAGACAGAAATGCCTCAGAAATTGACGAAATGCTGCAGGACCCGAGATTGAGTTTTTGGAAAAAAGGAATCGCTCTAGTGTGCACCATCCCATTGAAATACATTAACCAAGCGCTTTTCAATGCACTAGCATTTTTAATCTTGGTATGCACCAGCCCTAAGTGGGTGTGCACAACTGGGCCGGCCCAGGGCAAAAAAAGAACATTTCCCCTATGTTGCATGCTGGGATTTATCTGCTTCGAGAATTCACTCAAAGGGTTGAGAATAGGTTTTTTTTTTTTTTTTTTTTTTAACAATTAAACCTAGCAGTTTTCTATTGATGGGGAAGAAGAAAGCTTAAACCTTCCAGTTCCTGATGGTCTTAAGCATATTTTTTCTGGTTTGGAAATGGAGACTGCAGTAAGGGAGATTGCAGTGAGAGAAATTAGATTCTCAATAAATTCACCTCCCATTTTCCCTCTTTTGTAGCACAGTAATTACTGTTTACCTTCTTCTTTTAACTTTCCTTTTGAGAGTAGGAGAGGGCAGGCAGAGCACGAAATGTGACCATCACAAACTGTAGGCATGCTGATTGTGCCCCTGTCCACTGACATTTGGGTGTCCAGTTTTTTTAACGCTCCTGACAACACTAGTGGTTCATTCAGAATCAGAATAAAATTGTGAGCAGTTTAAATGTTGCCGTTATGGGGAACCTTGAAAAAAATTGGCTTTGCCAGCTGAGCTAAGTGCTTTGTGAAAATTATGTTGGAAGCCAACCCAACATGTATATCCAGTCTTCAGTTTCTTTAGACGTTGAAGCACTTTGCTTCATAACAGTAAATCTCTGGGATTAAACATGGTTCTTGTTGGTGGGCTCTTTCACCTAGATACAGTGGCATGCCTAAGAAGCTGTGGGGCCTACTGCAATTTTTACATTGCGGCTCCCCAAGCACTGTATACATAGCAATTGATACGGTGCACCAAAACCTGCCAAGGACATTCACAGTATGAGAAGTGAAAGAAGCACATATCTCCCAACTGTCCCTCTTTTGGAGGGACAGTCCCTCTTTGGGAGCCCTGTCCCTCTGTCCCTCTCTCCTTCTCATTTGTCCCTCTTTCAGGACTTTGTCCCCCTTTCTATGTAAAGAAAAAATAAATAAATAAATATACATATATATATATATATATATATATATATTCAGTACTTAAAAAATGTGTTTGACTTTATTCACATCCTTTAACCTCCTTGGCGGTAATCCCGAGCTGAGCTCGGGGTATGCCGCCGGAGGTCGCCGCTCAGGCCCTGCTGGGCCGATTTGCATTCTGCAAAAAGCAGCACACGCAGCCGGCACTTTGCCAGCCGCGTGTGCTGCCCGATCGCCGCCGCTCCGCGGCGATCCGCCGCGTGCAGCATCGAAAGAGGGTCCCCCCAGCCGCCCGAGCCCAGCGCAGCCGGAACAAACAGTTCCGGCCGGCGCTAGGGGCTGGATCGGGCGGCTCTGACGTCAGGACGTCGACTGACGTCCATGACGTCACTCCGCTCGTCGCCATGGCGACGAGGAAAGCGAAACAAGATAGGCCGCTCATTGCGGCCTATCTTGTTACTTTCGATTGCCGGAGGCGATCGAAAGTACGCTTCCGGAGCGCCCTCTAGTGGGCTTTCATGCAGCCAACTTTCAGTTGGCTGCATGAAATATTTTTTTTTTTATTTAAAAAAAACCCCATTTCAGCCTCCCTGGCAAAATAAATAAGTCGCCAGGGAGGTTAAATTGATATAATACTGATTTGAAGATGTTAATATGATGGATAATGAACCAGGATAGAAAGGACCAGTGTGGTTTGAATTATAAAACATATTTTTCTTATGAAATCTTTATGGTATGCGTGACTAGGGCGTGATCAGGGGTGTGGCTTAAGTGTCCCTCTCATCTCAACAAGTTACGAGGTATGCAAGCAGGGGATGGGAAACAGTGTGTTAATGATTACTACTATTTAAAGCATCTATAGAAGTAATCATTACCAGCACAGGACAAATAAAGATTTAATACTGTGGTTGAGGGGGGGGCTGGGGCCCTCTGGCCCAAGGGGCACTGGCACGGTCACAACTTTTCAATCTCTATTGCTACACCACTGCCTAGATATATTTCCACATTTCAGTGGTTTATAAATGATCCCTCTAGTCCATCACACATCATACTGCCATTTGCTGGCTTTAATAAAATTTAATTTTTTTTATGGCATTGTCCTTCCAACTAAATTGTCTTTTACATTTTCCAGTGTTTTCACTGGACATTCTTACACTTAAATGAAGTACGCAGTAAGTGCAGCACAGTGGCGTAGTGGATAGCAATTTCGCCTTGCAGCGCTGGGTCCCCGGTTCGAATCCCAGCCAGGGCAACCTCTGCACGGGTTTGTATATTCTCCCCGTGTCTGTCTGGGTTCCCCTGTGCATTCCAGTTTCCTCCCACATTCACAAAAAACATATAGATAAGTTAATTGGCTTCACCCTAAATTGGCCCTAGACTATGATACATAAACTGGGCGATACATACATAGACATATGACTATTGTAGGGATTAGATTGTGAGCCCCTCTAGGGGACAGTTAAGTGACAAGACCATGTACTGTACTATGCACAACATTGCAGAAGATGACGGTACTATATAAATGCTAAATAATAATTACCTTGCTACGAAGAACACTAAAATATAACATGAGGAAAAAAATATTTTCTTACCAAATGACAACATGCTGACACTGGGCATAACCTTAACAATGCCACTACTCCCTCTGCTGCCTTTGTGAAATAATATAAAATGAATGCCATTATCAGTGATGCCAGTAATAACCATAATACTGTTCCTATAAAACGTGATGAATTTTAATAGTGATCTGGCAGGACACAGAATTTCCCTTTTTGTACAGTGTGGCAGTTTAACGTAAGACAGACGGCAGAACAGAGAAGGGTGTTGGCTGCCGGAGTCCCTTATAAGCACAAAGAAAAATTGCCACCTAACAAGCTGATTACTTTGGTGTCGCTGTCTTGTCCCCTTTTGATCCAGTCCTCGACCTCCTCCTTCCTCCATCCTCTTGTTCCCAGCCATTTATAGTCTCCTTATCTGAGAGTTACCTCAGTGGAGAAGGAATTTATAACCCTGTGCTTGTTCCATATTTTTAACCCAGGGCTGGCCTGCGCTACATAACACTAAATTAGATTTTTGACAATTAGAGAGACTAATGCGCGCCATCAGCTCCCAGGAGCAAAATCTCACAGCACGGCCTTCCTTTAATAAACGCCGTGCAGCAGAGAAGTGAAATCCGCAGCTTCCTGCTTATTTACCACTTTCTGTCTTCCTCCAAATCCCCCCCTCTTTATTCTGCTGTACTCTGACCCGCTAAATGGTCCTGGCCCTCACCATCCACTATTGAGCCGTAATAAAAGTGCTTGAAGTGGTGCAGATGGAATGGGCTGTGCAGTAACTGGCTCACATTCACTGAGGTAGACTCATAGCTCTGTTCATCTGATTGGTCCTGAGCGGAGACAGAAATGGCACCCGATGGACACTGGGAGATTGGTTATAAAATTACAAGCATTTGTTCTGCTGTCAATATTTTCTGCTGGTTTTGCTCAAAGGTTTTTTTTTCTTCCTGCATTTGGTTATCCAGAGGGGGAGAAAGTTGAAGCGGATGCAGCAGATTCTTTGTTTATGTAGTTTATATAAAACCATTTAGTTTTCTTTTCAGAAGAGTAAAGGAATGGGGAAAAAGGGGGATATGTACCGGTACATATTTGCCAACCTTTCCGTAGTATGTATGTATGTATGTATGTATTTGTAGTTGAACCAGTACACAAAAAGCGTACAACGTCAATGCAGTTTTTACTTTCTGGCTCCAGGAGTATAACTTAAAGGATACCTTAGTCCAAACAAAAATTTTAAAACGAGCAGACGTGTAGTGGGCTCTCCTTATGCCCACCGCTCCCCCGTTCTCCTTTGCCCCAGGCCCGACCCACCCATGACCCCAAGCGAGATGCCTTCCTCCGGAGGCGGACGTCTGGGGGCAAATCCGGACAGAAGCAGGAAGTGTGTCTAGCAAGCCGCCGTCTAGCTTACCGCCGGCCGCCTGGCCGTGGGGGCCTGCCGTGAGGTGAGCTGGAGGGGGAAGTGGCCAGGAAGAAGGAACAGTAGGCACAGCGGTGGGGAAGGGGGGGGTCAAACCCTCCCCCCTCATCTGGCCCCCTGTCCACGCGCCCCCTTCAGATAGTACAGCAGTGCTGCGGCAGCAGCACACAGGGGAATAATTAACTCACCTCTTTCTTGTGTTCCAGATGTCTTAGCAATGTGTGTGGTGCATCTCACAGTTCTCCTCCTCCTCCTCCTTCAATGCGGCCCACTTGAGGCATTGAAGAAGGAAAATTATGGGACGCAGTGCTCCGACGTCTGCAACGCAAGGAAGAGGCGAGCTAATTATTCCCCTGCCTCTGCCAAAAAAAAACACTGCTGTGGTATATGGAGGGGGAGCATGGATGGGGGGGGGGGTTCCAGGCGAGGAGGGAGGGGGGTCCGACCCTCCCCACCCCTGTGCCCACTGCTCCCCTTCCAGGCTGGCTACCTATACTGGGGGCAACTATACTGCCTATACTAGGGCAACTATACTAGCTACCTATACTGGGGCAACTATACTAGCTACCTATACTGGGGCAACTATACTAGCTACCTATACTGGTGCAACTATACTAGCTACCTATATTGGGGCAACTATACTAGCTACCTATACTGGGGCAACTATACTAGCTACCTATACTGGAGCAACTATACTAGCTACCTTTACTGGGGCAACTATACTAGCTACCTACACTTAGGCAACTATACTAGCTACCTATACTGGGGCAACTATACTAGCTACCTTTACTGGGGCAACTATACTAGCTACCTACACTTAGGCAACTATACCTGGCTACCCTATACAAAAAAAATCTCCACTGATCAGACATAACATTAAAACCACTGAGGGGTGACATGACGAACATTGATTATTTCATCACCATTGTATCTTCTCAGAAATGGGATATAGTGGGCAGCAAATGAACAGTCAGTTCTTAAAAATGATGTGCTGAGAACTGGGATCAATGGATGCAAGGACCTTAGTGACTTAAGCAAGGGGGGAGGAGTATGATGGCTAGATAAGTGGAACACAGCATCTGCTGGGGCAGGTTTTGTGAATTACAGTATGCAGTTGTTAGTAAATGCCAAAAGTGGGCCAAGGAAGAACTACCTGTGCATTGGCTAACTGGTTTGGGTGCCCAAGGCTAATTGGTGTATGTGAGGAGCATAGACTAGCCCAATTTCAAAGACAACTGACGTGAGAGGGATATGGAGGCTGCAATATTTTTCCTTTTAAAAAATGCCAGTTGCTTGGTAGCCCTGTTCTATTTGGCTGCAGTAGTGTCTGCATCATACCAGAAACAAGCATGCAGCTAATCTGACACTGTCAAAAGAACCACTGCAACTTGCACTTAAATGTGAATCTATTAGACATTGACTCCTGATAAGCTCCAGGTATTGAGAGGAAAATTGCAGTACATGGGGGATGAGGGGCTTCAAATTGATGAGGGGCCCTTGTACAAGCATGTGGTAGTTGGGGGTCCAAGAAGACACTTGTCTTAGGGAACAAAGCAGAAAGCTGGTCCCGAATATTCAATTTCTCACATTTTTGCTTGTTACTATAAAAATGTGGAGTTACTGCTGAGTGACCTGGTCCATAATTCTCAATGTTACAGTCTGTATTTCTTATTGAGGCTAGGTGCACACATAGCATAACATAAGTGTTTTCTGTCAGGTGCGTTGCGTTTTTTTGTTTGCGTTTTATTGCCATTTTTGTGCGTTTGCATTTGAATTATTATTTTTTTTTTTTAGCCGCATATGCCTTTTTCATGCGTTTACACGTTTGCGGTTCGCATATACTGTACAAAACGTTTACGCATTTTGTATGTGGTTTCAATCCTTTCATGTATTGCATTTTATGCAAATCACTAGGAAGACAACAGGAAGTGGAAATACATCAGAAATCTTTATTTATTTTAAAATACGCTTCAAAAACGCATACACAACTCAATACATTGCGTTTCCATTGACTTTCATTATGTGTGTTTTTGATGCGTTCATGCATAATATGTAACAAAACTAACAATTTTAACCACTTAGCCCCAACGCGTACCAATTTCTCCATCCCTTTTTCCATCCTTTCACCCCCAGGGACGGAGAAACTTCCTTTCCACGCTCCCGCTGCTGCCCGCGCTCCCGCTCGCTCTAGCGTGCACTCCCGCTCGTAAACACGCCGCCGGCCGCTCGCCCGGAGATCAATGAATGGGAAAATCTATTCCCGTTCGTTGATCTAAGCCCCGCAATGATCCGCTGCTTCTCCGCTAGATCATTGTGGAAAAAAAAAAACTTTCTCAGCCTCCTAGTACTTCCTGCAAGCGTCCGGAAGGATGCTTGCAGGTTGCATTAAACAAAAAGTTACTTTTGTCATCTTGTGGCCAAATAGTAAAACTACACCCTAAAGCATTTTTTACATACAAATAAATGAGTTTCACACAAAAAATGAACTCCTTACCTCCCACACTCCCCAATTTTATTTTTTTTTGTAATTAAAGAAAAAAAATATAATTAAAAAATATACATAACCTTAGGGACTGAACTTTTTTCAAATAAATTTTATTAAGTTTTCAAAGTTTTCACCCCTATTACAAATAATGTTTACCATATCACATCTTGAAGATACGCAGACGCAGCTGCTTTTCATTAATATCAGAACATTACACTTTTATGACATGGAACAACAACAATTTCAGCAGATAAGTACATTTCCAACCTCCCACCCGGAACCCCCCCCCCCTCTTCCCACCCCCCTCTACTGCTCTCTTTTTATCTTTATTACATTTATTTTGTATCCATAGACTCAAGGAACTAAAGCGTTCAGCTAGCATTGTTATTTAGTTATGTGAAGATCCCAGTGGCGTACCTAGGGCATTTGACACCCGGTGCTGGGTATTAAAAAGACACCCCCCCCCCCCCATTAAAAAAAAAAAAAAACAGCAAATGTGGCATGCTAAACGTGACACGGCGGGTAATGCCAGGTGTAGGCTCGCTCCCCCCCCTAAAGTTGTCCTTAGTATAGTATAGTGGCACCAGTATAGCTAACAAAAAATGGGTGCGGTTATAACATGCGGCGCGCATTGCGCGCCGCGGCGAAAAATGGGCGTGGCCATGACCGGATGAGGGCAGAGCTAACTAATTTAAAGTGAACCCGGGATAAGAGTGATATGGAGGCTGCCATATTCATTTTCTTTTAAACAATAGGCAGCCCTGCTGATCTATTTGGCTGCAGTAGTGAACTGAATTACACCAGAAACAAGCATGCAGCTAATCTTGTCAGTTCTGACAATATTGTCAGAAGCCCCTGACCTGCTGCTTGCTTATTCAGGGTCTATGGTTTAAAGAATTAGATGCAGAGGACCAGCACAGCAGCCAGGCAGCTGGTATTGCTTAAAAGGAGATAAATATTGCAGCCCAATATTATTCTCACCTCGGGTTCCCCTTAAAAGTGCAACACAAAGACAGTGGGCCTTTCCCCAGAAAATTCACATAATTGTTCAGGTTTTCTCAAGAAAATACACGTAATGTGAACAGATTTGACCAGAAAATAGTTCAATCATGTCGGCAGATTTGCCCAAAAAACACGTTCAATCATGTCGGCAGATTTGCCCAAAAAACACGTTCAATCATGTCGGCAGATTTGCCCAGAAAATACATGCAATCATGTCGGCAGATTTGCCCAGAAAATACATGCAATCATGTCGGCAGATTTGCCCAGAAAATACATGCAATCATGTCGGCAGATTTGCCCAGAAAATACATGCAATCATGTCGGCAGATTTGCCCAGAAAATACATGCAATCATGTCGGCAGATTTGCCCAGAAAATACATGCAATCATGTCGGCAGATTTGCCCAGAAAATATATGCAATCATGTCGGCAGATTTGCCCAAAAAACACGTTCAATCATGTCGGCAGATTTGCCCAAAAAACACGTTCAATCATGTCGGCAGATTTGCCCAGAAAATACATGTAATCATGTCGGCAGATTTGCCCAGAAAATACATGCAATCATGTCGGCAGATTTGCCCAGAAAATACATGCAATCATGTCGGCAGATTTGCCCAGAAAATACATGCAATCATGTCGGCAGATTTGCCCAGAAAATACATGCAATCATGTCGGCAGATTTGCCCAGAAAATACATGCAATCATGTCGGCAGATTTGCCCAGAAAATACATGCAATCATGTCGGCAGATTTGCCCAGAAAATATATGCAATCATGTGGCAACCTGGCCAGAAAACACTTCAATCATGTAGCAGACCTGGCCAGAACAGTCGATACACCTGCTAATATAAATTAAATAAAAATTTACTCACCTGAAGCAGCAGCAGACCTCCTGTCCCGGCCTCCGTCCGGCGCGCAGCTCTCACGATCCTCTGCAGCCAGCAACTGAAACTCCCGCGGTGAGAGCAGGGCTACGGGAAAATGGCGCCCGAAGCCCTGCATTGCAGACTCAGTCTCCAGAGCAGGGCTTCGGACGCCATTTTACTGTAGCCCTGCTCTGCCGCTGTTGGAGCTGCGGGCTGCTGCTGTCAGTGAACTGACACAGCGTCTATTAGACGCCGAAAATCAGTTCACGCTGGGGGTGCTTGGACAATATTAGGGGGTGCTTCAGCACCCAAACCACCCCCCTGGCACCGCCACTGCCCCAGTATAGCTAGTATAGTTGCCCCAGTATAGCATAGTGGCCCCAGTATAGTTTAGTGTAGCATAGTGGCCCCAGTGTAGCATAGGTGCCCCCAGTGTAGCATAGGTGCCCCCAGTGTAGCATAGTGGCCCCCAGTGTAGCATAGTGGCCCCCAGTGTAGCATAGTGGCCGCCAGTGTAGCATAGTGGCCGCCAGTGTAGCATAGTGGCCCCCAGTGTAGCATAGTGGCCCCCAGTGTAGCATAGTGGCCCCCAGTGTAGCATAGTGGCCCCCAGTGTAGCATAGGTGCCCCCAGTGTAGCATAGTGGCCCCCAGTGTAGCATAGTGGCCCCCAGTGTAGCATGGTGGCCCCCAGTGTAGCATGGTGGCCCCCAGTGTAGCATAGTGGCCCCCAGTGTAGCATAGTGGCCGCCAGTGTAGCATAGGTGCCCCCAGTGTAGCATAGTGGCCCCCAGTGTAGCATAGGTGCCCCCAGTGTAGCATAGTGGCCCCCAGTGTAGCATAGTGGCCCCCAGTGTAGCATGGTGGCCCCCAGTGTAGCATGGTGGCCCCCAGTGTAGCATAGTGGCCCCCAGTGTAGCATAGTGGCCGCCAGTGTAGCATAGGTGCCCCCAGTGTAGCATAGTGGCCCCCAGTGTAGCATAGTGGCCCCCAGTGTAGCATAGTGGCCCCCAGTGTAGCATAGTGGCCCCCAGTGTAGCATAGTGGCCCCCAGTGTAGCATAGGTGCCCCCAGTGTAGCATAGTGGCCCCCGGTATGAGGGAAGCTTGGAAGGTGGGGTGGCGGGGTCCCCTCCTTCCGGCGCTTCCCCCTCCTAATTAGCAGCAGCCAGCAGCTTAGCGAAGCGGGCGGGGAGGACTTACTCACCTGCTCCAGGCGATGGCGCATAACGTCATCCTCACGTGACGCTGGTCTCTCTGTCGCTCACTGTGCTTCCGCAAATCAGGAAGCACAGTGGGCGGTGGAGAAGGTGGAGACCAGCGTCAGGTGACGATGACGCTATTTGCCATCGCCTGGAACGCAGGAAGTAGGTGAGTAAGTCTTCTCCGCCCGCTCCTGCCCGCTCATCAAGCTGCTGCTAATTAGGAGGGTGAAGCGCCAGAAGGAGGGGACCCAGGTGAGGGAGGTGGGGGGTCCGGCCCCCCTCCCCGCCGCTTTCCCCGCCACCCCTCCTTTCCGGGTTGCTTTCCCCCTCCTGTCCGGCCGGCACAGGCCTCTGTGGGGGCCTTGATGACACCCCCTGGGGCGCCCGACACCCGGTGCGGGGCGCCCCATGCCGCCCTATGGTAGGAACGCCACTGGAAGATCCTAATATTTCTAAGCGTCCTAGAGTACCTGCTAGTTGCTGATAGGCATACCAAGAGGAATACTTGAAAGGCTCCATAAGCTGTCTAATTTGTGTGTCAGAATACATCAGAAGCATATATGATTTCCACCTTTTAAAAAAGGTCTTTGTGCCCTTTTCCACAATCAAAGTTGCTTCCAATCTCCCCATTTTAAATAAAAGGACAATTCGTCATGCACATCTAGTATAGTGGGCACTGTCGGGTATATCCATCTGTTATATATGGCCTTCTTTGTAGCCGCTAGAACCAAATGGCCTATATCAGAGAGTTTATGGGAGGGGCCTCCTGCCTTTTCTCCTTCTTCGCTATAATGGAATAAAAAGAGTATAGGATTTTTTGGGATCTGCCTTTTACAGAGTCTACCTAAGAAATGAGATATGTCATCCCAGAGCTTTGAGATACCAGGGCATTCCCAGACACAGTGCATCAGGTCTGCTTCCATATGATTGCATTTTGGGCATTTATTGACATAGTGCGGTGGTGGGATTTTATATTTTATATTAAAGGCGTACTTAGCTTTAAAAATAAATAACAGATGTGATTCCCGCCACTTCTCGCTTACCAGAAGCGATCTTAAGAGATTATTGCCAGTTATTATTTTGTTCTCGATATTTGAATCTGGAAAGATTTTTTTCCCATGGTTTGAAGTTCTTTTTGGATATTGCCTCACACTGTGTTTGGGCTAGAGCACTCTGTAGCTCCGAGAGTGACAATCTCCCTCCTCCTGGCTTTAGAAACCGATCAAATGGGGTAATTTGTGCTATAGTAGCCACATTAGTAATATTTTTATTTATATAGGATTTTATTTGTGCGTATATAAGGAAATGTGCCTTATTTATCCCATAGGTTTGTTGGATTTCTTTGAATGACAGGAGGGCATGTTTATCTAGATTTAGCACATTGCTAATCTTTAAAACCCCTTTAGATTCCCATTTCGCATATTCCTTGTGCATCATACCTGGTAGGAATGTTGGTAAGCCCCATAGGGGGGTGTATTTTGATATTCTCCATGGCATATTAAACATCTTTCTTAGTTCCTTCCACGTCACTATGGTGTCTCTAAGAACTTGGCTATGTTTCATGCGCGTAGGCAAGTTTGCCCAGGGTGTATGAAGCAGGCCTACTAGGGACCACGGTTCGGCTAGGGAACTCTCAAGCTCATAGTTGGAGAAGAAATTGGTGGCTGAGACCCAATCTCTTACATGGCG
Organism: Hyperolius riggenbachi; assembly: GCF_040937935.1. NCBI lineage: Eukaryota > Metazoa > Chordata > Amphibia > Anura > Hyperoliidae > Hyperolius > Hyperolius riggenbachi. Next base: position 107,161,676 of record NC_090655.1, read on the forward strand.
CGTTAGGCAAGCTAAGTTATATTTTCTCACGTCTGGGAGATTTAGGCCCCCGTATGTTTTAGGGATTTGAAGTCGCTTTATTTGTATTCTGGCTCTTTTTCCTCTCCAGAGGAATTTGGAGAAGGCTGTGTTAAGACTATTTATGTCTTTATGTTTTATCAGAAGCGGCAGGGTTTGCATTGGGTATAAGAGCCTCCCAAAGCTGATCATCTTTATCAAAGCTGACCTTCCTGTTAGACCCATAGGTATGTTGGCCCATCTGTCTAGTTGTTGTACGATATTTGTAATTAGTGGGGTGAAGTTATTTATATATAATAATGAGGGGTCTCTATGAACTTTGAGTCCTAAATACGTGATGTATCCATTTGCTATTTTGACTCCTAAATTTAATTGTTCTTGCCTGGGTAACTGGTTTGAGAGGTAAAGTAGCTCACTTTTCTGTTCATTAATTTTGAACCCTGACTCCTGGCCAATCTCCCTGATAGTTTCCAGTACAAGAGGCACTTGTGACCGTGGTTTATTTAGAAAGAGTAAGATGTCATCTGCGAAAAGTGCAGACACCACCCGTCTCTCCCCTATCTGAATTCCCTCTAAGGAGTTAAGAAGGTAAATGGCCAGTGGCTCTAGGGCTATATTGAAGAGCAGCGGTGACATTGGGCATCCCTGTCTTGTACCTTTGTACAGCCGAAAAGAAGGGGATAGGAATCCTGGGGTATATATTTTAGCTGAAGGGGCTGTATATAGTGAATTAATGAATTGCATAAATTCCCCCTGAAATCCCATTTTGGCTAGAACCTTATTTAGCCACGTCCAATGGACTGCGTCAAAGGCTTTTTCTGCGTCTAGCGTCAGTATTGCCGCTTGTTTGTATGTTTTGGGGTAGGCTTTGACTTGTTCTAGTACTGTCATAAGCTTTCTAATATTCGTCACCGCTGCTCTTCCTTTTACGAATCCTACTTGATTTGGGTGGATCAAAAATGGTAGAAATTGTGCTAGCCTATTCGCCATTAGCTTTGTAAGTATCTTCAGATCTTGGTTAATCAGGGAGATCGGCCTATAGGAAGCAGGGTCAGTTGGGTCCTTACCCTCTTTATAGATCAATTTAATGTGAGCTTCATTTCCTGATGGTTGGATAGGCTTACCTCCTAGTATCAAGTTATATAAGGAGGTCAAGGTGGGCGCTATCTCTGATTTTAGTATTTTGAAATACTCGGCTGGTAAGCCATCGGGGCCTAGTGACTTATGATTATGTAGACCTTTAATGGTGGCTAGGACTTCTTGCTCTGTAAAAGGGCTATTTAGTTCCTCTAGATGTTGTTCTGACAGTTTTCGTAGTTTGACCTTTTGTATAAATGATTCTCCCAGTGGTTTATCAATAAGTCTCGAGTCCCCATAGAATTGTTTATAATGCTCATAGAATATCTTATTGATGTCCTTAGGTATATGAACTAGCTTTCCATCTTTGGCTCTAAGAGAGTGAATATTAGAAGGTGAATTTTGGGCCTTAACCATTCTGGATAGGAGCCTACCGGATTTTTCACCATATTTATGATAAAAGAGCTGTCTGTAAGGTACTGACAAGGTTTCCCGGATCTTACACCAGAGATCAACCTCTTTCTTTTCATTCAGCCATTTCTGTCTGTTAGCCTCATTGGGTGTTAGCTTGTAATCAGTGGACGCTTGTCTGATCTTTTTCACATGTTTTTCATATTCTAATAAGCTCTGCTTTTTTTTTTGCTGTTACATATATGATCCTTCCCCTTATGACCGCTTTGGAAGCATCCCAAAATAGATGAGGTTTATCTTTGTATGATTTATTATCAGAGGAATACTCCTGCCACCAATATATAAGATCTTGATGAAATTTCTCATCTCCATATAAAAACTGTGGGAACCTCCATAATATATCTGTGCCATGGGGTATTTTTTTTCCTATGTAAATGGATATAGGTGAGTGATCAGAAATGATCATATCATGAATTGATGCCTCTCTTAGCTTAGTAACTAAATTTGAAGATAATAAAAGATAATCGATGCGTGACGAGGAGGCATGAACTGGTGAGTAAAAGGAATATTCACGGTCATAAGGGTGTAGGAAGCGCCAACTGTCCACCAAGTCTAGGTCCTTTACCAGTGTGGCTAAGTGAGTGGATTTTGGCTTGTAATTTGCTGGAGGCTTGGTAGACCTGTCCTCAGCCACACTAATGACATCATTAAAATCACCCCCAATTATAAGGTTAGGGAATGGCTTTTCTGTTAGTTTCCACTGTAATTTTTGTATAAAGGTTTTGGGATTAGTATTTGGTCCGTAGATGTTAAATATAGTATACGTTTCCCCAGGTAAACGGAAGGTGACATAGGCCCATCTTCCCTCATCATCAGAGGCTGAATCTATAATTTCTGCCTTTAGGGATTTGTTTATTAGAATCATTACTCCCGCCTTTTTCCCCACCGCTGGTGAACCTATAACCTGCATTACCCATTTCTTTTTCATGTATGGCATTTCTGCCCTCCCCAAATGTGTCTCTTGCAAGAGAGCTACGTCTGCATGAAGGCTTTTTAACCTCCTTGGCGGTATGAAAAATACCGCCAGGAGGGAGCGCAGCAGTTTTTTTTAAAATTTTTTTTTTTTTAATCATGTAGCGAGCCGAGGGCTCGCTACATGATAGCCGCTGCTGAGCGGCATCCCCCCGCCCGCTTCGATCGCCTTCGGCGATCTCCGATCAGGAAATCCCGTTCATAGAACGGGATTTCCTGGAGGGCTTCCCCCGTCGCCATGGCGACGGGGCGGGATGACGTCACCGACGTCACTGACGTCGGGACGTCATTGGGAGTCCCGGGCCACCCCTCGGCGCTGCCTGGCACTGATTGGCCAGGCAGCGCTGGGGTCTGGGGGGGGGGGGCCGCGCGCCGCAGCAAATAGCGGCGATCGGGCGGGGGCCGGCGGCGATCAGAGTGCTGGCGCAGCTAGCAAAGTGCTAGCTGCGTCCAGCAAAAAAAAAATTATGAAAATCGGCCCAGCAGGGCCTGAGCGGCACCCTCCGGCGGCTTACCCCGTGTCACACACGGGGTTACCGCCAGGGAGGTTAAATGCCTTAGAATTTGGCCCCTTTTTGCAGGTGTTCGTAGGCCCTTAACGTTCCATGAATAGATTTTAATTACCATGGTTCTAAGTTATAGGGCCTATGTCGTCTTACATTCACTCCACATTTCCATAGATACCAATTAGCAAATAGTGAGCAGTTCCCTTTTTTCCCTTAACCCTTTCCCCCCTTCTAAACCAAGCATAAAGAACATATAACTGACAGAGGAATAGCAATTTTCCCTTAATAAGAGTAGAAGCTGTATCAGAGTTTACATATCTCGTGTCAGCATCATACTTAACATTTTTCATTACTTCGGTGTAGACTCCTCTTTTTTCCTGCATGAACACAGTTTAACTAGCCATTAGGCTTTCTTGCAGCCTTCTATGAAGAACAAATCGTCCACATCAAGCACTATTTACTTTTAGAGTTCAAGGGAGAGATCCCCAAGCTTTAAAGCAACAGAGTCAAGTCTAAATCCACCAATCTATATAGGGTGGCATGAACAGAGTACGGTTAAGTTAGTACAGATTTTCATACTTTACCCAACTTCTTCCTCAGCCCCCTCGGACGATACTATAGCTGGGAGATTCTTGAGGTAACTGCGGGCTTCTTTTGGCTCTCGAAAGAAAAGAACTTTACCTTGGGCTTCGGTCACTTTAAGGAGTGCTGGGTATAATAAAGCAAACTTTATTTGTCTATTATAAAGTTCAGTGCAGGCTGCTCCAAAGAGTTGCCGCTTCTTTGTGACCTCTGCCGAATAGTCATTGAAGATGCGTATAGTAAATCCTAGCAGTTTGAAAGGCTCTCGCAGAGCTTTGTACGCATTCAAGATCTTCATTTTGTCATTGTAGTCTAAGTATCTAACTATCACAGTTCTTGGTGTTTTAGGTTCATTCTCTTTAGGAGGTCCTATTCTGTGCGCTCTTTCCACCCTCAATGGTGCCGTAATCTTCAGGGCTTCTGGTAGGTCTATTTCACATAGTTGTTGTAGGTCTCCTGGCTTACATGATTCCGGCACTCCGACCACTCTCAGATTGTTCCGGCGGGAGCGATTTTCCAAATCGTCTAGCTTCTCCTTGAAGCCTTTATTCTCTGCGGTGAGGTCTTTGATTGTGTTCTGGGCTGTTTGCAAGTCTGTTTCACACCGCTCTATTCTGGACTCTGCCTCCCGGATCTGCTTAGAGTGCTGCTGCAGTTTGTGGTTAATGGCCGCCAGAGACCTCGTGACCGCGGCCTCCACTATTGCCTGCAAGTCAGGTGAGATTCGTTTGACCACTTCTCTGGCTATGCGTTGGTGGTCAGCATCTTTAAGCTGGGTGTGAGGTCTCTCCTCGAACTCGTCAGAGTCAGTGCCCCATGCATCGTCATTTCTCTCACTGCTCGGTGACCTGGCCTGCTTCTTTTCCGGCGGCGCCATCTTAGAGTGAGTGTCAGGCTTCAGACTATCCTTTCTTGTTTTGTCCGCTGGCTTTAAGCGACGGTCCATAGGGTATGCTGTTCAGCTTCTGCGGACTGTGGGCCACCCTTCTAGTCTCTGGAGGGTTTTTGAGTGTGGCCAAGCCACTGTTTTATGATCGGCTGCACGGAGCTTCCTTCACTCGCGTCCGTTCATGCAGGCGCCGGATCCGGAAGTCCAGGGACTGAACTTTTTAAATATTTATGTCAAGAGGGTATAACACTGTTACTTTATAAACTATGGGCTTGTAATTAGGGATGGACGCAAAACTGAAAAAAATGCACCTTAATTTCCAATTAAAATATTGGCGCCAAACATTGTGATAGGGACATAATTTAAACGGTTTTATAACCGGGACAAATGAGCAAATACATTTCATGGGTTTTAATTACAGTAGCATGCATTATTTGAACTATAAAGGGCGAAAACTGAAAAATAATTAAAAAAAAATGCCCCCACATTTTTTCCTATTTTCCCATTAAAACACATTTAGAATAAAATAATTCTTGGCATAATGTCCCACTTAAAGAAAGCCTAATTGGTGGCGAAAAAAACAAGCTATAGTTCATTTCATTGTGATAAGTAATGATAAAGTTATAGACTAATGAATGGAAGGAGCGCTGAAAGGTGAAAATTGCTCTGGTGGTCAAGGGGTAAAACCCCTCAGTTGGGAAGTGGTTAAAAACCCCAAAGTACAAATGCATAACCATGCGTTTTTTTTTTTTAATGTGTCCCATTGATTAACATTTGTGCATAAAATGCAGTGTTTTACGCTACACTAGCGTTTCTGCTAAGTGTGCACCTAGCCTGAGGCTGCAGTTACTGGAAAATTAGGGAATGCTATGTTCTTTCATTCATAAAATAGTGGCAGTTCTAAATCCTATAATTTTACAACCTAGCTCCTTATCTAAATAAATTGATTTCCATATACTATCCTACACTCAGTCTCCGCTCTAACAATATTCTTCTGCCTTCCTCTCTTGTCGCCTCTTCTCACTCCTGCCTACAAGACTTTCTTATGAACCTCTCACCTCCTCTGGAACATCCTCCCTCAACACATCTGCAACTTCCCCACACCTGCCCTTTTTTAGGTGCAACTTGAAAACTCACCTCTTCAGGCAAGCATACACTACCTAGGACACTTCGGCCACTGACCACTATTTCTACCATCTTCTGCACAGATTTACCTCCCCTACTGTACTGTACTTTCCCTTAAACCTTTAGGGCCGGTTTCCACTAGGGCGGTTTCGCGGCGATTCTGCAGAGTTTCCCCGCACATCATTCGCACGGGAAAACTCTGCCATAGGGGATGACGGCGCCGCGGCGGAATCGCTTGCGGGAGCGATTCGCCCGGAACCCCCCGCAGATTTCGGCACTGAGGCTGCGAATCCCATAGCCGTGCATGGCACGGCTCATGGGATTCGCCTGCGATCCCGCCCACCGGCTCAGTGCGGTGTGCGTCTGCGAGACGCACGCCGCACTAGTGGAGACGAGCCCTTTTAAGGCCTTTTGGTCAGGGCTCTTTCCTTTTTGTCTCACAAATCTGTAAAAAAATAAAAATAACAATAAAAATCTGTAGTTGATCTGTGCTCTCTATCAGCGGTTATCCACCCTTGTAAAAGCGCCGTCTAATTGCTTTGTACAGCGCTGCAATCCGCAGCAGCGGTGTACTGGGGACAGCCATGTGACATGGCTGTCCCCTCCAGAGTGTCGGCGGTGATCCGCTGTCATAGGCTGAAGAGTATGACATCCGATCACAATGATTGGCCAGTGGGGGGAGGGTGGGAGGGAGGTTCAAAAAGAAAAAAAATACGTATTTTTATTTAAAAAATAATTATAAAAAAAATAAACACTGGAGGGGGGATCAGACCCCACCAACAGGAAGCTCTGTTGGTGGAGGGAAAAGGGAGATCACTTGTGTGCTGTTGTGCGGCCCTGCAGCTTGGCCTTAAAGCTGCAGTGGCCCTATTAACAAAAAATGGCCTGATCACTAGGGGGGTTTAACACCGTGGTCCTCAAGAGGTTAAAGTAAGAAGAGATGGGCCTCTGCCAGTTCACAGAAGAACAACTTCTATAGATTTAGAATAAGTGGTTGTATAATGCAGAACAAAGGAGGAAAATGATCTTTATATAAACCTTCATGCTTCTGTGGACTGAGTTATTAATGGGAAAGTTCAATGTATACACCACAAATGTCATAAATGGCTTGCGAATAATTGCCAGGGGTGTTCCAAAGGGTGACAGGAAATTTGGGCGCATGAGGCAAGTGGACAAAAAGGGCGCCGCCATTCACTCCCATAATAAATCTTGTTTGATGGGCGCGGAACAGCGAAAAAGGTGCCCGGAGATTTTTTATGTTTTCAAACTGTGCTTGTGGTGGTTTAAGTTTACAAGATGCGCCCGTGACGAATAACGTTTACAAAAATACTAAACATATTTATCGTATTTAACTAAAACGTTATTTAAAATGTTATCCCTTACTGTTTGTAAAGCATTATCATCCACACAATAAAGCGATCATTAAGGGGGGTCTTGGGGTTAGGCACCACCGGGGGGGGGGGGTTAGGGATAAGGTACAGGGAGGGTTCTGTGTGAGAGTAGGGTTAGGTTCAGTTGTAGTAAAATGTTAGTAATATTTACTAATGTTTTACAACAGTTATTTATATATTTTTTTCATCATTATAAACCATATTCTCAGATTTTATTACACGAAGAAATGATAAATGAAGGTTATTCACAATATCATACATTTATGACTATACATATATTATCGTTTTTTTAACAAACGTAATTACAAGTTTCACTTTTAAAACGGAATATTATCGTTTTCACAATTTGCAATTTCATACACATTATTATATGTGTTTTGATTTGTAAAACATTGTTTGTAAACGAAATACAACACAATATTTTTATAAACGCTATTACCGCTTATCGTTTACCATGCGCCCTTTTCGCCCAACGGCCTTTTTGCATGGACGCGTTCCAAAGACCTGACCATTGTTAGCTGAATTGGGAGTTCCATCTCATGCCTTTCATCTTCCATAGGTTTATCTTGTTACTTTGCTAAATTGTGCAGAGTTGATTGGTGATGTTTTTACGGACCTTGTCATCCTGTATAATGTACATTTTGTATTTTACTCTTTTGCAGTGTTTTACAGTGGAGAAGCTAGGTAGAAGGCCTCTTATGATAGGTGGATTTAGTTTCATGGGATTCTGCTGTGTTGGAATAACAGTGGCACTTGTATTTCAGGTAGGCAAAACATTCCTTATAATGTTGCTAATGATAATAAAGAATTAGTGATTGTCAACCCTTGAACATTAGAGGAACTCCAGTGCAAATAATGTAGTAAAAAAGTGCTTTATTTTTTTACCATAATTATGTATAAATGATTTAGTCAGTGTTTGCTCATTGTAAAATCTTTCCTCTCCCCGATTTACATTCTGACATTTATTACATGGTGACATTTTTACTGTGGGCAGGTTATGTAGCTGCTCCTAGCTGTTTTGGCTGTTACAGACAGCTGTAAACCGCTAATTCCTGTCTGTGAACATTGTTACATTGTGGCAGTTTGCCCAGAGTACCGGTACTCAGAGCTTCTTGTGGGAGGGGTTTCAGCACAAAATCAGTCATACAGCGCCCCCTGATGGTCTGTTTGTGAAAAGCATTATTGTTCTCATGTAAAAGGGGGTATCAGCTAATGATTGGGATAAAGTTCAATTCTAGGTTGGAGTTTCTCTTTAAGCCTAAACCTAAGGTAAGCAAATGTGTAAGCCCTGGTACCCAGAACAAGAACCATGAAAGCCCGAAGAGAAAGAGAGGTTATTAGTATGAACTTTTTTAATGTTAAAGAGGAACTTTAATCCAGGATTGAAGTTCAGGAGCCAATACCCCCTTTCCCACAAAAAATCTTTACCCTTTCTCAAATAGAGCTGGCTTGTCTGTATGGCTGATATTGTTGCAAAACTCCTCCCACAGTGTGATGTCAGTGCAATGGACGAATTACAGTGCCTGCTAGGAAATCTACTTACAGAAGGGTTGAACGCTGTAATAGGTGCTATGTTCTATGGATACAATAGTGGAAGTGGGAGGTCTGATGCGCAGTGATTTTTGCACAGAGAAAGAAAAAATACATTTTGGTTGGCAGGGGAAAACCTTTTTTTACTTCAATACTGTCTGAGACAATGGGCATCATATATTACATTTACAAAACTATTTTCTGTTGCAGGCCAGAATCCAGTGGATGCGCTATGTTAGTGTGATTTGTGTTGTTGGAATTATAGCTGGTTTCTGCATAGGTCCAGGTAAGCTTTTCTGAGGTAAAAAATGTACCATAAATATAACCTTATCCCATCTTTGTGATGAATGAGTTAGACTGGACTCAGCCTTAAAGGGAATCTGAGGTTAGAGGGATATGGAGGTTGAAATGTTTATTCCCTTTTAAAAAAGGCGCATTGTCTGGCTCTCCTGCTGACTCTAAAGGTGCATACACACATCAGACTATAGTCTTTGGAAACTGAAAGATCACAGACCAATCTTACCACCCTTCATGTAGTATGAGAGCCATCCTCTACACAATCTTTTCTATGGAGCTGAACTCCACATCAGAAAAAAATCTTTGCAAGATGCTGCACACACAGATGCTGTACAGCCACAAAAGATCAGTATCTGCAAAAGATCGGTTCCTGCCAAAAATCCATTCCTGCAAATTGCAATGATAGTCTATGAGATCTGCAGATCATCATACACACATGATTTAACTGACATTCATCTGCAGATCAGATCCACCAGGATGGATTTTCAGATCTGCGGATGATTGCTTGATCTGCAGATGAATGTCAGTTAAATCATGTGTGTATGATGATCTGCAGATCTCATAGACTATCATTGCAATTTGCAGGAATGGATTTTTGTCAGGAACAGATCTTTTGCAGATACTGATCTTTTGTGTCTGTACAGCATCTGTGTGTGCAGCATCTTGCAAAGATTTTTTTCTGATGTGGAGTTCAGCTCCATAGAAAAGACTGTGTAGAGTATGGCTCTCATACTACATGAAGGGTGGTAAGATTGGTCTGTGATCTTTCATTTTCCAAAGACCATAGTCTGATGTGTGTATGAGCCTTAATACGTTAAGCCATAAACCCTGAGCATGCATGCAGCACAGAAGTCTATAACAAATCTGACAAGATGAGCTGCATGCTTGTTTCAGATGTGTGATTTAGATCCTACTGACCAGAAAGATCAGCAGGACTGCCAGGCAACTGGTACTGGTTAAAAGGAAATAAATATGGCAGTTTCTATAGGTCTCACACCTCGGGCTCCTTTTAAGATAGATAATACTCATCTGGAAACCAATAAAACACCCTAGGAGATAACTTTCAGCCTTCTATGTAGAATAACTTTTCAGCCCTTTTGTAACTGAAAAAGTACCAACAATTAGGTGGAAAAGTACTGTTAAAACTATTTTAAGTATTTTTTTTTTTTGCTTGCTGGTGATTTAAAATGCATTTTATTGGCAAGTTTGAGAATCTCACATAGAAAAAACTCAGGAGAGAAGCTGAATTACATATGAGCCCCGGGCCCACATGCAATTTACTTTCTGCTAAGTTTTCTCCTAGCAGATAATTTTAATCTTTTGTTCAAAATAAGTTTTTAGCACTTTGCAATTGAAAAAGTACCAAAAAGTAGTTAAAAAAGAACTGTCAAAATGATTCCAAGTACCTCCCCGGTTGCTGGTAGCTTGAAAAGCATTGTATTAAGAAGGTATGAAAGTATCACATAGGAGAAGACTTGTGAGAATAAGTGAATTGAATACGGGCCCTGGGATCCTTATTTGGGGCCATTTTGCTCAAGCATCTAGTATGTGTACAGCTGCTCTACAACATTACAGTATACACTGTAGTAATCTGCCCTAAGGTATCATCAAGCTATGGACCTGTGAAAAATTACGGACTCCCTGGGTTTCATTAAAAAAGGTTCTTATGGCAAGCACCCATACAGGACTGCAATCGCACAACTGCTTATTTGCTAACCTTTCAGCAACCCCACTGTGTTTTATTATAGGTTACAATTACTTATTACATAACAGACCGTTTAAATAAAATCCAATCCAGGCTTGTGTGATCACTTGAGATATTCCCACTGGGGATCTCTGGGGGTGTCCTAGTAAATTAGGCCCACAGTGGCTTTTTCCATGTCTTTTGAACTAGCTGCTTTAAAAGCAAAATATTGGTAAAAGTACCATGGAATGTGACACTTCTGGATGAATTGACAGGTTTGGTATTTGCAAAGCTAATCAAGCATGTTTTTCACATTATCCACTATTGAGTGGTGGATCTAATATTTGGTATCCGTTTAGTCAACCTGTAAGGAAAAAGCAATGTACAATAGCTGGAAGTGTATAACTCCGTGCTCTTCTAAAAGGTGTATATGTAAACCAAAAAGCAGAGTTTCAGTGACGATTGAAAACCCCTAGACCTGAAACACAGGAAGTAATTGGGGGAGAGGTCCATCTTGGTCAGTAGCCCTGGAATTGCTTATATGCAATAGGTCCTTGGGCTCTTTTATTGCAGTGAGTGGAGCAACTTACTAAATGTGAAGTAAAAAGAGTCTGGCATTGCTAAATGGAGCCAAACCGCTCACTGCATGCAGTGGACTTATTTGCAGGAAAAAAGTGGTCTGTTACATGCTCTGGAAGTGATGGATTAGGAGTGTTTGTAGGCCACTTGTTGGACCCACTCTGGACGAAGACCCTGTACAACCAATATTGCACATGGATACTTGGACTGCGCTGCCCCATCGATAGGCCGCTATGAGTTGCTTCAATATATAGTGCATAAGTCCCCATGAACTGTAAGCAACAATGGTTTGCTGCATTTGATCTTAGTTGTCTGCACATACAATATTCCTTGGCTTTCCCTCACAACTAATAGTGACCTGCACCTGCTTTGCTGTGCTCCCAGCTGCATACATTTGCTATTGCTGGTGAAAATGTTGTATCTACTTTGTAGGACAAGTGGCTGATATACATACATTAAATGGCCCGGATACTCCCAGAATCTGCCGGCATGTGTGATATGCGTAGGAGTCGTGGGTTTGTGTGTGTGTGTTGAGCCGGCAAAATTGTTGTTTTAGCTGCCTAACCAATTTACTATTTTTGATTTGTAAAGATTGATTACTGTTGAAGTTGTTGTTTTCCCCAAATTTCCTTTTCTGTATCCTATTGTGATGTATAACCATGACTAGGTGCGTTGATGTTGTTGTGCAGTAGAAGGTCTTTTAATGACCTTAAAGAATTTTAGAGATTGATTCTTGGACTAAACACAGAGCGATTTCAGGTAATGCAATTTTGAAATCTGCATTCTCTGAATGACTAAAATGCTTTAGTCTAATCGCAAGCGATAGTGATTTTGTGGGTAAAAAGGGGCGTAACTAGACTTAATAGTGCCCCCCTGCAAAAATGATAGCATGGGGCCCCCTTTGTCCCTAAACCCCACGGGAGTGGGAGCCGACGCATGGCAACAGAGTGTTCTGCTGTGAAGCAGCCTCTGGAAGCAGGAAATCATTACACACGCTTCTGCACATGGTTTTTCGTGAGTGAATGAGGACGTTTCTTTGCTAGTTGGCTGCACTTGTGGTTGGGAAGAACGAGGAGGAGGGCCCCCCAAAGCCTCTGGGCCCCCCTGTGATGGCAGGGCTTGCAGGGGTGATTGCTACACCCATGGGTGGAATCACCCTCATAGCATTCTATTGGTGTTGAGCTTTTGGAATCGGGAGCGATTCCAAAACACTGCTGAAACAGCTCTAGCGGGCTCCAGGCCTCAGAGCAGTTCACAGTCCATTATGGTTTTGTTCATTCTTTCCTAGTGATAAATGGCTTCCAGGCTTCCTACTAGAAATGTCATGCTCTGTGAAATACTGTAATGCTGCTTTAAGACGCAATGGATGGAGGCCCACATCTTCCTGTGCCCCCTGCATGGGGTTCAATATTTTATACATCTCGAATATGTTCACCTGTCCACCTTATGATCTCACTTGCAGCTCTTGTTGCTTGTGAGTTTAAGACTCAACCTGGCCCTGCTAGGAAAGAGTTAATGCAGTATTAGATGCTTTGTGGAGTCTATCTTAAAATGATGGATGGGGACTGGGGTGGTTTATCCCATTGATGTATTAACTGTGCCTCCAACAAATCTATAATTCATTTTCAGCTAAGAATTTATTCAGTGTAATTACATCTTTAATTAGGATTTTTATGGCTCATTGTTCATAAACAATGATGAATATGACTTTAAAGCAACCAGGATTAGAAAAAAAAAACCTGCATGAAAACGAGTCCATAGTCTTTCTATGTTCTGCTTGAATTTCTCTGCATTAAGAGTCCTATATGTGGCATGATGTGGAAATAATGAACTGGTACCTAAACTTATTCCTGAAACATTAAACTCATTAAACCAACAATGGGCTGCAAGAGGAAGATGTTCTATTAGCGCTGGTCTGTAATCAGCCGGTGGTTCAGGCGCTCTAATACAAATGTGAAAACCCCTGAACAGTCTAGAATGGCTGAACAGATTTACAGTTGCATGTGCCATTAGAAAGGAATACTTTCATATCAGTCAATATTTAGAGTGTCCAGTGAAGACATACTGTATCTGCTCTGGATTCACACTTGGCCAACAAGAGCATAACAGATTTTGGTGGTTCTAACCACTGTCATGAAATGGTTTTTGGACTATATGCGGTAAGCAATCAACTGTAAATGCCTTTGATTATGAGCGTGGAAATAAGGAAAGGGGAAAACAACTGAGAGCCAATTTTGTACGTAAAGCCTTATGTGTAACAACAGAACAGACAGCTGAAATAATACTCAGAAGTGTGGGTTACCACACAGGCAACCACTGTAAATGCAGGTGGGGAGATTAGACCTGACTCCCCTCTGGTTAAGAAGTCACGCTCTGTAGTAGTAGCAATAAGGTGACACCCCTCTGCCAAGGGTGGACAAAACCAAGGAATACAGAGGCACCACAACAGACAATACTACACTACCTCCAATTAAAAAAAACAGTTTTTAGTGTTAGGCTTGTCTATCAACAGGCACAATAGGTCTATTCAGTATAGAACACAATTTTTATTAGGATTTTCTTTGGCATGATGTTTTTGAGGGGCAAACCCGCTTCCTTGCGTAATAGGCGAATAACTGGAGAGTTTTTCAGTGCGTGGGTGACTCTGTTTTTAGTGTATTTTATTCTGTTTTGGTGCCTCTGTATTCATAAACTATGACTGCTATACTTAGCATGTGCTTTTATTAAAGGGTTAGTTCAGTTCATTTTCACCTTCTATGATTTCTTCTGTTCCTTCTCATAGCCTATCCTGCTTTGCTAATTCAAGCCTTTTTTTATTTTTTGTTCCTTTGTAACCCTCCATGATAGGTACGCATTCAAAATAGGCTCCTCCCAGGAACAGGAAACCTCCAGTTAGTTAAAACTCCCCAGTATTTGTGGTTCAGAAGTGTGTGCACACAAATTAGCATACATTTTTATGTTGCCTGTTAATTTGGGTGCCTACTGTTGCTGATATCAGTACTGTAATATTACCAATATTATACGATCAGCTTCCATACCTTACACTAACTGCCCCTATCTACGCCTAACACTAACCTCCCTCATGCCTATGTCTAACTCTCCCCCACCTCACCTATGTCTAACACTTTCCTGTGTGACAGAGTGCCACAGATGTTAACACTCCATCATGGCTGATTATGGTAGTTGGCTATAGATGCACCACAGCTTATCAGGCATTGAGCTATAACAGCTGAGCAACAGCGCCAACATTACTCAGTTGGCCCTGCCATAGGCACAAATTACATTGTGGTCTAAGGTGATGCCTAATTTAAAGATGGAGCTGTGTGCTCAAATTAACTGCTTCAAAGTCAGGTTGTCTGGAGAACTTTTAGCTTGATTCACTACAGGCATTGCACACAAGCAGCGTGGGCTAATACTAGCGAATGCACACTACGTGTGGGCCTGTCAGCTAGCGTGTGCTCTTAACTTATGCAATATCCTTCCTACTGCTGTGCTGTAGCGCGACCGCAATACTATCGCCCGGCAGTAGGAAGGATAATATGAGAGCATACGTTATGCTGACAGGACTGCGTGTAGTGTGCACTTGCTAGTATTAGCCTGCGCTGCTTGTGCGCAATTCCTATAGTGAATGAAGCAGAATGCCCCCAAAGCGGTGTTTTCCGTCCCTGTAATATAGAGTGGTACACCCTTTCAATTTTAATTGGCCATCCGCTGACCAATTCTACCACCTCCGAGAGTTGACCTTCATAGTATCGAAATTCTGTTGATCCTCATACTAAAAGAGGTGGTATCATTGGGCAATTTAAAAATTGAAGGTGTGTACCAAGCTTAAAGCTGGCCATACACTAGGCCGATTCCCCGCCGATCGACAGCAGATTCGATCACTGGGATCGAATCTGCTGTCAAATCGTTAAGGCTAAATTTCGATCTATTTAGTCCCGAAATAGATCGGTCCCGTCGATCGCTCCATGCAGGAAATTACCGTCGATCGCCTGCGGGTAGGGAGCGTGTCGCTAGCGACGTTCGAGTGCCCGATGACCGACGCAATACAGCTGCACATTACCTGCTCTGGGGCGCTCTACTATTTAAACTTCCCCCAGACAGGAAGAAGTGAAGCCTGCCGGACCCGGAGACCAGACCAGAGTGGAGAAGAAGACAGCAGAGACCTGGGAAGTCGCGCTGGCGGAGCAGGTAATGTATGCGGGGGGGGGGGGGGGGGGCGCGTGGCGGCGCCAGCACCACCACCACAGATTGTGAACGGTTTCAGGCTGAAATCGATTCACAATCTGTTTGCAGTAAAGGCAGCCATACAATCCCTCTCTGATCAGATTCGATCAGAGAGGGATCTATCTGTTGGTCGAATCTGATGGCAAATCGACCAGTGTATGGCTACCTTTAATGTCAATAAGGCCTGTTGTTACATGCAAAAAAGACGGGAAATTTGAGAGCATAGGTGAAACAAAAAAATCTGCTTACACCGATCCTGCAAAAGTCACGACAGTGTTAATTACTATTCCTCCTATTGTTGGCAGCTGAATTGCACCGTTTTTTTTTTCCATAATTTGGGCTCTGTCTTTTGACGGATGCCCAAATTACCATCTGGGTGCCGCTATAGCCATAATTTACAGCCTATGGTGGCGCTCAAATGTCTGGCGTTATTTTTGCTTTCCTCATTGTTTGATGCCTACTGTAAAAGGGTGACATGAGGACTTTTGCCTCATTACTCCTTTCTCTCAGTATTGTTGCTACTAGTGGGCTTCCTAATTGGCACCAGCATAGCAGCGGCTGCTCATTCTGGAGTAAGCAGGCAAGCTGGATTCCACTCTCCTACATGAGCAGCTGCTTGATTATTATTGCAGGAAGGCTGTGTCGTACAACCACTTCTATGCATATCTGCTGAGGGTACAAATTATCTTTCCAAACTACTGGAATGTGCCGATTGTGTGCATTTTTGCTTCTCTGGTTTGTTTTTGCCTGGGAGTGTCTCTTTGAGGCATTAATCAAATGGACTATTACTTAGACACCCAAGGTGAAAATAAACTAACGAAATAAACAACTGTATCTATCCTCCTTCTTCTAAAAATGACTTAGATATTCCACAGTTTTACTTTATATTTAAATCTACTTTTTAAGTTTTTACTCTTGTTTTTGCTCAATGATAAATTCATTGAAGTATGCCAGAGCTAAAATCTATGAACTATTGACCCTTTGTATCTCTTTCCTGCTCTCGGAAGCTATTTTCTGCTAGGAAAGTGTTTTATAGTTGTAATTTTTTATCAGTGTGGGTCACACTGTAGTCTGGCCCAGTCATGACAGAAACTGTCACTTACTGTACATACCTGATGTTTAACTCTTTCAGGCAGAGAAGAGGGAACAAAAAAAAGGAACACAGCCTAGTTATTTGTGTGCTTGGCACTGTACATGCACATGTATATCTCATGTCCCGTCGCCTCAGGTATCCTTTTAAAATATTACTACAGTATCGTGGCTGTGGAGTCGAGCAATATTTGGGTACCTGGAGTCAGTCAGTGGTTTCATAAACTGAGGATTCGTAGTTGGGTGATTTTTGTAGTGACTCACCAGCCCTGTGCAGTGGGAACAGTAAATTCGGGCGCCTGAGGCAAGTGGACAAATCGGGCGCCGCCATTCACTCCCATAATAAATATCGTTTAATGGGCGCCCGACAGGAAAAAAGGGCGCCGGAGAAAAATAACGTTTTATAAGCGGCGCCCGGAGACTTTTACTGTTTTATAACTGCTTCTCATGATTACACATTATTTTATGATTTATCATTTTTTAAACATTATTTTTAAACGAAAAACAGTACAATCTTTTTTAAAACATTATTTTTAAACGAAAAACAGCACAATATTTTTTTCACACGTTATTAATGCTTATCACAGGGGGGTCTTAGGTTTAGGCACCACCAGGGGGGTCTTAGGTTTAGGCATCAACAGGGGGGTCTTAGGTTTAGGCACCACCAGGGGAGTCTTAGGTTTAGGCACCACCAGGGGAGTCTTAGGTTTAGGCACCACCAGGGGAGTCTTAGGTTTAGGCACCACCAGGGGAGTCTTAGGTTTAGGCACCATCAGGGGAGTCTTAGGTTTAGGCACCACCAGGGGGGTCTTAGGTTTAGGCACCAACACGGGGGTCTAGGGGTTAGGGGTAGGTACAGGGAGGGTTACTTACTATTTTTTTTTTAAACGTTATTATACGTTTCACTTTTTAAACGGAAGATTAACGTTTTCACAATTGCCAATTTCATGCACATTATTTAATGATTTATAACTTTATAAAACATTATTTTTAAACGAAATATAGTACATTATATTTTTAAACGTTATCCATGTTTATCGTTTAAAACCCGGCGCCCTTTTTTCCCAGCGCCCCTTTTTAACGTACGCCTGTGCAGTACTGTTTATAGTTCTCTGCTAAGGAGTAGATCCAGGGACACCTCTGTTTATTTACTTCTTTACACTATGTGTAAATCCTTATTTTTCTTTTTTGCCAGGACTTCGTTTCAGGGCAGCATTTGGAGTACAAAAGTTATCTTTAAAATAGACAATGCTGTATTTCTTTTTTTATTTTTTTAAATTACATATTTTTGTTAAATGGTACAGCATTGTATAAACTCTTATAAGTAGATTAAAACACTTTAAAAGCACATTGAAAACAACCAAAAACTTTGTTTATACTACGTCGGAATCTGGAGTTGTCAGAAAGTAAATAATTCATATTTCACCATATATAACACAACTCAACTTGCAAACAATCACCCCAAATGGGACTTATTTGTTAGTAAGGAATCGACTTTATTATAATTTAAAACATTACATTGGTAACTATTTATATTATGAAAATCAAGGTTGTTAGATGGCTGAAACTCTAGTTCTAGTGATCTAAGTTCAGTCCCGGCTAAACATTGTCTTTTCAGAGTAAGGCCAGTTGCTCATATGTGGTTATGGGTTTCAATGGGAGCTCAGTGTTAGAACTGCCTATGGGTCAGTTACATTTTATTATTCGTCCAAAATGAAGTTGCCAACAGTTTATTGATGCCGCAAAAGCATTTGCAATCTAATTTTTCTTTTTAAGGATATACAGAGTCATGAACATATGGGCCCATATGTAATTTATTTTTTCACCTGAGTTTTCTCCTGGGTGATAATTTTTTAATTTGTCAATATGCATTTTAAGCCATCAGAAAGCAAGAAAATGCTCAAAATTATCGGTATTGTCACCATAAAAAAAAAAAAAATCAAATTTCAACAGCAACTGGTCTGAGTGTGTTAAGTGATAAAAATGCTGATCCTGCATTCAAAACTTGCAAAACTTTTTCTGCTGTTATGGTTTGGAGTTATAACATACTTTATTAGCACTGGCCGTAGTGCAAAACCGTGCCAAACAGTTGAATGCTGGGAGTTTTTATCTATAATATATTCCTCCTCTTCCATTTATTTCCCTGCCTAGCTGCTTATCAGAAACACCATTTAATCACTTGTGTTTACAAGCAAGGCTGAGGTGACTCAGTGATTGGATGTGTAAATAGAAAAAAGACAGTACAGTTGTTAGTATGCACCTCGTGGGAGTGTCTGAAGACTCTGGGAGGAGGGCAGCTAATGAATACACAATAAGCAAGAGAAGAGAGGGGGAAAACGAGTCAGGGAGGATATGATGTCAGCGTTAGCTTGGCAAGATGGCCACTGCCTAGAATAGGATTTTCTGCTTTTCCTTTTATAAAATTCACAGGAATCATTATGTGGATAGCACAATACATCTGTTATGTAAGTAGAAGTAGTATTTATCTACTTATATATGTGTTTTTTATTTCTAGATTAGCATGGGTGTCGCTTGTTCTTTATTAGTACTTATTCATTTACTTTACTTTTTTGGGTACTTTTTTTAGTTGAAAAGTGCTGGAAAGTTATTTTAATTTGAAGATGAAAAATTATCACCTAGGAGAAAACTCAGGTGAAAAAGTGAATTGCATGTGGCCCGTTGGCCTTTATTCAATTCACTATTCAATTCACTTGTTCTGAAGTTTTCTTCTAGGTAATATTTTCACAGGCTGTTTTACCACTCCCTCCATTTCAGTGCTTCTCTCATTCATTAGGCCAGAACTTTAGCACTACTTATCACACCTAAATCATTTGTATGTTTTCTTTCCCCACAAATTTAGGATTTTTGTTGGCGATATTTTTCAGTAATTACTTTTTCTATGCATTTTAAATGGAAAAAAAAAAGGAAAAAAAATGAAAAAATAAAAAAAATGAAAAAAATAAACTATTTCACACTTTCTCCATTTTGATCCCCTATAATTTTCAAATAAACAATGCTACTATAGATAAAATGCACACATTGGGCCTTATTCACAAAGCGGTGATAACTCAGTTATCACGCCTAAAAGACTTTAGGCGTGATAACCTTTGCACCACACTGGTGAAAAGCCAGTTTAGGCGTGATAAGTTTAGGCATGCTAAGTTTAGATAAGTTTAGAGCGCACGCAAAGTCCCGCACGCAAAGCAGCGCCATTAAACTCTATGCGAAGTGCACCAGACTTTGCTAGCGCAAAACTTTTGATCAGCTGTGCACTGCGGTGCTAACCCAGTTGGTGCTTAAACTTATCATGCCTAAACTTATCACATCTAAGCTTATCACACCTAAACTTATCATGCCTAAACTGAGTTTAGGCATGATAAAGGGCTTTTCACCAGCGTGCTAACTGTTAGCACCGCTTTGTGAATCAGGCCCATTGTATCTGCATATTTTTCCTGGTTATCACAACATTGTAATGATATCCCAAGTACAATGTATGGTGATAATTCTTATTAATATTTCTCATTGTGCTCAATCAATGATTAAGGCTGGTTTCACAGTGGGACGTTAAAGTCCCACGTTACAGCAGCCAGTAACGCAGCCTAACTCACAGCACTGTAAAATCAATGTTGCTGTTCACAGTGCTGCATGCTGTAAGGTATGCTGGGCTAAGCCACGTTAGACTGTTTGCACATGCTCAGTAATGTTGGAGGAGGAGGTCTCCCGTCCTCCTCCGCTGCCAGCCACATGGCTAATTAATATTCACTGCACTGTAGATACTCCTGGTGGGACTGTAGTGTTGTCCGGATCATGAACGAATCGTTCATTTGATCCGGATCTTTTTTATGAGTCGAATCATCCGGATCATCACAATGAAAGATTCGGTTCACAGTGGATGTCTGTCTGGAAGAAACAGGAACATACAGAATGTACAGTGCAGGGAAAGTCCTGTCCTGCTAATCATTTCACCCAGTCTGCTTCCCTAGTAAAATGATTTAAATGATTCGGTTCAAAGATCCAGATCTTTTCAATGATCTGATTCAAATGATCCGAATCCTTAAAAAGATCCGGACTTCCTATGACTAACCTGGAGCGGCTGCTTTGAGAGCTGCATAACGCAGCTCAATCTGACGTCCAACTTCAACACCACCATACGTTGCGTTAGGGGCACTTTATGCGACCATAACGACCCCTAAAACGCAACGTCTTGGTGTGTAAGTAGCCTAAACGTCCTTATTTGCAGAAATAACAGTATTCTACACTCATGGCATGCATATTTAAAAAGCCCTAAGGTTACAATTTTATGTATTTTTTAATTTTAAGTTTTTTATTTTGGTACAGAGTATAGGAAAATAACATTTTTTTTTTTATTGCTTTTGATTCAGTTTAACTAAAAAGAATGACATAGTCCTTAACCCTAAGGCTGGTTTCACACCAGGACGTTGCGTTTTAGGGGACGTTAAGGTCGCATAACGTGCCCCTAACGCAACGCCTGGTGGTGTTGGAGCAGGACACTGCCAAGAGCCGCGTTACAAGCAGCTCTTGGTGCACCTTCTCTGTCTGAGGCACTGCGGAGACCACGTGAGCGGAGCTCTCCGCATCATGTGGTCCCGCCAGCCAATCAGCGGCCGCTCCAAGAAGAAAACACTGCAAGTGCAGTGAATATTAAGTAGCCATGTGCCTGGCTACGTAGCGGCCTCTCCCCGCCTCCTCTCTGCCCCCAAAATAAAAAAACCCACCCGTACTGAGCATGTGCAAACAGTCTAACGCGGCTGTGCCGCGTGTAAAGTACTGCATGCAGTACGTTATCAGGACGTGCTGCGTTACAATGTAATGCAACGTGGGCACTGTGAACAACCCATTGATTTTTCATTGCTGTGCGATGGGGTGCGTTACAGGCTGCTCTAACGTGCGCCTGTAACGTCCCACTGTGAAACCAGCCTAAAACACCCCGCATTTTGTCTTGTAACTGTTAAAATGATACCCTACCCTACATACCTAGTCAGATAGCTTTTTGCGCAGACAGCAGACTTTTTTTTACCACAGGTAGCACCAATGGCTTTTTCAAGGCCATTTTTTAATCAACTGTAATAGTGTCATTCTTTCTCATCAAAGGTCCTGGAGCATCAGAACGCTTGATAAGTCATACATGTCACCATTCTGAAAACTAGAGACCCAGGCTTACTCAGATATTGCTATTTTGGACTTTTTGGCTTTTTTTTCTTTGTAAAACACCAGCACAGATTTTTCGTCAAAAAATGTATTCTTCCTATGTTTTTGTTAAAATGTTACTAAATGGAAGGAGAAAGATGGGTGCACTTTTGATGTAAGAACTCTTTTTAGACAGTAGTTCTTACCTAATAGATGTGTGGTTTTTTTTTTGTGTGTTGTTGGGTTTTCCAAAGTAAAATGTTGTTTAGAAGAATGACCCTTATGCAGTGATTCTGATTCTTGTGTAGGTCTGGAACTTGGTGTATGATCTCGCCATCTATTCCTGGACCCACATGCAATTCACTTTTTCTCCTGAGTTTTCTCCTTGGAGATAATTTTTCATCTTCAATTTAAAATAACTTTTTAGCACTTTGCAATGGAAAAAGTAGGTGAAAAATGACTGTAAAAATTATTTTGAGTATTTTGTTTTCTTGCTGGTGGTTTAAAAGGCATTTTAACTTGTAAAAATGTCACCTAGGAGCCCTGGGGCCATATGCAATTCACTTTTTCACCTGATTTTTCTCCTGGGAGATAATTTTTCATTTTCGATTTAAAATAACGTTCCATCACTTTTTAACTAAATAAGTACCAACAAGTAAAGATGTGGCGAACGGTTCCCGAACCGTTCGCCGTCGAACATGTCCCGAACCGTTCGGCGAACATCTCCAAATCCCTGGGGCTTTTACTACTTCCGGGTCGCACTGACCCGGAGTAGTACGCCTGCGCTGCCCGGCGGAGCGCGTCCTAGATCGCGCTCCTGTTGCCGGGCACTTTCTGCGCGTGTGCGTGACGTCATGAACGACGTCACGCTCATGCGCAGAGTGTGCCCAGCAACAGGAGCGCGATCCAGGACGCGCTCTGCCAGGCAGCGCAGGCGTACTACTCCGGGTCAGTGCGACCCGGAAGTAGTAAAAGCCCCAGAGATGTTCGCCGCATCTCTACCAACAAGTAGGTGAAAAAGTAATATTAAAATTATTTTGAACATTTTCTTGCTTTCCGGTGGCTTAAAAGGCATTTTACTGACAAGTTTAAAAATATCACCTCGGAGAAAATTCAGGTGAAAAAGTGAATTGCATATGGCCCCTGGTGTAGTTTCTAAAGCTCCAAAACTAATAGAACACTCTAAAATTTAGAGTGTTTGGAATTATTTACAACTCACTCACCATCCCTAATAATGAATAGACAGCAGTAAAAAATTTCGGACACAACTTGCAAGATTACCAGCTCTGGAGAACATTTGCAAACCAGAAATGATGCCTCACGTTTGTAAAAAAAAAAAAAAAATTCACAACTACATTGTAGAAGTCTCAAGCCATTGTTAACCACTTGAGGACTACAGTCTTTCTACCCCTTAAGGACCGGCCACTTTTTTTCCATTCAGACCACTGCAGCTTTCACGGTTTATTGCTCGCTCATACAACCTACCACCTAAATGAATTTTGGCTCCTTTTCTTGTCACTAATAAAGCTTTCTTTTGGTGCTATTTGATTGCTCCTGCGATTTTTACTTTTTATTATATTCATCAAAAAAGACATGAATTTTGGCAAAAAAATGATTTTTTTAACTTTCTGTGCTGACATTTTTCAAATAAAGTAAAATTTCTGTATACATGCAGCGCGAAAAATGTGGACAAACATGTTTTTGATAAAAAAAAAACCATTCAGTGTATATTTATTGGTTTGGGTAAAAGTTATAGCGTTTACAAACTATGGTGCAAAAAGTGAATTTTGCCATTTTCAAGCATCTATGACTTTTCTGACCCCCTGTCATGTTTCATGAGGGGCTAGAATTCCAGGATAGTATAAATACCCCCCAAATGACCCCATTTTGGAAAGAAGACATCCCAAAGTATTCACTGAGAGGCATAGTGAGTTCATAGAAGATATTATTTTTTATCACAAGTAAGCGGAAAATGACACTTTGTGACAAAAAAAAAGAAAAAAAAAAAGAATCCATTTCTTCTAACTTGCGACAAAAAAAAATGAAATCTGCCACGGACTCACCATGCCCCTCTCTGAATACCTTGAAGTGTCTACTTTCCAAAATGGGGTCATTTGTGGGGTGTGTTTACTGTCCTCGCATTTTGGGGGGTGCTAATTTGTAAGCACCCCTGTAAAGCCTAAAGGTGCTCATTGGACTTTGGGCCCCTTAGCGCAGTTAGGCTGCAAAAAAGTGCCACACATGTGGTATTGCCGTACTCAAGAGAAGTAGTAGAATGTGTTTTGGGGTGTATTTTTACACATACCCATGCTGGGTGGGAGAAATATCTCTGTAAATGACAATTTTTTCATTTTTTTTACACACAATTGTCCATTTACAGAGTTATTTCTCCCACCCAGCATGGGTATGTGTAAAAATACACCCCAAAACACATTGTACTACTTCTCCCGAGTACGGCGATACCACATGTGTGGCACTTTTTTGCACCCTAACTGCGCTAAAGGGCCCAAAGTCCAATGAGTACCTTTAGGATTTCACAAGTCATTTTGCGGAATTTGATTTCCAGACTACTCCTCACGGTTTAGGGCCCCTAAAATGCCAGGGCAGTATAGGAACCCCACAAATGACCCCATTCTAGAAAGAAGACACCCCAAGGTATTCCGTTAGGAGTATGGTGAGTTCATAGATTTTATTTTTTGTCAAAAGTTAGCGGAAAATTGATTTTTATTGTTTTTTTCACAAAGTGTCATTTTCCACTAACTTGTGACAAAAAATAAAATCTTCTATGAACTCACCATACTCCTAACGGAATACCTTGAGGTGTCTTCTTTCTAAAATGGGGTCATTTGTGGGGTTCCTATACTGCCCTGGCATTTTAGGGGCCCTAAACCGTGAGGAGTAGTCTGGAAATCAAATTCCGCAAAATGACTTGTGAAATCCTAAAGGTACTCATTGGACTTTGGGCCCTTTAGCGCAGTTAGGGTGCAAAAAAGTGCCACACATGTGGTATCGCCGTACTCGGGAGAAGTAGTACAATGTGTTTTGGGGTGTATTTTTACACATACCCATGCTGGGTGGGAGAAATAACTCTGTAAATGGACAATTGTGTGTAAAAAAAAATGAAAAAATTGTCATTTACAGAGATATTTCTCCCACCCAGCATGGGTATGTGTAAAAATACACCCCAAAACACATTGTACTACTTCTCCCGAGTATGGCAATACCACATGTGTGGCACTTTTTTGCACCCTAACTGCGCTAAAGGGCCCAAAGTCCAATGAGTACCTTTAGGATTTCACAGGTCATTTTGCGAAATTTGATTTCCAGACTACTCCTCACGGTTTAGGGCCCCTAAAATGCCAGTTCAGTATAGGAACCCCACAAATAACCCCATTTTAGAAAGAAGACACCCCAAGGTATTCCGTTAGGAGTATGGTGAGTTCATAGAAGATTTTATTTTTTGTCACAAGTTAGTGGAAAATGACACTTTGTGAAAAAAACAATAAAAATCAATTTTCCGCTAACTTTTGACAAAAAATAAAATCTTCTATGAACTCACCATACTCCTAACGGAATACCTTTGGGTGTCTTCTTTCTAGAATGGGGTCATTTGTGGGATTACTATACTGCCCTGGCATTTTAGGGGCCCTAAACCGTGAGGAGTAGTCTTGAAACCAAATGTCGCAAAATGACCTGTGAAATCCTAAAGGTACTCATTGGACTTTGGGCCCCTTAGCGTACTTAGGGTGTAAAAAAGTGCCACACATGTGGTACCGCCGTACTCAGGAGAAGTAGTATAATGTGTTTTGGGGTGTATTTTTACACATACCCATGCTAAGTGGGAGAAATATCTCTGTAAATGACAATTGTTTGATTTGTTTTACACACAATTGACCATTTACATAGAAATTTCTCCCACCCAGCATGGGTATGTGTAAAAATACACCCCAAAACACATTATACTACTTTTCCTGAGTACGGCGGTACCACATGTGTGACACTTTTTTGCAGCCTAGGTGCGCTAAGGGGCCCAACGTCCTATTCACGGGTCATTTTGAGGCATTTGTTTTCTAGACTACTCCTCGCGGTTTAGGGCCCCTAAAATGCCAGGGCAGTATAGGAACCCCACAAGTGACCCCATTTTAGAAAGAAGACACCCCAAGGTATTCCGTTAGGTGTATGGCGAGTTCATAGAAGATTTTATTTTTTGTCACAAGTTAGTGAAAAATGACACTTTGTGAAAAAAACCCAATAAAAATCAATTTCCGCTAACTTTTGACAAAAAATAAAATCTTCTATGAACTCGTCATACACCTAACAGAATACCTTGGGGTGTCTTTTTTTCTAAAATGGGGTCACTTGTGGGGTTCCTATACCGCCCTGGCATTTTACGGGCCCAAAACCGTGAGTAGTCTGGAAACCAAATGTCTCAAAATGACTGTTCAGGGGTATAAGCATCTGCAAATTTTGATGACAGGTGGTCTATGAGGGGGCGAATTTTGTGGAACCGGTCATAAGCAGGGTGGCCTTTTAGATGACAGGTTGTATTGGGCCTGATCTGATGGATAGGAGTGCTAGGGGGGTGACAGGAGGTGATTGATGGGTGTCTCAGGGGGTGGTTAGAGGGGGAAATAGATGCAATCAATGCACTGGGGAGGTGATCGGAAGGGGTTCTGAGGGGGATCTGAGGGTTTGGCCGAGTGATCAGGAGCCCACACGGGGCAAATTAGGGCCTGATCTGATGGGTAGGTGTGCTAGGGGGTGACAGGAGGTGATTGATGGGTGTCTCAAGGTGTGATTAGAGGGGGGAATAGATGCAAGCAATGCACTGGCGAGGTGATCAGGGCTGGGGTCTGAGGGCATTCTGAGGGTGTGGGCGGGTGATTGAGTGCCCTAGGGGCAGATAGGGGTCTAATCTGATAGGTAGCAGTGACTAGTGGGTGTTTAGGGTAGAGAACAGATGTGAACACTGCACTTGGGAGTAGTGGTGCTCAAATACCCCTTTTTAAAATTCGAGTTTGGTCGAATTCGAATAGTAAATTATTCGAGGTCAGTCGAATATTCGAGTCGAATAAATTTTACTATTCGATTCGACCTCGGACTTCGAGCTCACTATTCGAGTCGGTATTCGAGCTCATTATTCGAGCTGACTATTCGAATTGGCCTTAAATAGCTTCCCAACACTTGTTTTGAGGGTGAATGATGCAAGAAACATATTTTTCTCCAAGTAACAACAGCAAGTGATTATGTGGGGATGTTCCTTTAAAAAAAAAAAAGGTGAAAAGAGAAGTTGTGTCCAGAATTTTGTTCAGTACTGTATATACTTCTTCTTCTTCTTCTTTATCTTCTATATCTTCTTCTTCTTCTTCTATATCTTCTTCTTCTTCATCTTCTTCTTCTTCATCTTCATCTTCTTCATCTTCATCTTCATCTTCATCTTCTTCATCTTCATCTTCTTCATCTTCTTCATCTTCTTCTTCATCTTCTTCATCTTCATCTTCTTCATCTTCATCTTCTTCATCTTCTTCTTCATCTTCTTCATCTTCTTCATCTTCATCTTCTTCATCTTCTTCATCTTCTTCATCTTCATCTTCATCTTCTTCTTCTTCTTCTTCTTCTTCTTCTTCTTCTTCTTCTTCTTCTTCTTCTTCTTCTTCTTCTTCATCTTCTTCATCTTCTTCTTCTTCTTCTTCTTCATCTTCTTCATCTTCTTCTTCTTCTTCTTCTTCTTCTTCTTCTTCTTCATCTTCTTCTTCTTCATCTTCTTCTTCATCTTCTTCTTCATCTTCTTCTTCATCTTCTTCTTCATCTTCTTCTTCTTCTTCTTCTTCTTCATCTTCTTCTTCTTCTTCTTCTTCTTCATCTTCTTCTTCATCTTCTTCTTCATCTTCTTCTTCATCTTCTTCTTCTTCTTCTTCTTCTTCTTCTTCATCTTCTTCTTCATCTTCTTCTTCATCTTCTTCTTCATCTTCTTCTTCTTCTTCTTCTTCTTCTTCTTCTTCTTCTTCATCTTCTTCTTCATCTTCTTCTTCTTCTTCTTCTTCTTCTTCTTCTTCTTCTTCTTCTTCTTCTTCTTCTTCTTCATCTTCTTCTTCATCTTCTTCTTCATCTTCTTCTTCATCTTCTTCTTCATCTTCATCTTCTTCTTCATCTTCTTCTTCTTCTTCTTCTTCTTCTTCTTCATCTTCTTCTTCATCTTCATCTTCATCTTCATCTTCATCTTCTTCTTCATCTTCATCTACTTCTTCATCTTCTTCTTCATCTTCTTCTTCATCTTCTTCTATATCGTCTTCTTCTTCATCTTCTTCTATATCGTCTTCTTCTTCACTTATTTCTCTTTTCATTTTTTTTTTTTTAAAGAAATGCAGCTATTTTTGAGCGTAACAACAAATAGCTGGTGGCGCACGCATGTTGGAAGCGCCATTGTATGTGCTCCCTGGCAGTGGAAACACACAGGCAGCAGGAGGTAAATTCAGCAGCAGGAGGAGGAGGATGAGTGTGTGGCAGCATGCAGTCAATGAGGCAGGCAGCGTGACATAATAGCCCTGGTACCTAGCGGTGATACCAGGGCTGTAAATAAACACAACAGGAGGTCCCAGACAGCGGTCGTGCAGCCCACATTGTGTCCAATACACAACTGGGACAACACAGTTTTCAACCCGGGCACCTCAGAAAAATTAAACCTTTTTTTTGTAATGGTTTTGTAGTTTTGGTTTTACAACCAATTACACAGATATATAGCTATTTTTTGACGTAATAGCTGGTGGCAGAGTGGCAGCAGAAGGTAAATCTGTGTACCCAGGCGGTGGGAAACACAGACAGACAGCAGCAGCAGCAGGAGGAGGAATGGAGGAGTAATTATGTGAGCAGCTATTGTTTGACGTAATAGCTGGTGGCAGTGTGGCAGCAGAAGGTAATTCTGTGTACCCTGGCAGTGGGAAACACAGACAGACAGCAGCAGCAGGAGGAATGGAGGAGTAGTGTGAGTGTGGCAGCAGGTAGGCAGCGTGACATAATAGCCCTGGTACCTAGCGGTGATACCAGGGCTGTAAATAAACACAACAGGAGGTCCCAGACAGCGGTCGTGCAGCCCACATTGTGTCCAATACACAACTGGGACAACACAGTTTTCAACCCGGGCACCTCAGAAAAATTAAACCTTTTTTTTTTTATGGTTTTTTGGTTTTTGGTTTTACAACCAATTACACAGATATATAGCTATTGTTTGACGTAATAGCTGGTGGCAGAGTGGCAGCAGAAGGTAAATCTGTGTACCCTGGCGGTGGGAAACACAGACAGACAGCAGCAGCAGCAGGAGGAGGAATGGAGGAGTAATTATGTGAGCAGCTATTGTTTGACGTAATAGCTGGTGGCAGTGTGGCAGCAGAAGGTAATTCTGTGTACCCTGGCAGTGGGAAACACAGACAGACAGCAGCAGCAGGAGGAATGGAGGAGTAGTGTGAGTGTGGCAGCAGGTAGGCAGCGTGACATAATAGCCCTGGTACCTAGCGGTGATACCAGGGCTGTAAATAAACACAACAGGAGGTCCCAGACAGCGGTCGTGCAG
Organism: Hyperolius riggenbachi; assembly: GCF_040937935.1. NCBI lineage: Eukaryota > Metazoa > Chordata > Amphibia > Anura > Hyperoliidae > Hyperolius > Hyperolius riggenbachi. The sequence goes on from NC_090655.1 coordinate 107,190,828, forward strand.
CCCACATTGTGTCCAATACACAACTGGGACAACACAGTTTTCAACCCGGGCACCTCAGAAAAATTAAACCTTTGTTTGTAATGGTTTCGTAGTTTTGGTTTTACAACCAATTACACAGATATATAGCTATTTTTTGACGTAATAGCTGGTGGCAGAGTGGCAGCAGAAGGTAAATCTGTGTACCCTGGCGGTGGGAAACACAGACAGACAGCAGCAGCAGCAGGAGGAGGAATGGAGGAGTAATTATGTGAGCAGCTATTGTTTGACGTAATAGCTGGTGGCAGTGTGGCAGCAGAAGGTAATCCTGTGTACCCTGGCAGTGGGAAACACAGACAGCAGCAGCAGGAGGAATGGAGGAGTAGTGTGAGTGTGGCAGCAGGTAGGCAGCGTGACATAATAGCCCTGGTACCTAGCGGTGATACAAGGGCTGTAAATAAACACAACAGGAGGTCCCAGACAGCGGTCGTGCAGCCCACATTGTGTCCAATACACAACTGGGACAACACAGTTTTCAACCCGGGCACCTCAGAAAAATTAAACCTTTTTTTTTTAATGGTTTTTTGGTTTTTGGTTTTACAACCAATTACACAGATATATAGCTATTGTTTGACGTAATAGCTGGTGGCAGAGTGGCAGCAGAAGAAGGTAATTCTGTGTACCCTGGCAGTGGGAAACACAGACAGACAGCAGCAGCAGGAGGAGGAATGGAGGAGTAGGCGAGCAGCTATTGTTTGACGTAATAGCTGGTGGCAGAGTGGCAGCAGAAGGTAAATCATCTGTGTACCCTGGCAGTGGGAAACACAGACAGACAGCAGCAGCAGCAGCAGGAGGAGGTATGGAGGAGCAGTGTGAGTGTGGCAGCAGGTAGGCAGCGTGACATAATAGCCCTGGTACCTAGCGGTGATACCAGGGCTGTAAATAAACACAACAGGAGGTCCCAGACAGCGGTCGTGCAGCCCACATTGTGTCCAATACACAACTGGAACAACACAGTTTTCAACCCGGGCACCTCAGAAAAATTAAACCTTTTTTTTTTTAATGGTTTGTTTGGTTTTGGTTTTGCAACCAATATAGCTATTGTTTGACGTAATAGCTGGTGGCAGAGTGGCAGCAGAAGAAGGTAATTCTGTGTACCCTGGCAGTGGGAAACACAGACAGACAGCAGAAGGGCAGTACACAGCAGCCCACTGTAGGTGTAAAATGTGTGGCTGCAGGCGACGTAATAGTCAAAGTGAACCAGGCTGGCTTAGTGAGCAGGAGCCAGGAGGTGGTAAAGGGTGGTAAGGCACATTAACGATGGTTCCGGCAGCCAGTTCATGTCCCCCTCTCGCCGACAACAGGGGCCAGGAACTCGCCTTCCACCCACGCCTGGTTCATCTTCAGAAACGTCAGTCTGTCCACAGACTTGTGAGACAGACGTGAGCGTTTCTCGGTGACCACGCCACCAGCTGCACTGAAGCAGCGCTCGGACAGCACGCTGGAAGGGGGGCAGGACAGCACTTCCAGGGCGTACTGCGCTAGCTCGCTCCAGATCTCCATGCGCTTGACCCAATACTCCATGGGATCAACAGGGGCATCGCTGTCAAGCCCGCTGTACGACCCCATGTAGTCAGCCACCATGCGGGTCAGGCGCTGGCTGTGACCGGAGGAGGATGCTGCTGCATGCATCTCCTCTCTAGTCACTGCTGCCGGAGCCTCTACAGTCCTGTAGAGCTCGTGGCTGAGAGACAGCAGGTCTGTGGGGCGCTTGCTGCTGCTGGATGCAGGCACCTGCTGCTGCCTCTGTGCTGGCTGCTGGACAGTGGGGGTGGAAGGCTGGGGGAAGGCTTCCTCCAAGCGCTCAACAAGGGCCTGCTGCAAGCTCCTTATTTGTTGCGCTGGGTCTCCTCCTGCAGGCGGCAGGAACTGGCTCAACTTCCCCTTGAGGCGTGGGTCCAACATCATGCTGATCCAGATGTCCTCCCTCTGCTTCATCTGGATCACCCTGGGGTCCCTGCGCAGGCACGTCAGCATGTGCGCTGCCATTGGGAAGAGGCGGGCCACGTCTGCTGGCACATCGACGTCAGTGCTGTCCTCATCCTCCTCCTCTGCCGCCTCATCCTCTCTCCACCCCCGCACCAACTCAGCTGCGCTGTGCTGATCCCCCTCATCAGCAGCCAGGTCAGGGACCTCCACCAAGTCCTCCTCCTCCTCCCCCTCAGAGGTGGACTGCGCAGCTGGTTGCCGCTCCTGCTGGTCCAAGGCTGCCGCTCCCTGTTCCAGCAAAGCATCGAGGGCCCTGTTCAGCAGAGAAACCAGGGGCACCCACTCGCAGACCATAGCATGGTCCCTGCTCACCATGTTTGTGGCCTGCAGGAAGGGAGCCAGCACAAAGCACACCTGCTGCATGTGCCTCCAGTCATCATCGGGGACGATGGACGGGATGTTGCTGGTCTTGTCCCTTCTCTGAGCTGCGGAAACAGTGGCCAGGGCAAGGTACTGGTTGACAGCGTGCCTCTGTTCAACCAGACGCTCCAACATCGCCAGGGTGGAGTTCCAGCGAGTCGGAACGTCAAGGATCAGCCGATGGCGTGGCAGATCCAGCTCCTTTTGCACGTCTTCCAGGCTCGCACAGGCTGCAGCCGAGCGCCGGAAGTGACGCACAACATTCCTTGCCGTTTCCAGCAGTTCGCCCATCCCCTGGTAGGTGCGCAGGAACTTCTGCACCACCAGGTTCAGCACGTGGGCAAGACAGGGGATGTGGGTCAGGTTTCCCCTGTCTATGGCAGCAACCAGATTGGCCCCATTGTCGGACACCACCTCTCCGACTCTGAGGCCTCTGGGGGTCAGCCAAATCCTCTCCTGCTCCTGGAGTTTGGCCAACACGTGGGCTGCCGTCAGCTTGGTCTTGCCAAGGCTGACCAAGTGCAGCAGCGCTTGGCAGTGGCGGGCCTTCACGCTGCTGCTGAGGCGGGGGGTTTGGCCAGGTGTGGCGGAGGATGGCAGAGGATCGGAGGAACCCGCTGCAGTTCCCCTGACCCTGCGGGGTGGCACCACCCACTGTGTTGCTGCTGCTGCTGCTGTGCCCGCTGCTGCTCTCCCATCCTCACCCCCTTCCACCAAGCTGACCCAGTGGACAGTGAAGGACAGGTAGCGGCCTGTCCCGAAGCGGCTGCTCCAGGAGTCCATGGTGACGTGGACCCTTTCACCAACCGCGTGCTCCAGCCCTCGCTCCACATTGGCCATCACAAAGCGGTGCAGTGCAGGAATGGCCTTGCGGGCGAAGAAGTGTCTGCTGGGGAGCTGCCAGTCTGGGGCTGCGCAAGCAAGCAGCGCCCGCATGTCGCTCCCCTCCTGCACGAGCGTGTACGGCAGGAGTTGGGAGCACATGGCCCGTGCCAGCAAGCCGTTCAGCTGCCGCACGCGACGGCTGCTGGGAGGCAGAGCCCTAACCACCCCCTGGAAGGACTCGCTCAAAAGGCTCTGGCGTGGCCTTTTGCTGACACGGGAATCAGCAGACACAGCGGAGGAGGCCACTGAGGACTGGCTGCCAGAACAGGCCTCAGTGTCGGCGGCAGGAGTTGCAGAGGGGGGAGGAGCAGTGCGTTTCCGCACTCCTGCTGGTGCTGCTGGAGGAGCAGGAGGGCGGGTGGCTGCTGTTGCTGCTGCTGCTGCTGCTGAAGGCTGTGCAGTGATGGGTGTGGTGCCACTGCCAGCACCAGATGCCTTCAGCCTCTGGAACTCCTCATGCTGGTGGAAATGTTTAGCCGCAAGGTGGTTGATGAGCGAGCTGGTGCTGAACTTTAAGGGGTCTGCACCTCTGCTCAACTTCCGCTGACAGTGGTTGCAAGTGGCGTACTTGCTGTACACAGTGGGCATGGTGAAAAAGCGCCAGATTGGTGACAGAAACATCCCCCTACGGCATGGAAGCGCTGCTGCCTGTCTCCCTGTGGTGGTTGGGGGGGGGGGCTTGGGTGCGGCTGGTGGTGGTACTGGCTGATGCTGCTGCTGCTGCTGCTGAGCCTGAGACACCAGCAGGGTGTGGGACGCTGCCAATGCTTGCAATGATGCGCCTCCTTGCAAGGCCCACAAGCGCATCCTCCTCCTCCTCCGAGCTGCTGAGGACGACATCCCCTGGAGGTGGTGGCACCCAGTCTCTGTCTGTCACCGGGTCATCACCATCATCCTCCCCCTCCTGAAACATGTCCTGCTGGGATGATGACCCCCCAAACTCCTCTCCTGATGCATGGATGGGCTGCTTGACTGTCGCCACAGTCTTGCTGTCCAATCCCTCATCCCCCAAAGTGCCCATCAGCATCTCCTCCTCAAAATCGCCAACAACAGCAGACAATTGACTCATCATGCCTGGGGTCAAAAGAGTGCTGAATGACAGGTCGGCGACTGACGGTGAACTGGCCTCCTCCCCAGACCCTGCTGGGCGGCTGCTGCGAACAGGGGTGGTGGTGGTGGTGGTGGTGGTGGTGAGGGTGGAGGCCTCGGATGCAGAGCTGATGGCGGGCTGCTCATCCTCCGTCATGAGTTGCACCACAGTGTCTGCATCCTTTTCCTCAATGGGACGTTTCCGACCCGGCTGGAGGAAAATCGGAGCAGGTGCTACACGCTGCTGCTGCTGTGTCTCTGCAGCGTGAGTTGCAGATGCTCCTGCTGGGCGGCGCCCAAGGCGTCCACGGCCAGTGGCTATGGGAGGAATGTTAGCCACTGACGCTGCTGCTGCTGCTGCGGAACTGTGCATGGTGGCGCGCCCGCGGCCGCGGCTTGCCACAATGCTGCTCCCTCTCCTCCTGATTCCCTTGCTGCCCTTCCCCTTGCCCAAACCGCGCTGGCTGCCACTTCCAGACATCTTCAATGTTTTGGGCGTATAGACAAAAGTTTTTTAAAAGGGCGGGTGAAAAGTGGGGTACTTTAATGGAGTGGGTTGGTTGGTGAGGTGACTGAGTGAGTGTCCCCTAGTACAGTAAGTAAGTAGTAACAGTCAGGAAGTACAACTAGCAGTTACAATAATCAGTAGTAATCACAAGTAAATTTAGTGTGTGTACACTCAGACAGTGAGTGCACGCAGGCAGGAGCTAGTAGCCTATGAACACAGTGACTGAGTGTCCTAGACTCCTAGTACAGTAAGAGTAAGTAGTAACAGTAAGTAGAACTAACTAATTACAATAATCAATCAGCGATCAGAAGGAAATGGAGTGTGGGTGTGTGTACACTCAGACAGTGAGTGCACGCACGCAGAAGCTAGTAGCCTATGAACACAGTGACTGAGTGTCCTAGACTCCTAGTACAGTAAGAGTAAGTAGTAACAGTAAGTAGAACTAACTAATTACAATAATCAATCAGCGATCAGAAGGAAATGGAGTGTGGGTGTGTGTACACTCAGACAGTGAGTGCACGCACGCAGGAGCTAGTAGCCTATGAACACAGTGACTGAGTGTCCTAGACTCCTAGTACAGTAAGAGTAAGTAATAACAGTAAGTAGAACTAACTAATTACAATAATCAATCAGCGATCAGAAGGAAATGGAGTGTGGGTGTGTATACACTCAGACAGTGAGTGCACGCAGGCAGGAGCTAGTAGCCTATGAACACAGTGACTGAATGTCCTAGACTCCTAGTACAGTAAGAGTAAGTAGTAACAGTAAGTAGAACTAACTAATTACAATAATCAATCAGCGATCAGAAGGAAATGGAGTGTGGGTGTGTGTACACTCAGACAGTGAGTGCACGCACGCAGGAGCTAGTAGCCTATGAACACAGTGACTGAGTGTCCTAGACTCCTAGTACAGTAAGAGTAAGTAATAACAGTAAGTAGAACTAACTAATTACAATAATCAATCAGCGATCAGAAGGAAATAGAGTGTGTGTTGTGTGTGTACACTCAGACAGTGAGTGCGCACACGCAGGAGCTAGTAGCCTATATGAACAGTGACAGTGAGTGTCCCTACGGGTACAGTAAGAGTAAGTAGTAAGTAAGTACAACTAACAATAATCAATCAGTAATCAGAAGGAAATAGAGTGTGTGTACACACAGACAGTGAGTGAGTGCACACACGCAGGAGCTAGCTAGTAGCCTATAAACAGTGACAGTCAGTGAGTGTCCTACTCCTAGTACAGTATAACTACAATACTATTAGTAAAGGACAGCAGAAATACTGGTATAGATGAGAGAAATAAACAGAGGACAGCTGCCCACAGAGGCAAGGCCCCCCCTGAGGCCTAAACCTGTAAGCTTGCAGCAGCTGCCTGCAGTTCTCTAATGTAACACACAAGCTACTAACTAAAATACAATGTCTATCTAACTAACAACAATATAGGTGTATATGGCAGGTGTAGGTGAGCAAAAACGCTAGGTAAATGACCACAATAGAGCACTTGCTAAGCCAAAGCACAAAGGAGCAACTCTCTCTCTGTACAAGTCTCAGGCAAGCATGGAAAAACCTAACATGGCGGCCGCTATTTATAGGGTAGGGGCTGGCCAGGGTCCCCCTCTGTGATTGGCTGCCGTCAGAGGGCCTGGGAGCCCTCTGATTGGCTCTAAGGACATCAATCTGGGCTATGACGCTATTCGAGCTCGGTACCGAGCTCGAATAGCGCCGGTTTGCTCGAATAGCTCGAATAGTGAATGGGCTATTCGAGTGTACTCGGATAGCCCATTCGAATAGCTCCAGCTATTCGGAGCTCGAATACCGAGCTCGAATAGCTGAAAAAGAGCTCGAATATTCGAGCTACTCAAATATTCGAGCTCTGCTGAGCACCACTGCTTGGGAGGTGATCGGACGTCGGATCTGCGGGCGATCTATTGGTGTGGGTGGGTGATCAGATTGCCCGCAAGGGGCAGGTTAGGGGCTGATTGATGGGTGGCAGTGACAGCGGGTGATTGATGGGTGGCAGTGACAGGGGGTGATTGATGGGTGATTGATAGGTGATTGACAGGTGATCAGTGGGTTATTACAGGGAAGGACAGATGTAAATAATGCCCTGGCGAATTGATAAGGGGGGGTCTGAGGGCAATCTGAGTGTGTAGGCGGGTGATTGGGTGCCCGCAAGGGCAAGGAGCAGATTAGGGTCTGATCTGATGGGTAACAGTGACAGGTGGTGATAGGGGGTGATTGATGGGTAATTAGTGGGTGTTTAGAGGAGAGAATAGATGGAAACACTGCGCTTGGGTGGTGATCTGATGTCGGATCTGCGGGCGATCTATTGGTGTGGGTGGGTGATCAGTTTGCCCGCAAGGGGCAGGTTAGGGGCTGATTGTTGGGTGGCAGTGACAGGGGGTGATTGATTGATGGGTGATAGGTGATTGGCAGGTGATTGACAGGTGATCAGTGGGTTATTACAGGGAAGGACAGATGTAATTAATGCACTGGTGAATTGATAAGGGGGGGGGGTCTGAGGGCAATCTGAGCGTGTGGGCAAGTGATTAGGTGTCCGCAAGGGGCTGCTTAGGGTCTGATCTGATAGGTAACAGTGACAGGTGGTGATAGGGGGTGATTGATGGGTGATTGATTGGTAATTAGTGGGTGTTTAGAGAAGATAACAGATGTAAACAATACATTTGGGAGGTAATCTGACGGCGGGTTTGCGGGCGATCTAATGGTGTGGGTGGGTGATCAGATTGCCCGCAAGGGGCAGGTTAGGGGCTGATTGATGGGTGGCAGTGACAGGGGGTGACAGGGGGTGATTGATGGGTGATAGGTGATTGGCAGGTGATTGACAGGTGATCAGTGGGTTATTACAGGGAAGAACAGATGTAATTAATGCACTGGCGAATTGATAAGGGGGGGTCAGAGGGCAATCTGAGCGTGTTGGCGGGTGATTGGGTGCCCGCAAGGGGCAGATTAGGGTCTGATCTGATAGGTAAAAGTGACAGGTGGTGATAGGGGGTGATTGATGGGTGATTGATGGGTAATTAGTGGGTGTTTAGAGGAGAGAATAGATGTAAACAATGGATTTGGGAGGTGATCTGATGTCGGATCTGCGGGCGATCTATTGGTGTGGGTGGGTGATCAGATTGCCCGCAAGGGGCAGGTTAGGGGCTGATTTTTGGGTGGCAGTGACAGGGGGTGATTGATGGGTGATTGATGGGTGATTGATGGGTGATTGATGGGTGATTGATGGGTGATTGACGGGTGATTGACGGGTGATTGACAGGTTATCAGGGAAGATAGATGCATACAGTACACTGGGGGGGGGGGGTCTGGGGAGAATCTGAGGGGTGGGGGGGTGATCAGGAGGGGGCAGGGGGCAGGGGGGGGGGGGATAAAAAAAAAATAGCGTTGACAGATAGTGACAGGGAGTGATTGATGGGTTATTAGGGGGGTGATTGGGTGCAAACAGGGGTCTGGGGGGTGGGCAGGGGGGGGTCTGAGGGGTGCTGTGGGCGATCAGTGGGCGGGGGGGGGCAGATCAGTGTGTTTGGGTGCAGACTAGGGTGGCTGCAGCCTGCCCTGGTGGTCCCTCGGACACTGGGACCACCAGGGCAGGAGGCAGCCTGTATAATACACTTTGTATACATTACAAAGTGTATTATACACTTTGTAGCGGCGATCGCGGGGTTAACATCCCGCCGGCGCTTCCGTATGGCCGGCGGGATGTTACGGCGGGTGGGCGGAGCCAGTTGCCGGGGGAAGCGCGAGTCATCAATGACGCGATCGCTCCCCCGGCATGCCTAAAGGACGCGCCGCCTGAAGGCGTATTGCGGTCCTTTAGGCGTCCACTTTGCCGCCGCCCATGGGCTGTGGGCGGTCGGCAAGTGGTTAAAATAGAAATAATAAATTTAAGAGAGTTTATCATTTAGAGTCTAAATGATAAACTCTCTTAAATTTACTAAATGATAAACTCTCTTAAATTTATTATTTCTATTTTAACAATGGCTTGAGACTTCTACAATGTAGTTGTGAATTTTTTTTTTTTTTTTTTTTTTTTTACAAACGTGGGGCATCATTTCTGGTTTGCAAATGTTCTCCAGAGCTGGTAATCTTGCAAGTTGTGTCCGAAATTTTTTACTGCTGTCTATTCATTATTAGGGATGATGAGTGAGTTGTAAATAATTCCAAGTTAATGCAGGATTATGAAAATGCTGTATGCACATTTATGCAGCTTGAAAATGGACCAATCCTAGCCCACCAAGGTGAAATTCAATGTATCCATTTCCAAGCTGTATACAGTAGATTTGCATACATAATCTGTATAATCTTGCATCAACTCATAATTATTTGAATCTCCTTGACAAACCCTATTAATTATCCCAGGTCTGTAGTCTGATCAGGACAGAAGCAGGTTACAGACTTCTTTGTAATATCAACTTCTGCCAGCTAAGACACTTAAAGCTGATTTGCTTGTTTTTTCTTTACCAAATCTGTTTTGTTCTCTGTCCTCAAACTATAGTAAACCAACCCTATCCAGTTTAAACAAGGTTTATATAAATATTTAATTTATCACCCCAAAGTTTTAGCTTGTTTACTTTAATACCCGACAGCCAACTATAAGTTAGTGGCTTCTCCTGGACATTACTATACCCAAATTGTTAACTGTAATACAGGACAGACAGGAAACTGCATTCATTGTGACAAGCTGGAATTTTCTCTTCTTGACCTATATTCAATTAACTTTTCTACTTCGTTTTCTCCCAGATGAAGGTTTCACACCTTATCAATAGGCTACTTTTAAAGCCCCCAGCTTGCAAGCAAATACTTAAAATGGGGGGGGGGGGGGGGGGTTTGTTTTTTAATCTAATCTACTTTTTTTTTAGTTACTAGGTGCTGAAATGATGTTTTTAGAGAAGATGAAAAATTATTTCTTAAGAAAAAAGTTAATTGAGTAAGAGTCTGTCTCAGTGCTAGTGGCAGGGCCGGGCCGAGGCATAGGCTGGAGAGGCTCCAGCCTCAGGGTGCAGTGTAGGAGGGGGCGCAGACTTCATTCAGCTGTCATTCCTAATTGTGTTTGAAGCAGAAAGAAATAAGAAAAGGGGATACATAGCAGTGACTGCAAGCCAGATAACTAGATATTAAGGTGTTGGGGAGGTTGTGGGCCCTGATGCAGGGTGTGACGGCTGGGGTGGGTGGGATGGAGGGGCGCACTTTGGTGCCTCAGCCTTGGGTGCTGGAGGACCTTGTCCCAGCTCTGGCTAGTGGTGCTGGAGATGAACTATACCATGTAATATAATTAAGGGAAAACCTTTTACTGTGGATGACAACTTAAAATGTTTATAAGTAATTTTAGCCATTAGTAAATGTAGCTTAAGCACACCTGAAGTCGGAGGAATTTGAATACTGCTGTATTTATTTCCTTTTACACAATGCAAATTGCCTTCCTGTCCTGCTGATCCTCTGCCTCTGTTTTAAAGGACACACAAGGTGAAAATAAACGAATGAAATTAACAATTGTATCTATCCTCCTTCTCCTAAAATGACTTCAACATATCCCACAGATTTATTTTATATTTAAATCTACGTTTTAAGTTTTTAGTGTTTTATTGTTTTTGTTCAATGACATATTCATTGAAGTATGCCAGAGCTAAAATCTATGAACTATTGACCTTTTTATCTCTTTCCTGCTCTCAGAAGCAATTTTCTGCTACGAAAGTGTTTTATAGTTGTAATTACTTAGCAGTGAAGGTCACACTGTAGTCTGACCCAGTCCTGACACAGACAGGAACTGCCACTTACATACCAGTTGTAGAGAAAAAAAAAAAGGGACACCGCACAGGTATTTGTGTGCTAATCACCGTACATACACATGTCTATCTCATCATGTCACATGTCATCTTGTGTATCCTTTAAAGTTCTAGACCCTGAAAAAGCATGTAGATCAGATGTTTCTGACAACTATGGCAACCTCCATATCCCTCTCCTTTCAGGGGTCCTTTAAACTGCTTTGCTGCTTGTGTTTTGGTGGTGGGGGGTTTACACGGTTTGATGACGGATATCTCATTCTGGGCATAAATATTTCTTTTGTCCAGCTGGACTTCCATTCATTATGACAGGGGAACTCTTCAAGCAGTCTCATCGCCCTGCAGCCTACATCGTAGGAGGAACTCTAAACTGGTTGTCCAATTTCACAGTTGGTTTTGTATTCCCTTTTCTCCAGGTATGGTTATGCTGTATGAAATTAATGTGCATGCAGGATATTTCTTATATGTGTAGTGATTTATTTTCAGAACACCTACTCACCATAGACGTAAGACTTTATCAATACATACCATGCTGTGAGTAGCAGGGATGCTCAATGAGATGCAAATAGTTTCTACTACAATTCAGATGGGGGTGGAACAGAGCTTTGGAAAGCTTTAGAAAAATGGCAGAGGCTGGGTTATAGATGGTGGTGGGGGTGGAGTTTCTAACACTAGGGACAAGTGGATGAGTGATTAACCCTACCACCCACTGATCCATACAGCAGTGATAGAGAGCCTTACATTGCAATGGTTCTCGTTAACACTGCTGAACAGTTACTGGCGTTCTGCAGTCACGTGACAAGCAGAGCTGAGTGGCAAGAGATGAACCTGACAGAAGCAAGTTAAATTGCATAGTAAAAATGCCTTGCGTGTAAGATAAAGGCAAATGCCTGGTATTTTCAGGATGACCCTCATATTTACCAAATAAACTTTGCCACTGGAGAGTATCTACCAACCAGAGAAATGGAATTGTCTAATCCTGTGGTCCTCAAACTAAGGCCTGCGGGCCAAATGCAGCCTCGAGGTTTTTTTTTTACGAACCCCCCCCCCCCCCCCTCACAGAATGTATTACTTATAGATACAGTCCACTGCATCTCCAAATATCGGTGGCCCGTATATAGACTAGCAGTGCTGGTTCCACCCATCCACAGGAAAGCCAGCAAGCAGTCTTTCGCTGGCTTCCAATCCAATTCCGCATCAGGTGACACTGCTCTCCAATTGGATGGCAGGTTGTCACCTGAGTATGGCGCAAAGAGGTTTTTCAGGTGCCCCATGAATAAATGGCTGCTGCTGGGGGTTCTCCACTGTGTGTGTGTGTGTGTGTGTGTAGGGGTTGATAATTTGCAGTTCATGCGATTATTGGGGAAAGGGGGTCGGTTTTTTGGGGGGCGGGGGGTCATTTTTTTGAACATTGATTACTGTGTGTGTGGGGACTGTTTTTTCAGGCTGCTGAGAAAAGTGGTTAACAGGTGGAGGGGATAACTTTTTGGTGGCACAGTATCTGCACACTCTGTGTTGGGGGTCATACTATCTGCACATGCTGTGTTGGGGGTCATACTATCTGCACATGCTGTGTTGGGGGTCATACTATCTGCACATGCTGTGTTGGGGGTCATACTATCTGCACATGCTGTGTTGGGGGTCATACTATCTGCACATGCTGTGTTGGGGGTCATACGATCTGCACATGCTGTGTTGGGGGTCATACGATCTGTTTTGGTTAAATGGGAAACATAAGAGCTGTAGGTGTTAACAGGTAATGGTTTACCCTGCCTAAATTCAATGTAATGTTTTCTACATCGTTTTATGTATACTCTGCCCCCCCCCAGCAGTCTGAAGTATGTTGACCCGGCCCTTGACCGAAAAAGACCCCTGGTCTAATCTTTCACATGTAAAAGATTAGACCAAGTTCTCTTTTTTACCTCAAGTTTTTATAGTTACTATCTAATGCTGACCTAATTTTGTGAATACATAACACATCTTTACACAGTTGTCACAAAGCACCACGCTATCAGAATCCTGGTGTCTCGCATCCTTTCTTTTGGTGTTTCCTCAACCCGGTTGAGAAGAACAAAGATGAGCTTTCTGTGAAGTCCTTTAAACCAGGATGCATACTGTTGCCTTCATTGCAAGCATACATTAAATAGAATGTTGGCAGTTTTAGTTCACTCTAAGTAATAACTGTAGACTAAACAAAGTCTGAACCATCTTTATTTTTGTCATCTTTCTAGATGTCGGTAGGAGCATTCTCCTACTTGGTCTTCTGCGGGTTCAAGTATATAGTTGCGATCTAATGCTGACCCAATTTTGTGAATACATAAGAGTAACCAAGCAGCTCAGGGTGACCCAAACTACTAGGAATGTATAGGGGGATAAAAGGAACCAAAAAGCCCTCCTACTAAAAAAGCAAAGCTTGGTGTAATTTGCCTTCTTAAAACAGAAGGAAATTTGCAATAATTCAGTTATAAGTGAACATTTGTGGTTACCCACAATGCACTACCACTGAATATGCAAATTATCCCTTTTCGCCCTTGTTAAGCCAAGCAAGCATCCAGAACCGCTGGTATATAGCAAGCCTATAGCTTTAAGTTTTACACAGCCATATCAAACCCACATGTAGACAGCATGTTTCGGACTTTTGGTCCTCATCAGTACATGGCAGGGATTGATAAGGTTGTATGAAATAGGGCTTGGACTAGTACAACAGATAGGGCTTGGACCAGACAACTGTGTAAATACATAACACATCTTTACACAGTTGACACAAAGCACCACGCTATCAGAATCCTGGTGTCTCACATCCTTTCTTTTGGTGTTTCCTCAACCCAGTTGTGAAGAACAAAGATGAGCCCTCTGTGAAGTCCTTTAAACCAGGATGCATACTGTTGCCTTCATGGCAAGCATATATTGAATAGAATGTTGGCAGTTTTTGTTCACTCTAAGTAATACCTGTAGACTAAACAAAGTCTAAACCATCTTTATTTTTGTCATCTTTCTAGATGTCGGCAGGAGCATTCTCCTACTTGGTTTTCTGTGGGATCTGTTTATTTGTAGCAATTTTTGTCTACTTTGTTATACCAGAAACTAAAAATAAGACCTTCATGGAAATAAGTGAAATGTTCTCCCCTAAAAAAGCTCCGTCTGAACCCATCCTATCTGTGGACAACCTGAAAATGAGCAAGATAAATGGATATGGAGCATTATTAGAAAGCAGTTCTTTGGAAAATACCCTTCCTTGAAAACAGAGCAGATCTATGGACTTTAGAACTATTGGAATGCTGTCTGGTTATAGCAGAAAAGGGTGGAGATGCTGATATTGATGTGTGCTCAAAGGTCAATCTTGGGCTTTTGATAACACGAAATATGTATATTTGTATACCAAATGAACAATAATCTCTTGAAAATATTTTTAAAAATAAATTGACCTATACATTGATAATCTGTTTTGTTTTCAGACTGTAAGTATATTTATCATATATGAGCTTTTCTTTGAGACCACTTTGCTTATCTCTATAGAAGTGCACTTTGCTTATCTCTATAGAAGTGCACTAGCACCGGCTTCAATTCTCTAAGTGTTAGTGCGTTCGGTAAGGGCCTGAGCGCACTAACGCAGTTGTGTCTGCTTTTCAACAACACACCAATGTTACAGATGCTGAAAAGCAGACACAACTGCGCACAACTGCATTAGTGGGCTCAGGCCCTAAAGCATTATTTCATAATTTCATGTAACATTCGTTGCGAACAGTTTGTCACATAACTATTGGTAAGCTTGAGGTGGCAGATGCAGAGGAATAACTAGAGAGAAAAGACCAAAACATAACCTACAATTACTAAGCCCCATACCAGCATCATTGAGTCCAGTAATGAGGAGGAGGTAGGTGATGAGCATGATCCAGCCTGGAGTAAAGGCGCTGTGATGGGCCTGTGAGCAGGATGTTGCACTGCAGCAGAAGGAGAAGACTGCCTAAAAAGAACAGAGCCTCTGATGCATGGGCAATCGTTAAAGTGAACCCGAGGTGAGAGTGATATGGAGGCTGCCATATTTATTTCCTTTTAACCCCCTTGCCGTTCCAATTACTGCGGCAAGGGAGCAGCGCAGCACTTTAAATTTTTTTTTTATTTATTTGTTTTAATCCTGTAGCTAGCCTAGCGCTAGCTACATGATAGCCGCTGACAAGCTGCATCTCCCTATCTACTTTGATCGCCTCCGGCGATCTGCGCAAGCAGGAAATCAGGAGATCGGGATTTCGGGACCTCTTGTATCAGTGAAAAGAACAGCTTTTTTTTTTTTTTTTTTTTTACCTTACATCCCCTCCTACCACTGATTCTTACACCACTTTTACCAATGCTCAGAGGCATCCTTAGAGTACGCGGGGCCTGGGGCAAGTGTCATATTTGGGGCCTAGAGACACAAATATGCTGTGGTTACACACATACATGCTGTATATATATGTGTACACACACGCGCACGTACGTACGTACGCACGCACACACACACTGTGGAAACACATGCACACACTTAAAACGCACACACATTCTGTATAGGTTAGATAGGTAGGTAGGTGTCCTCTGTATAGGTTAGATAGGTAGGTAGGTGTCCGCTGTATAGGTTAGATAAGTAGGTGCCTGCAGTATAGGTTAGGTAGGTAGGTGCCTCCAGTATAGGTTAGGTAGGTAGGTGCCTCCAGTATAGGTTAGATAGGTAGGTATCCCCAGTATAGGTTAGATAGGTAGGTGCCTCCAGTGTAGGTTAGTTAGGTGCCTCCAGTGTAGGTTAGATAGGTAGGTGCCTCCAGTGTAGGTTAGATAGGTAGGTGCTCAGCAGCGGTGGGGGCAGTGGACATAGTAGTTACAACTCGCCTTCCTTTCACTGATCCCCCACAGCATCCATCTCCTTCCTGTCCCAGCATCTGTCGCATTGGTAACAGCGCCTCCTGTGATGACATGCGGTCTTGTCATCACAGGGGGCACTGTTACCGACGCAACGCATGCCGGGGGAGTAAGGAGATAGAGGATGCGAGGAATCAGCGGAAAGAAGGAGAGTTGTAACTACTATGCCTGCTCTCCCGTAAGAGGGTGTGGGGCCTGGGGCAATTGTACCCCCACCCCCCAAGGCCACCTCTACAATGCTATAGGGGTTCACAATCTACCATCTCTTCATTTTTTATAACCATCAATTCTGACATGCACCAATTGCGTAAGGCCCGCATTCACAACTGGGCCCATGATCTTGAAGTGGCCTGTGCATGTCCCTCCTCTCTCCTGAATTCCAACATGGTTGGTCCAGGAGCAACATGTTATGCCTCACAGTTGGGGCCCTTCTACTGCTCACCCGGTGTTGTACAGTATCTGGCTGCTCCTTTCTTTTCCATCAATCGATAATACAGTAATACTCAATATTCTGAACAAAAATAAAGGAATTGAATCACTGAACAATGGTAACAAGGAAAAACCTAGGACCGAGCCTATGGCTGGATTTGGATAATTCACTTTGGTCTTCTATTCACTTAAAGAAAACCTGAACTGAAAATTTAAGTCAAAATAAACAAACATCTACCTTAACTCCTGTGTAGTCTACTCAATCTCTTTCTCCTCTCCTGCGTCCTGTTTGTTCACTGTGATCAAGGGAATTCTCCGTCCTCCATTTTGAAAATGGCCATTACTCCATAACAGCTTTCTGGTCAGCACTGTAACGATTAGTGTCAGCAACACAGATTTTTCTGATCATTGGTTATCTGCAGTATCACCAATAATACAGATGCTTTACCTGATTATGTGGTGATCTGCAGAATCACCAATAATGCTAGTATAGCTAGACACAGGACACCTAATGTGGTATTGTGTTTGGTGCAACAGTAATCAGAGAAGTTATCTCCCGAGGAGCGGGAGATACAGGCAATATTGCAGCCAAGGATCCCCTGAAGGGCAGGGGATTCAGACTGCACTGCAGCCAGTGGACGCCTGAGAAGCAGGGACCACTGACAGTGTTAGAGAGTATGATCACCTGAAGGGCAGGTGATCAAGACTAAGCTATAGCCTAGAATCCCCTGAGGAGCAGGGAATACAGACTGTACTGCAGCCAACAATTCCCTGAGGAGCAGGAAATCAGACTGTACTGCAGCCAGTGGACCCTTGAGGAGCAGGGACCACTGACTGTGCTGCAAGATGATCTCCTGAGGAGCAGGTGATCAACAGACACTGCTTGCAGCTAACGGACACCTGAGGAACAAGTGTCACAGACAGTACAGCAAGGCTGATCACCTAAGGGTTAGGTGACAGCCCTTAAGGTGGGCAAGACCCACTAGTGAGGACAGGAAGGTCAGACAAGTAAGGTCAGCAACGAACGGACAGATACAGTACAAAGGCGGAAGACTGATTCGGTATCAAGGTACAGGCAGTGTCGGCAACAGTTACCAGATAGGCAGAAGTACCGAATCAGCAAGCAAGAGAGTAGTCAGGAAAGCGAGAGATCATAACAGATAAACAGTAGTAATATAGCAATATCCTAGTCTAGGTGTGAAGTCCTTGGTTTCAACACCTGGGAACTAGACTAACGAATGGTACACAAGTCTTACAATACAATAGTACTTAAAGCTATCAACGGAATCTGACTAAGTGTGAATTCCCAGCTCCGGCTGGTTCTAACACACTGTAAGATCTGACTAGGGTCTGAGTGCTCACACGTAAGCATTCGCAACAGCAGACAACTCGCAACTGACAGGCAAGCCCTATAAATACCCAGAGCGCTCTGCAGCGCTGCCCCAGTCACTCAGCCAATCCGGAGCATAGCTGGAGTCAGCTGACCGGCTTGATCAGCTGACTCCCCTTTTACTTGCATAAAGGGCCTGGCGCGCGCGTAGCACTTAATCTGTGTGCACTAGAAGGACCAGGCAAACCAGCAGCATGCAGCTGTGCGGCAGAAGCCGTCGGCTGGAACGTGGAGATGGCCGCCATGCCGCTTGCCCATGCGGCGGCATCTCCGCTATCCTCTACAGTACCCCCCCCCCTGAGGAGTGGACCCTGGACACTTCCTACCTGGCTTCTCAGGGTGTAAGTCATGAAACTCTTTCTTTAATTCCTCAGCATGCATGCGACAATCTGACACCCAAGTTCTTTCCTCTAGACCATACCCCTTCCAGTAGACCAGATACTGTACAGAATTCTGCACTAACCGAGAATCTAATATCTTCTCGATCTCATGCTCAGGTTGGTCGTCAACCATCACGGGGGGGGGGGGGGGGAATCCACGTGCACCGCAGGCTTCCACAGAGAAATATGGAATGATCTCTCACCTCTCATGCTGGCTGGGAGATCAATCGCATAAGTGACATCATTAATCTTTCTGGACACCGGGTATGGGCCTACAAATCTGGGTCCTAACTTAGGTGACGGTTGTTTTAACGCTAAATGTCAAGTAGATACCCACACCATATCCCCTGGGGAAAACTTCAACTCTACAGACCGTCTCTTATCCGCCTGTTTCTTCTGAGTCTGGAAGGCTTTCCCCAAATTCCTCTTAACCATTCCCCAAATCTCCTTCAATGCCCCCTGCCAATCCTCCAGGGCCAGAAATGGGGTAGATGCCACAGGCAATGGAGCAAACTTAGAACTTCCTGAAACCACCTGAAAAGGGGAAAATCCTGAAGAGGAACTCTTCAGATTATGTGCAAATTCCGCAAACTGTAAAAACTTTACCCAATCGGACTGTGCATCTGCCACATAACATCTGAGAAACTGTTCGAGACTTGTTAACTCTTTCGGTCTGACCATTGGTCTGTGGGTGGTAGCCTGATGAAAATGAAAGGTCCATTCCTAACTGATGGCAAAAGGCCCTCCAAAATTTTGACACAAACTGGACTCCCCGATCTGACACCTCATTCTCCGGAATGCCATGCAGCCGGAAAACGTGCTGAATGAAGAGATCAGCTAACTCCTGGGCCGAGGGGAATCCTTTCAGAGGGACAAAATGAGCCATCTTACTGAACCTATCAACTACCACCCAAATGACGTCTTACCCTCAGACCCTGGGGAGTTCTCCTACAAAGTCCATTGACAGATGAGTCCAAGGTTCATTTGGCACTGGTAGGGGTTGTAATGTACCCACTGGTGCCTGGCGAGAGGGCTTACATCTAGCACAAACTGAGAACTCTCTCACAAACTCCTTACAATCTAGTGCCAGTGTAGGCCACCAAGCGCATCTGGCCAATAAATCCTGGGTTTGGGCAGCCCCCGGATGCCCCGCATTCTTATGGGAATGGAACAATTGTAATAGTTGCAGGCAGAAAGGAAGTGGTACGAACATAACCCCCTCAGGCTTCCCTTCTGGAATATCCTGTTGGTAAGGGCCCAGAGTAGCCGTCCAGTCCTCCCAGGTCTCAGTAGCTGCCAAGACTACTTTCTGGGGTAGGATGGTCTCAGGGGTTGGAGGCTGCACTGTCTCAGGCTCAAAACACCTAGATAGAGCGTCTGCTTTGACGTTCTTACTACCCGGTGTATACGTTATGACAAATCTGAATCTTGAAAAGAATAGAGACCAACGGGCCTGTCGAGGACTAAGTCTTTTGGCCCCTTCTATGTACTCAAAGTTCTTATGATCCGTATAGACTGTAATAGTATGCTCTGCCCCTTCTAGCCAATGTCGCCATTCTTCAAAGGCTAATTTAATGGCCAAAAGCTCTTGGTTGCCAATATCGTAGTTCTTCTCAGCAGGAGAGAACCTACGGGAAAAGAATGCACATGGGTGAAGTTTGCCTTGCAAACCAGAGCGTTGACAGTACAGCCCCAACCCCAACCTCTGACGCATCAACCTCAACTATGAACGGGAAGGTGACATCCACATGTCTCAAAATGGGAGCAGAACAGAACAGATTTTTCAGTGTGGAAAAGGCAGAATGTGCCTCTGCTGACCAGTGGTATCAGCCACTTTCTTGGTAAGACTGGTGAGGGGTGATACTACCGAAGAGAACCCCTTGATGAATCTTCTGTAGTAATTGGCAAAACCCAAAAATCTTTGGAGTGCCTGTAATCCCACAGGTTGTGGCCACTCCAAAACAGCAGAGACTTTTTCTGGATTCATGGAGAGACCAGACGTAGAGATAATATATCCCAAAAAAGGAACTGAAGTGACCTCGAAGAGGCACTTTTCTAATTTGGCGTACAGTGAGTTATGTCTTAATTTCTTTAAAACAAACTTGACGTGTTTACGATGTTCCGTTAGATTAGGGGAGAAAATCAGTATGTCGTCTAGATACACTAGCACGAATTTCCCCAGTACCTCCCTAAAAACCTCATCGATCAACTCCTGGAAGACGGCAGGGGCATTACACAACCCGAAGGGCATAACCAAATACTCGTAGTGCCCGTCGGGCGTGTTGAACGCCGTCTTCCATTCGTCACCATCTCTAATCCGTACCAGGTTGTATGCACCTCGTAAGTCCAACTTGGAGAAAATACTGGCAATGGTCACCTGAGCGAACAAATCGTCAATCAAAGGCAATGGTTAACGATTTTTTATTTTTTACTGTAATTTTATTTAACCCTCGGTAGTCAATGCAGGGTCGGAGGCCACCGTCTTTTTTTTCTGTAAAAAGAAACCTGCCCCAGCTGGTGACCGGGAAGGGCGGATGAAGCCTTTGGCCAAGTTCTCCTTAATGTACCCCTGCATTGCCACTTTCTCAGGTCCTGACAGATTATAAAGGTGACCCCTAGGAGGCATACAACCAGATCTTAAATCAATGGGACAATCAAAGCTACGGTGAGGCGGGAGTTTATCTGCAGATTTGGGACAGAACACATCAGCGAATTCCGCATACTGTACTGGCACTCCTTTAACCTGAATCTTGGTAGCACAAACAGTAACTTTCTCAAAACAATGATGATAACAATGGGCCGACCAGCTCTTTAGCTGACCTGAAGCCCAGTCAATCTGAGGGGAGTGAAGTTGCAACCAAGGCATACCAAGGATAATGGTGGAGGTTGCCATTTGCAAGACCAGGAATTGTAAACTCTCTTTATGTAACACCCCTACATTACACACCAACAAGGGGGTTGAGAAAGAGGTTGTTTACTCTGTAACGGAGAGTCATCTACTGCAGTGATCAGAATCTGCCGGTCTAGCGGGAGTAAGGTAATCCCCAATCTTTTTACAAAATCATAATCTATGAAGTTGGCTGCAGAGCCAGAGTCCACAAAAGCTTCTGTGGAAATAGTCTGACCTTCCCATTGTAACGATCGGTGGAACAGAGAGGATCTGATTACCGGCGATCTGCAGTATCACCGAGAATGCAGATATATACCCGATTATAGATGATCTGCAGTATCACCGATAATCAGATATATCTCTAACCTCTGGACACCTGAGTAATATATGAGTGTTTGGTGCAACAGTAATACTTTGAGGAGAGCACCCGTACAGTGGGTGCAAGGCAGTAGGAGGTACTGCCCAGAGAACAGATTCCTTCCAATGGCCTGAGGCTCCCCAAGGGGCGGAGCCAGGCTGAGAGTGGGAAGGACAGAACGTGAGTGACACCAATGGTGAAGTGTCACTGACAGGTCTGTGAACTATCTCCAAACAGGGAAGATAGTTCTCGAGGTCGGACAGGCCAGGTCGGCAACAGACAGACAGATCAGATACAGAGACAGGAGACAGATTCGGAATCTTAAGACAAGCAGGGTTCAGCAACAGGGTATCAAAATGGCAAAGGTACAGAATCAGAGATCAGAAGAATGGTCAGGAAAGCAGAAGGTCATAACAGATAATCAACAATGCCTAGGCTTGAGTGTGAGCTCCTAGATTCTCAACACTCCTGGAACTAGACTAGATTATAATAATAATACAGATGGTACAGAATTCCTAGACTAAGGTGTGCGTTCCTTGCTCATCAACACCTTGGAAACTGGTCTAGATAATAACACAGATAATAGAATTCCTAGACTAAGGTGTGAGCTCCATGATCATCAACACCTAAGAAACTGGTCTAATAAACACAGATACTGACAGGGTCTGAGTGCTACCACGTAGTGATCGCAACGCCAGACACCAGAGAAATGACCAGCACCCAGTATATATACACCAGCGCTCTCCAGCGCCTCCCCTAAGTGCTGGACCAATGAAAGCTGCTGAAATTGTCAGCTGACCGGCTTGGTCAGCTGACCCCCTTCTGACTGTCATAAAGGCCCTGCCTCTCTGCTCGCGCCCTCCTGAACCAGTGTGGACTGTCAGTCCCAGCCACACCAGACATGTGTTGTAATGTTTCTGCTGTGTTGGATGCGGAATCCGCCGCACCGCTGTCTGTGCGTGCGGCGTTTTCTCCGCATTCAGCATTACTGATAGGAGTAGGCCTATGCGTGCTACCTGCCGCGTTGGACGCGGAATCCGCCTCCCTGTTGTTTGGGCATGCGGTGGTTTCTCTGCGCTCCGACTGCGCGCCAGCTGCCATGTTGAACGCGGAATCAGCCGCCTTACTCTGAGTACTAGCGGCGGCTTTTCCACGTTTCCTCACAGCCATGTAATGGAGCAGGGAAGGAGCAGACTATTATTGTTTAGAGGTAAAGTCTGCTTGCCTAGGGTATTACCTCTGACTACACCTAGGCAGCAGCGTTTCCCGACTTCTTAGGACAATTCTGAACCTTGTGACCCTCCTCAGCACAGTATAAACAGAGTCTTTCTGATTTCCTGCGATTCTTTTCCACCTGCGTCAATCTAAAGTGTCCAATTTGCATCAGCTCAGGCAGAGGAGACGAGGGTGGAGAGGAGGCGTAGGAGACGCATCTTACAGCATTTCTACCCCGGGTCTGTTTTCGATAGCGTAAGCGGCGATCTACCCGTACTGCTAAAGAAATTGCCTCGTCTATGGACTTGGGCTCAGGATGTCCTAACATCAAATCAGAAACTGTGTCAGATACACCCGACAGAAAACAGTCTAACAGTGCATATGTTCCCCATCTAGCTGATACAGCCCACTTCCTGAACTCTGCCGCGTAAACCTCTACCGGATCCTGACCCTGCCGCAGGGTCTTTAGCTTCGGTTCAGCGGTGGAAGCAATATCCGGATCATCATATATAATGGCCATGGCCTTAAAAAATTCCTGAACTGATAACGCCTCATGTCCTGCATGAAGACTATATGCCCATGTTTGTGAATCTCCTGCTAAGAGGGTCTTTATAAATGTAACTCTCTGAGGCTCAGTTCCTGACAGGGTAGGCCTCAACTCAAAATATGATAGCACTCGATTTCTGAAGTTCTGAAAGTCAGATCTATGTCCAGAAAACTTTTCAGGTACAGAAATGCGAAGGTCTGTAACTGGAGGGGATCGCCCTGTATTCACAGCCGTTTGAAGGACCTGTACTGACCCAGACAGTTGTGTGATCTGAGTCTGTTGGGCATCAAGCACCCTTATGAGGTTATCCACCGAAGTGGCTAGTCCTTCAACTTGTAGTGCAGTGCGTCCGTAATGTTTTGGTCTGCTGTTCTGTAATGATTGGTGTCAACAACACGGATTTTTCTGATCATTGATGATCTGCAGTATCACCAATAATACAGATGCTATACCTGATTTTGTGGTGATCTGCAGAATCACCAATAATACGAGTATAGCTAGACACAGGACACCTAATGTGGTATTGTGTTTGGTGCAACAGTAATCAGAGAAGTTATCTCCCGAGGAGCGGGAGATACAGACAATATTGCAGCCAAGGATCCCCTGAGGGGCAGGGGATTCAGACTGCACTGCAGCCAGTGGACGCCTGAGAAGCAGGGACCACTGACAGTGTTAGAGTATGATCACCTGAAGGGCAGGTGATCAAGATTAAGCTATAGCCTAGGATCCCCTGAGGAGCAGAGAATACAGACTGTACTGCAGCCAAGAATTCCCTGAGGAGCAGAAAATTCAGACTGTACTGCAGCCAGTGGATACCTGAGGAGCAGGGACCACTGACTGTGGTGCAAGGGTAGTCACAGGTGGAATGAGTGATTATGACTGTACTACAGCCAAGGATTCCCTGAGGAGCAGGGAATCAGACTTTACTGCAGCCAGTGGACCCCTGAGGAGCAGGGACCACTGACTGTGCTGCAAGATGATCTCCTGAGGAGCAGGTGATCAACAGACACTGCTTGCAGCTAACAGACACCTGAGGAACAAGTGTCACAGACAGTACAGCTGATCACCTAAGGGTTAGGTGACAGCCCTTAAGGTTTCCCTCACTAGTGGCAAGACCCACTAGTGAGGACAGAAAGGTCAGACAAGCAAGGTCAGCAACGAACGGATAGATACAGTACAGAGGCGGAAGACTGATTCGGTATCAAGGTACAGGCAGTGTCAGCAACAGTTATCAGTTAGGCAGAAGTACCGAATCAGCAAGCAAGAGAGTAGTCAGGAAAGCGAGAGATCATAACAGATAAACAGTAGTAATATAGCAATATCCTAGTCTAGGTGTGAAGTCCTTTGTTTCAACACCTGGGAACTAGACTAACAGATGTACAGTAGTGATATAGCAATATCCTAGTCTAGGTGTGAAGTCCTTGGTTTCAACACCTGGGAACTAGACTAAAGAATGGTACACAAGTCTTACAATACAATAGTACTCAAAGCTATCAACGGAATCTGACTAAGTGTGAATTCCCAGCTCCGGCTGGTTCTAACACACTGTAAGATCTGACTAGGGTCTGAGTGCTCACACGTAAGCATTTGCAACAGCAGACAACTCTCAACTGACAGGCAAGACCTATAAATACCCAGAGCGCTCTGCAGCGCCACCCCAGTCACTCAGCCAATCCGGAGCATAGCTGGAGTCAGCTGACCGGCTTCATCAGCTGACTCCCCTTTTACTTGCATAAAGGTCCTGTCGCCTGGCGTGCGTGCGCGTAGCTCTTAATCTGTGTGCACTAGAAGGACCAGGCGAACCAGCAGTATGTAGCTGTGTGGCAGAAGCCGCCGGCTGGAACGCGGAGATGGCCGCCATGCTGCTTGCCCATGCGGCGGCATCTCCGCTATCCTTTACAAGCAGGCTGTTAAACTGTAACATCGCCCATGTGAGCCATAGGGAAACATGGACATTACTTGGCACATCAGTTGTCCTCTCAGCTATAACTGACAGCAACTGATACATAACAGCAACTGATATATTTCAGTTCTGACAAAATGTTGTCAGAACTGGAAGGGATCATTGTCAGAAGAAAATGGTGAGCTTCTGAGAGGAACTGATGGCGAGGTAACTATGTAATGTTTATTTGAAGTTACCTCATGTGTTTATTTTAAATAATTTTACTCAGTACAGGTTCCCTTTAAAGAGGAACTTAACTGGAAAATAGAAGTAGGGGAAAATAAATCGAGAGACTGCAAAGTGAGAAGGTAAATGGAACTTTAAAAGGAAATAAATGTCAACCTGCATATTCCTCTCACTTTAACAACACAAATTGCCTTGCTGTCCTGCTGAGCCTCTGCCTATAATACTTTTAGCCATAGACCCTGAACAAGCATGCAGATCAGATGTTTCTGACAAAAATATGCAGCCAAAGAGATCAGCAGAACTACCAGGCAACTAGTATTGTTTAATAGGAAATAAATATGGTAGCCTCCATATCCCTCTCACTTCGTGTAATTCGAACAGGTTTGATTCACTGTAAGCCTGCTGGTCAGCAACTTTAGTTCCGGGAAGCATGGGTATTTATGTGTGTGTGTGTGTGTGTGTGTGTGTGTGTGTGTGTGTGTGTACAATATATGTATATATATATATGTATATGTGTGTGTGTGTAGATAGATAGATAGATAGATAGATAGATAGATAGATAGATAGATAGATAGATAGATAGATAGATGCGAAAGTTTGGGCATTGTTGGTAATTGTCATGATTTTCCTGTATAAATCGTTAGTTGTTATAATAAAAAATGTCAGTTAAATAGATCATATGGGAGACCCACACAGTGATATTTGAGAAGTGAAATGAAGTTTATAGGATTTACAGAAAGTGTGCAATAATTGTTTAAACAAAATTAGGCAGGTGCATAAAAAAATGAAATCAATATTTAGTAGAGCCTCCTTTTCTAGAAATTACAGCCTCTAAACGCTTCCTGTAGGTTCCATTGAGCATCTGGATTCTGGCTGAAGGTATTTTGGACCACTCCTCTTTACAAAACATCTCTAGTTCATTCAGGTTTGATGGCTTCCGAGTATGGACAGCTCTCTTTGACTCACACCACAGATTTTTAATTATCTTCAGGTCTGGGGACTGAGATGGCCATTCCAGAACGTTGTACTTGTTCCTCTGCATGAATGCCTTAGTGAATTTTGAGCAGTGTTTAGGGTCGTTGTCTTGTTGAAAGATCCAACCCTGGCTCAGCTTCAGCTTTGTCACTGATTCCTGGGCATTGGTCTCCAGAATCTGCTGATACTGAGTGGAATCCATGTGTCACTCAACTTTGGCAAGATTCCCAGTCCCTGAACTGGCAACACAGCCCCACAGCATGATGGAACCACCACCATATTTTACAATCGCCGCTAGCCGTTTCTTTTTTTTTTGTACAGTGCTGTGATCGAATGCAGTGCTTTATTGGGATCAGCCCTGTCACTCGGCTGTCCCCTGGAGGGGAAGGACAAAGGATCACTCTCAAAGGCTAACACCTATGAGAGACAATCCTGCTGATTGGATCTTGGGGGAGGAAGAAAAAAGTCATTTTTATATTACAAAAAAAAACTTCCTGCAGCAGCGATCAGAGCCCACCAACTGAAAGCTCTGTTGGTGGGCAGAAAAGGAGGTGGGTAAATAACTTGTGTGCTACCTCATATGGCTCTAAAGGTGTCGAGCTCCAGGCCCGGAGGGCCAGATTCATGCCAGAGTTTATGATGATTGAGAAAGAGAAGAATGTGGTCTACCTGATGGACCACACCTTTCCTGAGTCAGACCCATCAATTCATTTGAGCTGTATAAAAAATGTATGAGGATCTCGGCCCTCATAGGACCGGGTAGGGTCGAAGAGTGGTGAAGGTGGGGGGTGGGGGCAGTTGTGGGTTGGGCGAAAGGGGGGATGTTTGGGGGTTGGGAAAGAGGGATTTTAGAGAAATAATTATGGTGTTGGATGATGGAGTAATTTAAAGTTTGTTTTTCACAACTTCTTTCGAATTCCCATCACCCAAAACTATTGGGTGCAATGTAAAAATATTTCCATTCATGTCAAGATAATTGTTATGTCAGTCACAGCTATTATTTCAGTGAGCTCTTTAACAGTTGATTGGAAGCAAATACCTGTCTTGTGATTAGAAGAAAATAATACCGCTGCAAATTATATCTGCTAAATGTTGCTTTTACAGGATAATGTAATTCTCGAGTGAGCAAAAAAAAATGTCATTGAGGTGAGATGGATTAGACGGCACATGTGATGCGGTAAAGATAGGTGATTAATGGCACAACAGCAATTTTATTGTGTTGACTGCCATCCGTGAATTGATTAAATACAGCACGTTATGCAGTTTGTATAATGATGAATGGGAGCTGATACTTTTACCAGCCCCTGGGCCCAACTTTAGCAGACTTTAAAGTGGTTGAAATCAACTAAGTTTACATTGCTCATCTGTGGTTTCTGCAGATGGCAGGTTTATCGCAGAGATACTGCAAGGGATTCTAGGATTGCTTCTTACTCATAGACTGGTACATTTTCTATCAGCATTTTAGCATTACAATTTTAAGATTTTTTTTTAAACTGGTAACATATATACCCTATAAAAGTATGTAACTTAGACTTGATATTAGCCATCTTGAAATTGTTATATAATAAATACAGTGTAATTATGGGTACAGCAAGGATATTTTTGCTTTCTAAACATATTTTGCAAGAGTCAACAACAAAAATAAAACATTGGTGTAAAGCCTAAAATTGAGGTAAACGCACCTCTCAGTCACAGTTACAGATTCCAATGTTAAAAAAGGGAGAAAATTTGAAGGGAACCCGAAGGGAGAAGGATATGGAGACTGCCATATTTATTTCTTTTTAAACAATGCCAGTTGCCTGGCAGTACTCCTGATCCTGTTTCTTTAATACATTTAGCCATAGATCCTGAACAAGCATGCAGCAGATCAGGTATTCTGAGTCAACCAACTAAAGCTCAACACACACCATACAATCTTGGTTGTACAGATTTACCAAATCTATGTAGTATAAGGGCCAACATATTGAAAATTCCTTGAATGATTGATTGGATAAGCTCTTATACTACATGAAAGTGGTAAGATTGAACAACCAAGATTGTACGGTGTGTGTTGAGCCTAAGGTGTTACTGAATTAGCCATATGTTAGGTGTTACTGAATTAGCCAGGTCTCGCTTACCAAGAAAGGTCAGTGTTACTGAATTAGCCAGGTCTCGCTTACCAAGAAAGGTTAGATAAACTGGGTTTATTTAGTCTAGAGAAAAGACGCCTTAGAGGAGATCTAATTAACATGTATAAATACATTAGAGGGCAATATAATAGCTTGGCGGATGAGCTTTTTGTCCCTAGGCCTTCTCAAAGGACTAGAGGACATGAGCTGCGCATGGAGGAAAAACGTTTTAGCCATTTATTTAGGAAAGGGTTCTTTACAGTAAGAGTGGTTAAGATGTGGAATGCATTGCCACAGGAAGTCGTTATGGCAAACTCTATACCTGCATTTAAAGGGGGCTTAGATGCTTTCCTTGCGTTGAAAGACATCCATGGCTACAATTACTAGGTTATGCCTAATGATGTTGATCCAGGGATTTTATCTGATTGCCATCTGGAGTCAGGAAGGAATTTTTCCCATTTGGGGCTAATTGGACCATGCCTGGTGGGGTTTTTTTCGCCTTTCTCTGGATCAACAGGGGTATGTGGGGGACGGGCTGGAGTTGTACTTTGTACTGGTTGAACTCGATGGACGTATGTCTTTTTTCAACCAAAATAACTATGTAACTATGTAATATGCTTATTCCAAGGTATTGACTTGTTCCAAGGTATAAGACCCTACTTATGCCAGAAGATAAACATGGCTGCCAGACTACTGGCATTATTTACACGGAAATAAATATGGCAGCCTCCATTTCCCTCTCACCTCGGGTTCCCTTTAACACAAGGGGCCCGATCATATGTATGTTTTCTCCTATTAGATTAAGGTGACCATGCGTCCTCCTTTCCCCGGACAGGTCCTCTTTTTCAGACCTTTCCAGGGCATCCGGCCGTTTTTTTTTAAATGCCCGGGGAAGAGCTCATGCAGGGGCGTCGTCAGCATACAGGTGAGGCACGCCCCCCACTTGGGACCTCACACTGTGGGGGGGGGGGGCCTCGCTCTGCTGCTGCTGGCGGCGGGCGGACACTAGGCGGCGGCTGGGCGGGCACCTGGCGGAACAGCGGGGGAGAGCATTTCCCACTTACCTTCCTCGATCCTGCCAGCTACTATCTACTTCCTGTCCCGGGTTCTGTCGCTATGGTAACAGCGCCCCCTGTGATGATGTAATCGCCTGTCATCACAGGGGGAGCTCTTACCAATGCGACGCGCGCCGGGAGAGGCTGAAGATAGAAGTTCTCTGCAGGATCCAGGCAGGTAAGTGGAGACTTCTCTCCCCACCGCTGAGCACACCCTCCTGGCCATACTGGGGGGGGGGGGGGGGGCGGGCATCTACCTATCTAACCTACACTGAGGGCATATAGCTATCTGAGCTATACTGGGGGCATATACCTATCTGAGCTATACTGGGGGCATATACCTATCTGAGCTATACTGGGGGCATATACCTATCTGAGCTATACTGGGGCATATACCTATCTGAGCTATACTGGGGGCATATACCTATCTGAGCTACAGTGGGGGCATATACCTATCTGAGCTACACTGGGGGCATATACCTATCTGAGCTACACTGGGGGCATATACCTATCTGAGCTACACTGGGGCCATATACCTATCTGAGCTACACTGGGGCCATATTCCTATCTGAGCTACACTGGGGCCATATTCCTATCTAACCTATACTGGGGGCATATACCTATCTGAGCTACACTGGGGCCATATACCTATCTGAGCTACACTGGGGCCATATTCCTATCTGAGCTACACTGGGGCCATATTCCTATCTAACCTATACTGGGGCCATATTCCTATCTAACCTATACTGGGGCCATATTCCTATCTAACCTATACTGCGGACATATACCTTGTCCGCACATTTGTGGGGAAATCTGCTGCCTATCTCATTGCATTTTGTGGGGAATTCTTCTGCGAATCTGATTGCATTTTGTGGTTGGCCGGCCCTCCACCATGTGGTCTGGAAAAAAAAACGTCCCTCCATGCCCACGAAGTTGAACAGCACACTGCTAAGGTCTTGTATATTTGGCCCCACCCATGACCACGCCCACATGCTGTTGTGATTGTTCTCTTTTTTGGAAATCAAAATATGGTCACCCTATATTAGATTCTTTTTTATCTTCTGTTTAAAATGACTTGTCAACACTCTAATTAGAAAATTAACATAAAGTAGGTGAAAACAACCTGTCAAATTCATTCGGAGTATTTTCTTGCTTGCTGCTGGCTTAAAAGGCATTTTGTTTATAAGATGTTAAAATATCACCTAGGAGGAGACTTAGGAGAAAAAGTGAATTGGATTGGGCTCATCGGCCCGCATTCAAGTAACTTTTTCTCCTAAGTTTTCTTCTAGGAGGCAGTTTTTCATGTTCTCAATAAAATAACATTTCATCGCCTTGCAGTAGAAAAAGTACCCCCCCCAAAGAAAAAGCCCAGGTGAAAAAGTCATATCAAAACTGTGTAGAGTATTCTTGCTTGACGGTGGTTTAACCACTTCCCCTCCCCCAGGATAAGTAACTACGTCCCTGTAAAATGCCTTATCTCCGTGCAGGGACTAGGTCCCTTCCCGCTCGCACCCCCCCTCTCCGCGCACTCCCACGATCATTATCACCGCCAGTCATTAGCCGGGAAATTGCGATACTGCTTTGCACCCTTTAGTGGGTTCCAGGCCTCAAGCCGACAGAACTTACTGCATGGTTCTGAATACATCTCTGGCTTATTAAGCTTTTTGTGGGGCTACATATACAGGGCTTTGTTCACGACAGCATAACTGAAACATACATGGGTATTCAGTACCACAAATGAGAGGAAGGGAGTACTTGAAAAATGCTTACATATGCAGAGCCAGCATTGGGAGTGGACAGCTAAAACTTACCTGAATATTAATCAGCACCATCATTGAGAGGAAGGGAGA
Organism: Hyperolius riggenbachi; assembly: GCF_040937935.1. Classification (NCBI taxonomy): domain Eukaryota; kingdom Metazoa; phylum Chordata; class Amphibia; order Anura; family Hyperoliidae; genus Hyperolius; species Hyperolius riggenbachi. Next base: position 107,221,708 of record NC_090655.1, read on the forward strand.
ACAGAACACATATCTACGTATGCAAGGTAATCAAAAGATCAAAACGTCAAGGGCGCTGCTGAAAGTCAAACAAATCTATTGCACAAACATCGGATGCTCAAAACTACCTGATATTCAGTACAGCCACTCAGGGCCGTTTCTTGGGCAGGGTGACCACCCTTGGCGCCGACCAGCAAGTAGAAGAAGGGGGGCGCAGGCAGAAGGACATAACCGCTAGGGAGCTGGTGACCCGCTGTGCAGTCAAATGGAAGAAGAAAGAAGGTTACCAGCACGATCACCTTCCTTAATCTCTTCCAGGCTACCTGCATCCGAAGTCAAGCCATTATCACGTCACCGCCGCATGATGAACAGCTTGTTAATGATTATTATCAAAGTATTTATAGAAGTAATCATTACAAGCACAGGACCAATAAAGAGCTAATCCTGCAGCTGAGGGAGGGCCCTACGGGGCCCCTCTGGCCCAAGAACCCCAATACGGTCGAGACCTCTGCAACCCCTATTGCTACGCCACAGACCACTGAGAGGAAGGGAGGACCTGAAACATGCTTAGGCATGCAGGGCCATCACTGAGGGTGGTCAGCTGAAACATGACTGCATACGCATGGATGTCTTCACACGCTGGCTGAACTCTCCCTTGTATGGGGTCCAGAAAACCGCCTGTATTCTGCTTATATTATAATTGCATTTCTCAGTTCTTTAGTTCTAACAGGAACCTACTAAATGTAAAGGCTTAAATGCCCCGACATTTCCCATAATGCACTTTCCAAACGACTTTAATCAGAGCAATGAAAAAAGAAAACCGCATACTTTGCATTTAGATAATAAAAGTACAAAGTTTTCTCTGCCACAATTTAGCCTCATCTCTATTATGCCGCGATTGTGCTTTCTCTCCGGTTCTGCAGGCAATTGTAATAGTATATTGCCTACGTACACCAGAGTGTAAATAACTAAAAAGTGTATTGTAAATAGATTCCAAGTTTATCCTTTATTAATGAGGCACTGAGTACCCCGCTGTTTTACAGCACAGAGACTACCATAATATCCAAAGCTAAATTACACTTGTGTTGCTCTGGCAAAGCACGTGGAGCAGAATAATATGCATTGCTTTGCTCTATTTAAAGTTATGAAACAAATCTCCCCCCCCCCTCCCCCTCTCTCTCCCCTGTTTAAAGATGCTCGAAATAATACAAAGCAAAAGAAATAAATTTTGATTAGAATAGTTATTTCTCAGCAAAATGATTGGAACGTTTATCATGAGCCAATGCTCTCCCGTTGGGTGTTATATATATTTTTATATCACATGTATTGGTGTGATTTATGTTACAGATGAGGCGGAATATTCATTTCAACAGATGGTAAATCACTTTCCGCATAATTTTTTTCCATGAATTTTTTTTTTTACGTCCAAACCACAATAGTTTGTAAATAAATAACGTAGCGTTTGTGTTCTTTTGCTAATTAGCTAGTGCAATTCTAATTGGCAATTGTAACTGCATATCATGCACCGAGGTTGTTGCCGTAGCCTGCAGCAACCAGTAAATGTGTTTTACCTGTTTGACTCGGTGAATGCCAGTTAATCTGTGGTTACGAGAAAGGAGTGGAGCATTCCCATAGTGTATTACCCTTTTATTCACAATCGCAATAATGCATAAAGTATTGCACCTCATGACCTGAGGAAGACGCTGTTGCATCAAAACTTGTCATCAGACCGATAGCACACAAAGGGGTTGATTCACTAAAGTTAGCGCTGCATAACAGCGGGAGTTATCAGCTGTTATGCACGCTATTAACCTTAAGTGCCTTAAGTAGTGTCCTTGCACGTTACGCGCACTATTGGCAGCGCAGCATGCTTAATCTGGGAGCGGGCTGAATTTCAGCATAGCAAACGCTAATAACTAAGCACACATCACCAGCGGGTCCAGTTACATTAAAGGACCTGATCCCTGTACTATGACCCAATAGGCTGTCAAGTGACAAGTGTTTGCTAGCAGCATAGCGAGAGTGCCCGCTCCCAGATTAAGCATGCCACGCTGCCAATAGCACGCAAGGACACTAAGGCACTTAAGTTTTATAGCACACATAACGGCTGGTAACACTCACTGTTACGTGGCGTTAACTTTAGTAAATCAACCCCAAAGTCGGCTAGCAGAGGAGCTCCACATAACGGGTGGTTTTTGGATCGCTTATCTCCGCTGGCCGCAGTGGATGTGAAGTGGGAAGGTTGCCTCTGATTGAGATAAGCTATCTTTTAATATTTTAATATGAACAATACTTTTTGCGTTAATGCAATTGTGAATAAAAGAGTAATACACTATAGGAGGTCTCCACTTCAAGGGTGTAACTACAGGGGAGCAGCCCCTGCAACTGCAGGTGGCCAGAGCTGTGAGGGGGGCCCAAGTACTAACCAATAAAGGGGTCCATCCTTCAGACCAGGTGTTTTTGTGGCTACGCTTGGTATAGGTGTGGAGATGACAATGTCCCCACTTGTTTTATGACCCTCGTAAGATGGGCCCTGAGATTGTGAGGATCACCAGGGGTAGGCAAGAGATATGATGTTAACATTGGGGGTCCCACCAAGGTTTTGCTGGTCATGCCCCTACTCTACTCCTTTTTGTTGTTTCAGCATCACATCCTTTGTTGTGAAGGAGCTGCAGCAGGAGTTTACCCAACCTATTGCATTACGTTGACATTGACTTCAATCAACATTGAAGCTTGTTGGTGCTATTGTACCTCCCAGCATATCCATAGCACCCCCAGAGCTCCCCTATGAAGTTTGGAGCAGCCTGGCAGATGGAGAAGAGAGGAGCAGCAGCAGACAGCCCTAGGAGAGTCGCACACCCAGTGGCGTAGCTAAGGAGCTGTGGGCCCTGATGCAAGTTTTACAATGGGGCCCCCAAAGCATTCTATACATAACAATTGATACGGTGCACCAAAACCTGCCAATGGCAATTACAGTGTCAGAGGTGCAAGAAGGGGATGGGGAACAGTTTGTTAATGATTACCACTATTCAAAGTATCTATAGAAGTTATTATTATGAGCACAGAACCAATAGAGAGCAAATACTGTAGTTGAGGGAGGGCCCCTCTGGCCCAAGAGCCCCGATGCTGACGTAACCTCTGCAACCCCTATTGCTTCGCCCCTGCGCACACCTCTCCACCCGCCTATAGCTCCAAACCTTTCTCATCCCCTCCTTCATCGGCCGCCACTGTATATCTGTCTCTACAGCTGATGTTTCCTATCATGTGATTTGCCAGTACTAAGCCCTCTCTCCAGTGCATGGACACATCCACTTCAGCTGCTACCCCGCCAGTGAATCCAGCACCTGCAAAGAACCCTTTAAAAAACCTGGAGCTGTCCCTGCTTCCCTTACACCTAACACTACCCTTTCTGCTCTTATACCTAAACTTATCTTCCTGCACCTACATCCTTACTTACCTATGAAACATATCTGTTTGCCGATTGTTGTAATACCCAGTGCACCGAATCTCCGCACCGCAGCGCTCCATAGTGGCAGTTAAGGAGAATCTGTATTGTTAAAATCACACAAAAGTAAACATAACAATGCGTTAGGGGACATATCCTATTCCCCTCTGTCACAATTTCGCCGCTCCCAGCCGCATTAAAAGTAGTTAAAAACAGTTTTAAAAAGTTTGTTTATAAACAAACAAAATGGCCACCAAATCCAGAAGTAGGTTGATGTACAGAATGTCCACACATAGAAAATACATCCATACACAAGCAGGCTGTATACAGCATTTCTTTTGAATCTCAAGAGATCATTTGTGTGTTTACGTTCTTCCCCCTGAAGAGTGCCAGGCTGATTGTTTGTTTCGTCCTGCAGACAGCTCTGCTCAGTGTCTGTAATTCCTCAGTAATGTATGTTTCAGCCCAGCCAGCTCCTTTCACAGCCTAACAGAGGATGCTTTATCCAGCTTGTAAAAGCAGGTCTCTTCTCTCACTGATAAGAGAGCAGAGAGGCAGCCTAATGTAAATAACACACACAGGAGTGTGCATAGAGGGGGCCTGGAGGGGGGCATGCATAACAGATCAACAACACTGAAGAGTTGGCAGCAGGGGCGTTTCTAGGGTCCTTGGAGATCGGGGGCACCTGTGGGCACCAGGTGGGGAGGTATAGGCAAAAATGGGCGTGGTCATGTGGTGAGTAGGGGCGTGGCCATGGGTGGGGCCAAATGTACATGAACTTAGCAGCGGTGTAAGCTACAGATAACTGGCCTGTGCATCGAAATATTGGATGGAGCCCCCTGGCCTTTATTTAGATAATTTACAATCAGTATAGGCATAGATCAAAGATGTATACGCACATACAATTTTGATTGGTCAATTACTGACCACCAATTTTACCACCCCCGTGCAGTAAGAGGGCCAACAGACAATGAATTTTATGAACAGAGCTAAAATTGGCTAATCAAAATTGTATGTGTGTACCAGGCTTTACAGCTAATACTGTACATACTGAAAGTAGCAGGGATCAGCATACAATACAGCTGGTTTACAATCAGTAACACCTTACACTGTACACACTGGAGGTAGATCAGCACACAGTGTAGGCACTAGAGAACAGCATATACTGTACATACTGTAGGCAGCAGAATTCAGCACATTGCAGCTAGCGTGCCAAAAATATGAGGATCACGTTGTGCGGCGCGCTTATCGCGGCGCACTGAAAAATGGGTGGGCCATGGACCAGAATGTAGGTGTGGTAACGGGTGGAGACAAATTTACATGAACCTAGCAATGGTGGGACATTAGATTAGGACAGTGGTGGCGAACCTTTTGGAGGCCGAGTGCCCAAACTGCAACCCAAAAGTCACTTACCGGTATCTATCGCAAAGTGGCAACAGCAATTTAAACTAAATACTGTACAAACGTTTTAACTCATACATGAACATTATGGAAAATCCAAGTTGAAAATAAACTGTGAAGATAAACAATTTCATCCATCCTACTCCTGAAAAATTTATTAAATTTTTTAGAACCTCCCAGTTTTATTTTCTGTTTTAAAAAGCTAAAAAAGTAGGTTTAATGCTATTGTCTCATATGATAAGGAATCAGCTTTTTCCATAGTCTCGCAGTTAGCAATCATGTGACCCCCGACAAGACAAATTCAGCAATCGTGAGGCCCCCGACATGACAAATTCAGCAATCGTGAGGCCCCCGACATGACAAATTCAGCAATCGTGACGCCCCCGACATGACATATTCAGCAATCGTGACGCCCCCGACATGACAATTTCAGCAATCATGAGGCCCCCAACAAATCATGAGGCCCCCCAACAAGACAAATTCAGCAATCATGAGACCTCCAACAAATCATGAGGCCCCCAACAAGACAAATTCAGCAGTCATGAGGCACATAAATGGACAGCATTTCACATAAATAGGCAAAATGCCCCCTTAATATGGTAGCTCCCCAAGTTAGGTAGTGAGTGACAGGGACCCCCAGGTTAGCTAGTGAGTGACAGGCGCCTCCAGTTAGGTAGTGAGTGACAGGGACCCCCGATAGTGACAGGGACCCCTGATAGATAGTGACAGGGACCCCAGTTAGTGAGTGACAGGGACCCAGTTAGATAGTGACAGGGACCCCAGTTAGATAGTGACAGGGACCCCAGTTAGCTAGTGAGTGACAGGGACCCCGATAGTGAGTGACAGGGACCCCTGATAATAAGTGACAGGGACCCCCGATAGTGAGTGACAGGGACCCCAGTTAGTGAGTGACAGGGACCCCTGTTAGCTAGTGAGTGACAGGGACCCCCGATAGATAGTGACAGGGACCCCCAATAGATAGTGACAGGGACCCCAGTTAGTGAGTGACAGGGACCCCAGTTAGTGAGTGACAGTGACCCCAGTTAGTGAGTGACAGGGACCCCATTAGCTAGCGAGTGACAGGGACCCCGTTAGCTAGCGAGTGACAGGGACCCCGTTAGCTAGCGAGTGACAGGGACCCCAGTTAGTGAGTGACATGGACCCCGTTAGCTAGCAAGTGACAGGGACCCCCGATATTGAGTGACAGGGACCCCCGATAGTGAGTGACAAGGACCTCCGATAGTGAGTGACAGGGACCCCCGATAGTGAGTGACAGGGACCCCCGATAGATAGTGACAGGGACCCCAGTTAGTGAGTGACAGGGACCCCCGTTAGTGAGTGACAGGGACCCCCGAGAGATAGTGAGTGACAGGGACCCCCGATAGATAGTGAGTGACAGGGACCCCCGTTAGCTAGTGAGTGACAGGGACCCCCGATAGATAGTGAGTGACAGGGACCCCAGTTAGATAGTGACAGGGACCCCCGTTAGATAGTGACAGGGACCCCAGTTAGTGAGTGATGGGGACCCCAGTTAGTGAGTGACAGGGACCCCAGTTAGCTAGTAAGTGACAGGGACCCCCGATAGTGAGTGACAGGGACCCCTGATAGATAGTGAGTAACAGGGACCCCCGATAGATAGTAACGGGGACCCCAGTTAGTGAGTGACAGGGACCCCTGATAGTGAGTGGCAGGGACCCCCGATAGTGACAGGGACCCCAGTTAGTGAGTGACAGAGACCCCAGTTAGTGAGTGACAGGGACCCTCGTTAGCTAGTGAGTGACAGGGACCCCCGATAGTGAGTGACAGGGACCCCCATTAGCTAGTGAGTGACAGGGACCTCCGATAGTGAGTGACAGGGACCCCTGTTAGCTAGTGAGTGATAGGGACCCCCGATAACTAGTGAGTGACAGGGACCCCCGATAGCTAGTGAGTGACAGGGACCCCTGATAGATAGTGACAGGTACCCCAGTTAGTGAGTGACAGGGACCCCCGTTAGCTAGTGAGAGACAGGGACCCCCGATAGTGAGTGACAGGGACCCCCGATAACTAGTGAGTGACAAGGACCCCCGTTAGGTAGTGAGTGACAGGCGCGCCCCCCCTTACCTCGTAGCCAGCAGACCAGACCTCGATCAGCGCCGCGGGCGACCCGACCAGATAGAGCGGGCGCTGGACACACCACGCTGTATATGCGGAAGTGATGTCACTTCCGCATATCAGCGGTGTACGCTAGGTCCTAGCACCCGCTGCGTCTGGTCACCCGCTGATCGAGGTCTGCAGCTCTGGCCGTGGGGTCAGCCGGGGAGGGGGGGGGGGTTAGGCAGCGGCGGCCGGGGAGGCAGCAACGGCCAGGAGGGGACAGCGGCGGCCAGGAGGGGACAGCGGGCAGTGCCGGGCACCCCTGGGGAGGAGATCCGTGGCACCCCAGGACAGATTGGGGGCATGTGCCCCCCAAAATAGGGCTAGCGACGCCCCTGGTTGGCAGCCTTCCAGACACAGGGCGACAGATCCGACAGGCGAGAGATAAGTTGATTTATTACAGAGATGGTGATAGTAGAAAGTGCTGCAGTAAGCCAGAGCACATTAAAATAGGTTTAAGAACTTGTAGGATAGTGGAAAAAAGGATAAAATTTTTGTTACAGAGTCTCTTTAACATTGCAGGCTATGCTAGTACCAGGGCGCCACATGCACCTAAAGTGATGATCCGCCTCTGCCCTAGAATGCTTAAAGAAATGAAGTAAACCAGTAGCCCACAAGGCTGGAAAAAGTAATCAAAGACACTCTCAGTAAGCTGAATTGAAGAAATGGGCGCACAGGTCATGTGACCAGGGGGTTAATTCACTAAACTGCATTAGTGCGTAGTATGTGAGCGCTATACACTTTACGTACGTGCTATTCACTTTAAATGCGTTAAGGATATGTGTAATTTTTTACGCGCGCTAATGCTGACGTATGGTTGGTAGTGTGCGGCATTTACTTTATGGGGGCAAGTGTGTGCATGTAACTTATTATGTGCATAATTGTATTAGTTGGCATTCTTGAATATATTTTAGGTGTTCTTGGCCTAAATAAGCATTGCACTGCAGTAGCAGCAGCAGAACAACTTGAGACTGGTCAAATAAGTCTGTGTATTTGTATATTTCCTTTCTGTTTGTGTGGCAATGAAATTGTGCTGGGGCCCCTTTACAGCTGTGGGCCACACCACCATTTTATTGTTTCTTAGGGCCCTTTTCCACTTGTGCGGTATCGCCGCGGTAAAAATTTGCATGCGGATGCGAATTTTGCATGCGGTTATATGCAAATTTTCATGCGAATTCGCATACGATTTCACATGGATGACGATGTATGCAAATTTAACCATGGCAGTGCCTGTGTGCTTTTCCATTGATTCCATGCGAAATCGTATGTGAATTTGCATGAAAATTCGCATACCAATACTGCATGCGAATTCCCTATTAAATACATTGTATGCGATTCGCATAGCGGTATGCAAATTCTGATGGCTCTGCCGTACAGATTTTTTCTGCACAGAAAAACGCAAAGGAATCCTGACAAGTGGAAACAGTCCCATCCACTTGTATTGGCTATGCGAATTCGCATGCGTAAAACGCATGCAAATTCGTGATAGTGGAAACGGGCCCTCTAGGAGTTTCCACTAGGAGCAGTGTGATGCGGCTACATAGCCGCATCACACCGCTGGTGTCCTGAAACACATGCACGGCAATGGAAGAGTTTACACTGCGTGCATGTTGTGCGGAGCGGTGCGGTGCGATCCGTGAATCTGCAGCATGCTGCAGATTATCGCACGGCCGCATCCACCCGCATCCGCGTCCCATCTCCTCCATAGACTTCCGCATCGGGAGATGCAGAAGTGATGCGGCCGGCGGCGGAAGTGATGCGATGCGGCTAGCTAGCCGCTTTCGCATCATTTAGCAGTGGAAACGTGCCCTTAGTGTTGTGCAATGTGTGCGCTGTGAAAGTATACTGTGATCTTTGTTGTAATATTTATTTATTTTTATTTTCATTGTGAATGGGCCTGACTAATCCTTCCTGATAGTTAACTGTGGTGATTGTAAACAATTGTTTTGTGTTAAAATCATCAACACTCATCCATCAGATGAGTGTAGTCTACTTATCCACGTAATTCAGTGCAGTTACGTCATATTACCACATCCTAAGTAACATACGCGCGGTATAGCGTAATGCTCCTATTGCACGCGCCTTGCATTGTTTTTTAACAACGCAATATGCGCACAGAAAGGTTACGTCCGTAAAAAAAAACGCAGTTTAGTGAATCAATACCGTGCACTTTAAGTTCTGCAAAAAATACATTATTTCCTTCTACACATTATAGCTAGTGGTTTTCTGTGGGTGGAGGGAAAGCAAATATAAAAATAAAAAAGCAAATTGCCAACTTTACCAGTGAAACTCAAGTGCGACTCTCGGTGAAACAGGCATACAGACCACGTGACTAGTATTTTGGTGGTCTGTAAAAAGATGCTTGGGTATTTATTTCTGCAACAGTGGCCTATTTAACTTTTGTGGGTAGTGGGAAGAACACGCACACCGTGTAATTGACTGTGAAAGGTGTACCTGTAGGGGAAAAAGCAGTAGGGTATTGTACCGTGTTAGCCATCAGTAAAAGCAAGAAGTTTTAAATCAGGATGATACCATTTATTGGCTAACTAAAAATGAATAAAAATAAGCAAACTTTTGGCCTTGCAGCCTTCGTCGGGCTACAGGATATAAGCCCGACGAAGGCTGCAAGGCCGAAAGCTTGCTTATTTTTATTAATTTTTAATAAATGGTATCATCCTGATTTAAAACTTCTTGCAGGGGAAAAAGGTGCCCCATTTAGATACAAGCCTCTGGATAATCCTGAGATGTCCCTTGTCTCCCTTCCTCCCACTGATCCAGCAACGGGACCCAAGGGCTTGTCGAAGAGTGTGAGCGAGCGCGCGCCCATCCATGAATCAGCGCACTTGTGCTGTGCAGGCCGCTTCGCGCCTGTGCAGTAGCATAAAGCTGCTCTGGCTCAGCACAAAAAGTGAGAGGGAAACGGAAGCTGCCATTTTAATTTCCTTATAAACAATGCCCGTTGCCTGGCTTTCATGCTAAGCTTTAGGCATTAGCTAAAACGGAGACACAGAGAGCCCAATATAGTATAGTATGTACAGGATAACATGTAAATGATAAACCGTGAAATATATATACTCACAAACAAGGGTTACCACTCAGGCAAGCACTGTAAATGCAGGTGAGGAGATTAGACCTGTCCTCACTCAGGATTGAGATGTCGCTCTCTGTAGATCGGAAAGGTAGGGGTAGGTCACCCCTCCACCAGGGGTGGACACAGTGTATTTGCTAGAGAACAGAGGTGCCAACAGGATAAAAAGTGATAAAAACTTTAAAATGGCTAGGGAGGCAGTGGTGGACTTACCTTCGGAAAGCAGACACAAACAACTGTCTGAATCAAACAATTGAATTTATTAAGAGTACCCCAAGAAATGCAACGCATAACGCAGGCACAGCCCACTTCATCAGGCAATAGAATAGGGGACAAAATACAGTAGCTCAGTAGAAACACGAATAGCACCTCTGTTTTTGAATCGCACACCTGCAACATGCACGCAGCCAGTGGAGCCAGACCAGAGTCGAAGCATCTAATCTGCATGCTCATTCTGGGCCAGTGGCTTAACATATAAGAGGCAAAGCAGTAGGATAGATAGCAGGCAACTAGCATTGTTAGAGAATGAAGATGGCAGCAAATCACCTTCCCTTTAGGCCCCTTTTACACTTGTGTGCTATTTCGCCCCTCGTTATGCTTCCCTGCCACATCAAAAGCCATCCAAGTCTTTGGAGACTTGCACAGTTTACAAGTATCAAATTCGCTGCATTCCCGACACAAAGTCCGCAGTTTGTTACCCGCATGATCCATGCCTACCGCAATACAAGTCAATGGGCAACTCAGTAAGTGTGCATGCATGGACTGACGGGAATCCCAGTGACATACTTCTTGGAGAAAGTACATCACTGAGTGGTGGCGGCACAATGCATATGACCACGGCGCATGGTCATATGAACTTGCTGATTTCCGCAGTGCGGTTCTCTCACTACATCGCAAACCACAAGTGTAAAACAGGCCGTAATGTTACATCTGCTGCCGCCCAGATGAGGTGCCAATACAATGTTATGGCAATGTATCTATTGCACCCCACAATGCGCTGTTGTATACATTTACAGTGCATAGCAAATCCATTGCCTTACATGTCGAAAGGAATGGGTGTTTTAGCGCAGTGCAGTCACCGTAACCTGGCCCCTAGGGCCATAAAAATGGTCCGGGAGATGTATGATTGACGTTAATCACTGTGATGGCTCCTGGGTAACTGGCAATTGGGAGTGAAAAGTACAGTACCCATATAAACCACCTTTCCTGTTCTTGGTAAGAAAAAGGTGGAATCCTCTTCAGAGTGTGAACTCAGAAGTGGAAATGACAGCTGATAATATCTGCTGATGGGCACAATCGATTACAAATGATTATTAAAAACAGTCGTCCGATTGTATTTTTGTCTAACCAGAATTTGGATTTTCTTGTTTGTTTAATAGATGGGAAGCAAAGATTGGTTCGTTGATGGTGTAGTGAAACAATGTATTACGATATTTCACTGCCGAGAATTATCTGATCGCTCAAACAATTTTTTGCTAGAAAATGGATTGTTAGTGGCCACCTTCAATCTATGATATTTTTAGACAGGCTATCTACCACATTTGCTTATTATGCTTGATGTTTTCCATTTCAGCTTTTACAGGACAGTTCAGGTGAGTGAAATTTTAGATATTGACTATCCAAACCAAGTATTTTATAGTTAGTACTGTTTATTTAATAACAATGTAGTTAAAATGAACCCGAGGTGTGAGACGTATGGACGTGGCCATATTTATTTCCTTTTAAACAATTCCAGTTGCCTGGCAGTACTGCTGATTTTTCTGGTCAGTAGTGTTTAAATTACACACCTGAAACAAGCATGCATTGAATCTTGTAACGTGCCATAGACATCTGATGCAGATGCTTGTTCAGGGTCTATGGCTTAAGGTATTAGAGGCAGAGGATCATGCAGGTAAGCCCGGCAATGTGCATTTTTAAAAGGAAATAAACATGTCAGCCTCCCTATCCCCTTCACCTCTGGTTCCCTTTAAGTATGAGCCCCTGTGATTACACTTGGAGTCCACCTATTGCAATAGCAACTGTATTATTCCCATTTCTTATATTTATCAGCCTGTTAGATATTAGAACTCTACTCTCTCTCTCCATAAAATGCATCACCCCCTCCCCCTTTCCCTGAGATCAATTTCCCTGGAACTGTTTTAGTCTGATATTTTCAATTTTTCTTTAATCATGTAAACCCATTAATGGAAAAATATTTAGTGATCATTGTTAGCTACCTTTAATGAAAAATTAATACATTTTTTACCTTCCTGAATCTCTTGTCTAAGGTCGAGTCAGGGGCGTAACTAGAAATCACTGGGCCCCCCTGCGAATATTTGGATGGGCCCCCCCCCCCATAGGTGCCAAATAATCGTAATGGGGCAGCGTTTCACTGTAAATTAATTGTAAAGTGGGCAGCATTTTACCAGACAATCGTAATGTGGGCCAGAAAATCGTAATGTGGGCAGAGTTCACCAGAAAATCTTAATGTGGGCCTTTAGAAAATCATAATGTGGGCAGAGTTCACCAGAAAATCGTAATGTGGGCACCAGTCACCAGAAAATTGTAACGTGGACAGCATTCACCAGACAATCGTAATGTGGGCAGCGTTCACCAGAAAATCATAATGTGGGCAGAGTTCACCAGAAAATCATAATGTGGGCAGAGTTCACCAGAAAATCGTAACGTGAGCAGCAGTCACCAGAAAATTGTAACGTGGACAGCATTCACCAGACAATCGTAATGTGGGCAGCGTTCACCAGAATATCGTAATGTGGGACAGAAAATCGTAATGTGGGCAGAGTTCACCAGAAAATCGCAATGTGGGCAGCAGTCACCAGAAAATCGCCATGTGGGCAGCAGTCACCAGAAAATCGCCATGTGGGCAGCAGTCACCAGAAAATCGCCATGTGGGCAGCAGTCACCAGAATATCGTAATGTGGGCAGCAGTCACCAGAAAATCCTAATGTGGGCAGCAGTCAGTCACCAGAATATCATAATGTGGCCTGTGGGCAGCACACACCAGAAAATCCTAATTTGGGCAGCAGTCACCAGAAAATCCTTATGTGGGCAGCAGTCACCAGAAAATCGCAATGTGGGCAGCAGTCACCAGACAATCGCAATGTGGGCAACAGTCACCAGAAAATCGCAATGTGGGCAGCAGTCACCAGAAAATCCTAATGTGGGCAGCATACACCAGAAAATCGTAATGTGGGCAGCAGACACCAGAAAATCGCAATGTGGGCAGCAGACACCTGAAAATCGTAATGTGGGCAGCAGACACCAGAAAATCATAATATGGGCAGCAGACACCTGAAAATCGTAATGTGGGCAGCAGACACCTGAAAATCGTAATGTGGGCAGCAGACACCTGAAAATCCCCCTGCAGAATTTCAGCAGTCACCGGAAGTGACGTCAGCCGCTAGAGCGAGAAGGCGGCGATGGAACGCAAGGAAGAAGGTATGTATCCCGCCGCCGCTGCCCACACACATTCACTAGCTGAAGGGGGGCGCAGAGGGGAGAGCCCCGAGGTGAGGGAGAGGGGGGAACTTCCCCTCTCCCCGCCGACTGTGGGCAAGGCTTTCCCCTCATGCTGCCACCCCTCCAGCCCCCCAAAAACGCGCGGGCGCTGCAGGGCCTATTGTTACGCCCCTGGGTCGAGTAGTGGGGGCGTCTTGACACCCTAAAGAAAAATTACAGGAAACAAAAACGGGAGCCCAATAGTGCAATATGTTTGTGAATAGAGCATCTATTTCCACTTTCATTACAAATACTGTACTCAAAGGCGGGTTGCATACGGAGCAACCAACCACAGGAAGGAGGTGGAGACCTGACTCCACTCAGGGTGGTCCGGATGGACCTGGATGTGGTCGCTCTCCTAGATAAGTGACAGGTTTCCACTCTAGGGAGGGTAGGGACCACTTGTGGTCTCTCTCAACCCCACCAACAGACTCTGGGGTATGTTAAGAAGCACAATATGGGGAAAGAGGCACCCTGGTGTATGTATAAAACCATTTAAATACAGAATAAAATAAAAAAAGTTGAGGTGGCTTACCTCAGTGCTTACCTTGTGTAAACAAAAAGTTTTTATTTTGCACAGGCAACGCATTTCGCGGGTCTGAGCCCTCTTCCTTAGGCACTTTGTTTACACACAAGTTTTCCGCACTGAGGTAAGCCACCTCAACTTTTTTCTATTTTATTCTGTTTTTAAATGGTTTTATACATACACCAGGGCGCCTCTTTCCCCATATTGTGCTCTTGTCTAAGGGCTCGTTCACACTGTGAGCAATTGTGCTAAAGCAGAGTTAGCCTATGAGGGTTTTCTCACAGCATTTTAATTTTTATAAAATTCAAAGCCTGCTGCCTGCATCATTTTTTGAGCAATTTTTTCCCCTAAAAATGTGCAAAAATTCGCTGTGAAAATCACTTTGCAAAAAATTGCGTTTTGTAGTGTGAACTAAGCCTCACTTGGTACTAAAATAGAATTTTCTTTGTGTCTGAACAGTATCCAGTAAGAACTGAAAGAAGTGTCCAGCAAGTCCTCATTGAAGTCTAAGGGGTGTGCTGTCCAGGGTGCTGAAATCCGCTATTTTAGGATTGAATATGTCTATATTCTGTCTTTCACAAGGTAAGAAGCAGTACACAATAACAACTGCTCCAATACAGTAAATTATGGTTTCTATATTTAATGCATCACAGTTCTATTCTTTTTCCAGGTAGTGTAAGTAATTTCTTTACATGCTGTGTGGAGATGTTATTGCCTGGAGAAGGTTTAGAATACCCATATAACGGTTATTGCTATCTGTGCCAGTTCCCCCTCATGTCTTGTCTGCTGATCCTGGCCTATAATACTTTAATCCACAAATACCAGAATGAGCCTGCAGATCAAGTGCTGCAACTACAGTTTGGCTACATTAGCTGCACACTAGTTTTAGGTATGTGACAAACTGCTGAAGCTAGAAAGATTAGCAGGAAAGCCAGGTAACCGGCATTGTTTAAACGGAAATACAGGGGTTGGACAAAATAATGGAAACATCTAAATTTTGGCATCATAATCTTTGAACATGTTTTAAGCAATCAAAACTTGACAAATGTTAAAAAAATTGTGTTTATTATTTTTGTTATTTGATATGTTTAATTAAAATAATAGTTTTTTACAGATATTTAAATAAAAGTTGGTTGTAATTTATAAAAATGGCAGATCTCTCAGACTTTCAAAGAGGCCAAATTGTTGGTGCTCGTATGGCAGGCGCTACTGTAACAGAAACTTCCCGAATGCTTGGCATTTCAAGAGGTACTGTCTTAAAAGTAATGACTGCCTATGAAAGAGAAGGAAAAACGTCCTCAGCAAAGCACAGTTGTGGCCGAAAGTCGAAGTTATCTGAGAGAGACCGTCGGACTCTAAATCGAATTGTTAGAAAAGCTCGCAAGATCAAAGCTCCTAAAATCACTGCAGAGCTGAATGAACACCTACAGAACCCAGTTTCCACAAACACTGTGCGTCGGGAGCTGAACAAATTTGGATTCCACTGAAGAACTGCAATTAGAAAACCTCTGCTCTCAAAGACAAATGTTTCAAAGCGTTTAGAGTGGTGTTGAAACCACCCAAATTGGTCCCTCGAGCAGTGTAAAAATGTAATTTTCTCTGACGAATCATCATTTACCTTATTTCCGACCTTTGGCCGAGTGTACTTTTGGAGACAACTGAAAGAAGCATTTCATCCAGACTGCCTTCTCCCAACCGTCAAACATGGCGGGGGTTCTGTGATGATCTGGCGTGCTATTTCTTGAAAATCCGCTGGGCCAATGATTTCCCTTCATGCAAGAATTAACAGCCGAGACTATTTAGGAATTTTGGGTGACCAAGTTCATCCTATGGTTCAAGAACTGTTTCCGGAGGGGAATGCCATCTTTCAAGATGATAATGCCCCAATCCATACAGCTAGAATTGTTAAAGAATGGCACAAGGAACATTCTAATGAAGTTGAGCATCTCAGCTGGCCACCACAATCCCCAGACCTCAACATTATTGAGCATTTATGGTCGTTATTAGAGATTCAAGTAAGAAGTCGATTTCTGCCGCCATTGTCTCTAAAAGAACTGGAGGGTGTGTTATTATTATTATTATTATTTATTGTATTTATAAAGCGCCAACATTTTACGCAGCGCTGCACAATAGATAAATGGGTTAACATACAGGTAGAACATACGGAAACTCACAACAAAACAAGATCATGCAAATGATTTGATAACAATACAGTATCATAGGTCAAAATAGAGACTGTTCGAGTCTACAAGATGGGTGGTTGCGAGTAAGATTGCATAATCAAGCTGGATACGTTAGGGAGGAGGGCCCTGTCGGAGGCTTACAATCTAAAGGGTGGGGTGGAGACAATAGGTGCGTCTTTTGAGAGGGGGTCTAACAGAACATATTATGGTGCTGGTGTAGGGGGGTATGCGAACTGAAAAATGGGCTAAAATTCCTTTGGAAACCATTCACAATTTGTATGAATCAATACCTCGGAGAATTGAGGCTGTAATTGCTGCAAAAGGGTGGACCTACACCATATTAAAATATATTTTGTTGATTTTCAATGTATTTCCATTATTTTGTCCAACCCCTGTAAATATGGCTGCTGTCCATTCCTGTTTATTAATACACTGGTTAAATTCTCTGTTGGCTTACTAGTTTTAGCAAATTTATAACATTTAGTTTTTGTGCATATAATAAACTAGAGATGAGTGGAATGAAAGGGTTTTATTTATTTTATTTTTTTTTTCTTCAAGAAAAACATTTTTTTTTTGGTAAATGTTACCAAAATAGTTCCGTACCACTACCGTGAATGACAGTAAGCTCAGCAAGCAGTTACTGGGCAGCAGTGAGCAGTTATCAGGCAGCAGCAAGCAGTTACCAGACAGCAGCAAGCAGTTGTGAGAGTTTGAGAAGCATTATTATTATTATTATTATTATTATTTATTCATATAGCGCCAGCATCTTCCGTAGTGCTGTATTTTGTAGCATTTCACTGCTTATCCATGGAAAAGAGGCCTAAGGGTCCTTTCACATGGCAAGCTGAACTGCGTGTTTAGCTAGCTTGTACCAAATAGCAGTGAGCAGTTACCAGAAAGCAGCAAACAGTTGTGAGCGTTCAACATGCTTTTCACTCCCTATCAAATTCTTGTGTGAAAGGGCCCTTATCCACTCTATATGCATCTGCAGCTCGGTGATTGATGGGAGAAAACAAAAGTAAACCTATTAACTCATTAAGGAATGTTTTTATAAATAAAGTTTGTTTGTAGAACTAAAGGTATGTCTAATCTATTGGAGCAGAGGGGAATTGTGACCTGTTGTTGACCACCAGTAGTTATGCTGTAGACTCACCCTCTGCCTTCCATACTGTACACATCGGTATTACCTGCCAATCTGGGCCCTGAATCCATATTTGTAATGTGTTATCAGCTTACCAGCTAGAATAGTTCTCTCTGTAGTCCACTATTCCTGCTAATGCCTAGATCAGACCTGACATGTAGACAGCTGATCAAAGATATGGGATTCAGATTTCAGACAGATAACTGACAGTAATGCTTAGGATCCCAATGTTGGGGAATGAGGAGAGCAGAGCAACAGGCAGGGAAAGTTTGCAGCAGCCACAGCACTCTGGCATATAGTGTACAGTCTGCTGGTAACAGGAACGTGTTTGTAAACAAAGGGTAGTACTCTCAGATTTTTGCATAGGGAAAAATCAATAATTGATTAAAATGAGAATATAGATCAGGGAGCAATTTGGCTTTAACTTACTAGAAGTAAAAAATATACTTACCCTTTAAGAACAGCTGTAATTAATAATTAACTACTGTATCGTTCAAACATGAGCTA
Organism: Hyperolius riggenbachi; assembly: GCF_040937935.1. Taxonomy (NCBI): domain Eukaryota; kingdom Metazoa; phylum Chordata; class Amphibia; order Anura; family Hyperoliidae; genus Hyperolius; species Hyperolius riggenbachi. The sequence continues at coordinate 107,239,612 of NC_090655.1, forward strand.
ATTATCAATCAGGATCTTCTCTACCTAGTTTTAGCCTCGTAATGGTCCTCCCTTGATTGTCAAGTTGACAGCAATCCGCCCATATACTGAATTATAAGATTTAAAATGCAGCTGTACACAAGGCCTTATTTACACATAAAAGTGGGATGTGTGCCTCCAAAACATATGCCAGATTGCCATATCTGCCAAATGTCTCCGTCACCAGGGAAGAAAAAAATCCGTAAAGGACCTTACAGCTGCAGTGAACAGGAGAAGTTTGGGGCTCATCAATATTCTACCAGCTCATAGACTGAAGTGGTTTTCTTGCAGGTCCATAATGTCATATCATTGAAGAAAACAAAAACGAGCATTTAAAATGACACTAAAGTGAAAAAAAAATATGATATAATGGATTGCTAACAGAACATTAGTAGCAAAGAAAAAAGTCTCATATTTTTATTTTCAGTTATATAGCTTTTTTTGTTTATAACATTGCATCATTCTCTAATATTTGCAGTTTACAAACTGCACTCTGTATTTTAAACTATGAAACAGAGATAAGGACCCTTTGAACTTTCCTGCAGTAAAAGGAGAGCTCAGAGAAGCTCTTCTGCATAGATAACAAGTGAAGTTTCTTAACTCTTCCTGTACTGGAAACAATATGTTCTACTAATGTTCTGTTTCTTAGTTGTACTACACATACAAATCATTATTTCATAAGTGTATTTTCACTTCAGATTCCCTTTAAATTCTTTAATAGGCTATTGGACCCACACTGTTTATAGTATTTGCGTAAAAAATATCTGAGCGTCGTCGAAGTTTTGACAGCAGAATTTCACTCTCTTCCGTGGAGAATGGAATGTGAGCTCCCAGCCGGAAAATAAGTTGGTGAAGTCTGATAATAGGTTAAGAGATCTACACCGAGATTGACAACAATGTTCAAACGCATAAATCTCTATAATAACCACAGCAAATGAGTCGAACTGGTCTGAAAGCATCTTCACATTTATGATGAGCATCCTTTTATTATGTATCCTGTGTCATAAATTTCTTAATAACTGCCTGCTTGTAGGGCTGTATTGTGTGGACAATTCTTTTTTTTATTATTCTTTTTTTTTTGTGGTACCATCAGTTCCATGTGATCTTCACAGTCCACTGCCTCTAAGGACAGCTGTGCATCCCACTGAGGAACATTTAGTATCTAGGCGAGAAATCCGTCATTGACTAAATTGAAGGCTCACTTGTTGACAAGGAGGTCTTGCCTTTCTCTCGTTCTGTTCATGGTTCCGTGGTTCACAGTGTGTTTTAGCTAAGGATTGATTCTGATAATAACCGAAGAGTGAAATATCTGTGTAAGATTGTGTGATGTGAATTCTGCTGCCCATATGGGTGCATATCCCTTTTATAAGAATCTGGCATGCTGGCTGTAACTTACTTAGCTTACTTCAGTAGTTCCTGGGGAACATGTTAATTTATCTATAAAGTGGAGAAAGTTTTACAGTTGCGCTAGGCACTTATCACTCAATTACCAGCTTTAGGTACCCTTACTATGTCCCCAATATCTGTCACATCCTCTTTGCACTCTGCCCCAAACACATTTTACAAATAAATAACTGAAAAGTGGGGTGTACGTAATTATTCAGCCCCCCGAGTCAATACTTTGTAGAACCACCTTTTGCTGCAATTACAGCTGCCAGTCTTTTAGGGTATGTCTCTACCAGCTTTGCACATCTAGAGACTGAAATCCTTGCCCATTCTTCTTTGCAAAACAGCTCCAGCTCAGTCAGATTAGATGGACAGCGTTTGTGAACAGCAGTTTTCAGATCTTGCTACAGATTCGATTCTTGATTAGATTTAGATCTGGACTTTGACTCGGCTATTCTAACACATGGATATGTTTTGTTTTAAACCATTCCATTGTTGCCCTGGCTTTATGTTTCGGGTCGTTGTGTTGCTGGAAGGTGAACCTCCGCCCCAGTCTTAAGTCTTTTGCAGACTCTAAGAGGCTTTCTTCCAAGATTGCCCTGTATTTGGCTCCATCCATCTTCCCATCAACTCTGACCAGCTTCCTTGTCCCTGCTGAAGAGAAGCACCCCCAGAGCATGATGCTGCCACCACCATATTTGACAGTGGGGATGGTGTGTTCAGAGTGATGTGCAGTGTTAGTTTTCCGCCACACATAGCGTTTTGCATTTTGGCCACCTTCTTCCACATGTTTACTGTGTCCCCCACATGTCTTGTGGCAAACTGCAAACAGGACTTCTTATGCTTTTCTGTTAACAATGGCTTTCTTCTTGCCACTCTTCCATAAGAGCCAACTTTGTGCAGTGCAAGACTAATAGTTGTCCTATGGACAGATTCCCCCACCTGAGCTGTAGATCTCTGCAGCTCATCCAGAGTCACCATGGGCCTCTTGACTGCATTTCTGATCAGCGCTCTCCTTGTTCGGCCTGTGAGTTTAGGTGGATGGCCTTGTCTTGGTAGGTGTACAGTTGTGCCATACTCCTTCCATTTCTGAATGATTACTTGAACAGTGCTCCGTGGGATGTTCAAGGCTTTGGAAATATTTTTGTAACCTAAGCCTGCTTTGAATTTCTCAATAACTTTATCCCTGACCTGTCTGGTGTGGTCTTTGGACTTCATGGTGTTGTTGCTCCCAATATTCTCTTAGACAATCTCTGAGGCCGTCACAGAGCAGCTGTATTTGTACTGACATTAGATTACACACAGGTGCGCTCTATTTAGTCATTAGCACTCATCAGGCAATGTCTATGGGCAACTGACTGCACTCAGACCAAAGGGGGCTGAATAATTATGCACACCCCGCTTTGCAGTTATTTATTTGTAAAAAATGTTTGGAATCATGTATGATTTTCGTTCCCCTTCTTACGTGTACACCACTTTGTATTGGTCTTTCATGTGGAATTCCAATAAAATTGATTCATGTTTGTGGCAGTAATGTGACAAAATGTGGAAAACTTCAAGGGGGCCGAATACTTTTGCAAGCCACTGTATGTATATGTTTCTCTAATCCTGTCACATGTCACTTCAAGTATGCTTTAATTACCTGTGTGTAGTGTACTCTTACCTCTCCGCACACTGTATTCCACAATCTCTGCCAAATTTTCCTCCCTCACTCCATTCAACTGTATGTTATGGTGAATACTGAATACTGTTTGTAATGTGGTGTTTTGTGCATTGGATAGTGATTGTTTTAGTTAGGGTGACCATATTTTGATTTCCAAAAAAGAGGACGATCACAACAGCATGTGGGCGTGGTCATGGGTGGGGCCAAATATACAAGACCTTAGCAGTGTGCTGTTCAACTTCGTGGGCATGGAGGGACGTTTTTTTTTTTCCAGACCACACGGTCGAGGGCCGGCCAACCACAAAATGCAATCAGATTCGCAGATTTTCCCACAAAATGCAATGAGATTGGCAGCAGATTTCCCCACAAATGTGCTGACAAGGTATATGTCCGCAGTATAGGTTAGATAGGAATATGGCCCCAGTATAGGTTAGATAGGAATATGGCCCCAGTATAGCTTAGAATCTCAGGCCCTTATGCTCCCACAGGCTGGCCACACAGCACAGTGACTTCACTGCTAACTCAGGCCCTTATGCTCCCACAGGCTGGCCACACAGCAGAGTGACTTCACTGCTAACTCAGGCCCTTATGCTCCCACAGGCCGCCCACACAGCAGAGTGACTTCACTGCTAACTCAGGCCCTTATGCTCCCACAGGCTGGCCACACAGCAGTGACTTCACTGCTAACAACTAAGGCCCTTATGCTCCCACAGGCTGCCCACACAGCACCAGCGTGACTTGAATCAATTCACTGACACTGACAGACTGAACTCAGGGCTCAGGCTGTGCTGCTGAGCTGCTCCCACAGGTCACACACAAACAGCACCAGTGATCAGCCCAGCGTGAGTCCCACTGAACTCAGGCTGTCTCTGGCTGTCTCCACCCCTCTGCTCTGCAATTTGCTCTGTCTCAGTGGATGGGGGCGGCTGGAGGTGGAGCAGAGCAGCAGGAAGGGATTGACTCACTGTCTAGCCCGAGGAAGAGCCGTTTGAGTCAGGAGCTGAATGAGATGAGCCGAACACTGGGAGCCCAAGCTGCAGAAGAACAGCTTGCAGAGAGAGAAGATCCACTGAGGCTGAGATGAGCCAAACACTGTGAGCCAGCGACAGAAGAACCACTTGCAGAGATCCACTCAGGCTGAGATGAGCCGAACACTGCGAGCCCACGCAGCAGAAGAACCGTTTGCAGAGAATCTCTGCAAATGGTTATTCTGCCTTGGGCTCGCTGTATTCGGCTCATCTCAGCCTCAGTGGATCTCTGCAAGCAGTTCTTCTGTCGCTGGCTCACAGTGTTCGGCTCATCTCAGCCTCAATGGATCTCTGCAAGCTGTTCTTCTGCCACTGACTCGCAGTGTTCGGCTCATCTCAGCCTCAATGGATCTCTGCAAGCTGTTCTTCTGCCACTGACTCGCAGTGTTCGGCTCATCTCAGCCTCAATGGATCTCTGCAAGCTGTTCTTCTGCCACTGACTCGCAGTGTTCGGCTCATCTCAGCCTCAATGGATCTCTGCAAGTGTGTTCGGCTCTCCGGACAGATCAAATATCCGGGAGGACAGCCCGGACTGGTCTGAAAAAGTGGACCTGTCCGGGCAAAAGAGGACACATGGTCAGCCTAGTTTTAGTAGATGTAAGAACTTGCACACGGTAATAATTATCACTGATACATTGTCAGTCCCTGGTTACGTGATGCTCAATACTACAGCTTGTCTCTTTAGGACTGACTAAATAGTCGTGACAAAGACATAAAGCTATGGATCCTAGAACAAAATTCTCCCATTATGGGCTCAATTCACAAAGCCGTGATAAATGCTATCACTGCCGTGATTAGCTTACAGCGCGGGTTAGCGCGCGTACAGGTTTGCGAGCATAATAGTAAAGGTTTGGGCGCATTAACTTTCCCATTCATGCGCTAACATATGGGTTAGCGCATGAACGGGGGAAAGTTAATGCGCGCAAATCTTTACTATTATGCACGCAAATCTGTACACGCACTAACCCGCACGCTAAGCGAATCACGGCCGTGATAGCATTTATCAAGGCTTTGTGAATCAAGCTCTATGAGTGAAGTACCAGACCTGGATGATGAATTTCACTAAAATTAAAATTGTCTCCCCAGTGCAGACTCCTGTAATGCCTACAGCCTCCACAGTGACAAAGCTGCTTGCTGGTTATGTTCTCATAGCTGTGGTCCCTGCCATGATTGTGCTGGAGTGAGTATAGATAGCCATATATTTAGCAATCATGGGGAGATTCAACAAAGAGACACAGAGCTGGGACAAGGTCCTCCAGCACCCAAGGCTGAGACACCAAAGTGCGCCGCTCCATCCCTCCCACTCCAGCTGTCACACACTGATTGCTATTAGACTAAGAGGGCCACAGGGTCCACAACCTCCCCAACACCTTAATATCTAGTTATCTGGCCTGCAGTCACTGCTATGTATCCCCTTTTCTTATTTCTTTCTGCTTCAAACACAATTAGGAATGACAGCTGAATGAATTGTGCGCCCCTCCTACACTGCGCCCTGAGGCTGGAGCCTTTCCAGCCTATGCCTCGGCCCGGCCCTGTAGAGACACATCTCTCTCTGGCTGGGTACACACATAGCAGAAACGCTAACGTTGCGTAAAACGCTGCGTTTTTTGCCGCTAATGGAAGTCTATGTGCTGCAGGAAAAAACACATATAAAAACGCATATGCGTTTTCTATGCGTTTTCAAACCTGCGTTTTTAAAAACGCTCATTTTGTTGCATATTATGCAGGAACGCTGCCAAAATGCACATAATGAAAGTCAATAGTAACACAATGGTATGCATTTATTTTGCTGTATTTTTTGCTTCCTGCTGTCTTCCAAGTCATTTCAATAAATGGAAATATAAAAATGCATGGAAAACGCATACATTTGTATATGCAAACCGCAAACGCACCAAAAACGCACAAAAAAGTGCACAACATTAACATAAAGCGTGACATAAAACACAGCCTTTCCCGCTATGTCATATGTGAACACAGCCTCAAATTGAAACTAAATAGAGAGAGATATCTCGACTGTCCATACACTGCAGGATGATTCCCGATCAATTTCGTGCTGAAATCAATCTGGAATCAGCTTTGTGACTCCACATACGCTGCCTCGCCGGCCTACTAATGTGCAATGTGCCCCCCCCCCCCGATGCCCAGTGCACTATACATACATTACCTGTCCGCTGCTGTCTCTGGGCGCAGTCTTTGGTCCATACATGCACCCCACGTGGTTGCAGGCGAACACTTGGGCACGTGTGTGACATCACACATTGGATTGGATGGTCGATCGGACGCCAATTCACCTGATATATGACCATCTTCTGGCGGTGCCTCCGTGGTAAGCTGAAGCTGCTTTGTCTTCATCTTCTACTGAGTGTGTCATTCCTCCCCTCTTCGAACACCACACTTTGACCCCCTCCCCCTTTCACTTGACTGTCCTTCCTACTCTTAATACCTCTTTCCCAATCACATGGATGGGACAACAGCACCATTTAGCTGCTGAATTGGAGCAGTTGTAGCCATATTTGTGTCAGCTCTCAGATGTGCTTGCATGTGATTACCGCCAATGCTGGATGCTGCAGGCAACCAGCAAATAAACCAGAGTGCAGCCGTTAGACCACTTTCCACGGGAGGCTGAACTGCTTGCGTGTTGGATAGTTCAGCCTCCCAGCAACAAATGCTGCATGACTGCAATTACATGCAGCCTAATGACAGTGTTTGGTAACACAGTGTGTGTCATGTTCAACATGTGGTGGCATTACCCGGCGGTTGAAAAAAAGTCTCTTTTCAAATCTGATGCTGGTAATCGCCATGCTCAGATGCAACTCCATGCGGGGAGACGCCTGTCAACTGCCCATGCTGATCGCTAGTAAGTGCCTGGCCATGAACCAGAGCAGCTGACAGGTGGTAAATTCCCCGCCTTTAGTTGCCTGTGGAAAAGAGGCCTAAGTGTACTGCTGTAAGCCATTCATGTGTAAGATCTTCCTTCTCACCAAAAACTATCCTACAACCCCACTGTGTGCACTACCCTGCAGCTCACCTGTTCTGACAGCCTTACTGCCCATTCACCCACACCCTCACCTGTTCCATCATTCCCATTGTGCTACTCCCAGCTCCATACACCTGTCCCCTGCATGTTTGGCTTGCCCCTCCCACAGTCTGCCCAGCAGGCAATATTTTGCATCACTTTTATTGTTGCTTTCTAGCCCTTACAAACATCAAACCAGAGGGTTCTATGTTCAGACCATTATTTGTTTCTAAATTTAATTTCAAATATTTTTGCTTAAAGCAAACCTGAACAGAAAATTAAAAGTAAAAATAAACATACACGCGTCTTACTTACCTTTCATTTGGTCTACTTATCAGTCTCTTTCTCCTCTCCTGCGTCCTGTCCTTGTCCACTGTCATCAATGGAATTTTCCGGCCTCCATTTTAAAAATGGCTGTTAGCCCATAACAGCTTCCTGTTCTGCACACTGTTAAACTGTAATATCGTCATGGTCGGTTTCTGGCAAGGCCACATAGGCCATGGCCTAGGGCACCAGGATGCAAGGGGCGGGCTATGGGCAGCAGACTTTATTGGCAGTTAACCTGCTGAATATTCACAATGGTCAGGACGCGGGCGCGGGCCATGCCATTTCTGCACAAGCATAGATAGACACTAGCTTTTAGCAGTAGCAGCCAAACCCAGTCTGTGGCCACCCTGCTTAGCTTGTATATAGCAGAGGGTGGCCAGGTCTGGCACTCAGTCAGGGGATGAAAGGACTCTTTTAGCAAACACATTAGATCCAGGATTACTGTATGTATCTCTGTGTGAGGCTGGCTTCCCACCATGTAATGTGCCCATGCGTTTTACTGTGGATGAAGGAAGACTTGCAAGCTGGAATCTGAATGGTCCTGGATGCTGTTGGTCAGGGCCGTCTGGTGATAGTGGGCCTTGGGCGGTAAAAAGTACAAATCCGGCCCTGAATATCGTCTACTTGAGTCATAGGGAAACATGGACATTACCTCACACATCTGTTGTCCTTTCAGCTAAAACTGACAGCAACTGATATAAAGAGACATCAACATATATATTTCAGTTCTGACAAAATTTTGTCAAAACTGTAAGGAATCCTTGTTAGAAGAAAAGGTGAGCTTCTGAGAGGAACTGATGCAAAGGTAAGTATGTATTATTCATTTGCAGGTACATCGTGTGTTTATTTTAAATAACTTTACTTGGCTCAGGTTCATTTTCAGTCAGCCAAACAATTTTGACATCATGCAAAGACTTGTGAAATAGCAAAAATGACCTTGGGGACTTTTATCCACTCGTCAAAGGAAAAAAAAAAGTCACAGACAGAGAAAGTCAGGCCCTTCAGCGAGCCTGGCACAACATACGTCATTGCATACAACACATTAGGCCGCTTTTAGCCTCCAAGCCGGCTGTTCTTCTAATGCCCAAATATCACTGGTTTGGTTCACACAAGATAAGCTCTTGTCAGATGCTGGAGGCAGCGATGTCAGCAGTTGCCCTTAAATCTCTGATGAAAGGGTATTTACATAAAAGGATTGCCTTTGATGCCTCCCCAAGGTTGTGTACTAGCAGACAGCCTTAAACAATTTATGGCTACAGCAAGCTGCCTCTCGGAATTCACTCATGTAGTGGATGTCCTATTATATGGACAGTTGAGCTTAATAGTCATTGTGTACTTAAGCACAGCAAAACAACAATGTAGAAAGGGGAGAGAGGAGGAGAAGAAAAAAACAACTTTCCTGTACGATGAAGGCCTATTCACCAGCTTGCCAGTCTATTTGTACAGTAAATTAAAAATATGAATCACTTTTCTGCTACATCCCCAAACGCCGGTGCTGTCAAGCTTTACGTTGTGTTTATTTGTATTACCTTAATTTAATGTTAATTATGTTCTTCATTTGCAAAGAACAAGCAATTTGGTTAACATCTGGGAATATCCCCTCTAAATCTGACTCTGCATTCCCTTCCACTGCAACAGTTTTTTTTTTAGGGCACCGGAGTACTTTGTACAGTGCCAAGACCCCTCTGTTTAGTGGAAGCTTTCTACCATTTCCTCTGTTGTGCTTGTTTCCGAAGTGATTGGATCTATAATCTGATTAAAAAGAAAGGCATTGTTTTTATTACAGCCGCTGCCATAGGAAAGGAGGTTATGTAATAACTTTATTATGGCTTAATGGGGTAATATGTTATAAAAAGGAAACGGGTACTATAGAGGAGAAGTGATTACTTTCTGCAGCAATCCATACATGAGGGATTTGCAATAACAGATTCTCATGTTGTTCAATGATTAAAATCATGTCAATCAGAAAATGCTTAAAGCGGACCTGAACTTATAACTTCTTCTCTGCTCTAAAAGATATTCAACAGCATAATAACCTTTTAAAGAAAAACATTACTTTGTTACAGCTGATACACATTCTGCAATAAATCTGCAGTCTAACTACTTCCTGCTTTCATGGAAGCAGACATATTGTTAAAGCGGTATTGTCACCATAAAAATCAAATTTCAACAGCAACTGGTCTGAGTGTATTAAGTGATAAAGATGCTAATCCTCCATTCAAAACTTGCAAAACTTTTTCTGCTGTTATGATTTGTAATTATCACATACTTTAAGAGCACTGGCCCTAGTGCCAAACAGTGCCAAAGAGTTGAATGCTGGGAGTTCTTTTTGTCTATAATATATTTCTCCTCTTCCATTTATTTTCCTGCCAGCTGCTTATCAGAAACACCCTCTGCTTACTTGTGATTACAAGCAAGGCTGAGGTGACTCAGTGATTGGTTGTGTAAATAAGTATACACCTCAGTGGGAGTGTCTGAAGACTCTGGGAGGAGGGCAGCTAATGAATACACAATGAGCAAGAGAAGGAAGAGGGGAAAACAAGAGTCAGGGAGGATATGATGTCAGCATTAGCTTGGCAAGATGGCCACTGCCTAGAATAGGATTTTCTGCTTTTCCTTTATAAAATTCACAGGAATCATTACGTGGATAGCACAATACATCTGTTATGTACGTAGAAGTAGTATTTATCTACTTATATAAGTGTTTTTTATGTCTAGGTTAGCATGGGTGTCGCTTGTTCTTTAACAGCCTGTGTTTACCAACAAGGTCTCTGCTGTGCCAGGCAGCTGACACAGCTGAGGGATCAAATTACAACTTGTGCTTATTCATAGATGATAGGGTAATTATACAGGCTAAACTCTCTAAATACATACAGGGTGCATTTCTCTGTTTTCCTTCTGTCCTGTGCTAGAGTTCAGGTCCACTTTAAAGAGGTATTCCTGTCAGGGGGAAACAATAGGAGTACTGTGCCTAGAGGTAGAGAGGTTAGATCTCTTTCCTTGTAGCACCAGAATCTTAGATTCATTCCTAAGGAATCTATCTATGTGCAATACTCTGTGTTTGTGCATGTTTTCTCATTATTTCGGATATGAAGATCTCTGCTGACACCAACACTAAAGCCTTGTGCGCATGCTAGACTGTTCTCAGCTGAGGAGGCTGGTCTGGGCTGCCTGAGAATGCAGCATGTGTATTGTGGCCCCTGATCCCAGAGGGGTAGCTAGTGCCCGAGGATAAAGACAGTTTTGCCGCTGGTTGTGTTGCAGAGGAGAGATGACTTGATCCGCCGCTGGAACATTGGAGCCAGTGAGTTTACCTCTGTTGCAGAGGAAAGGAAGGAGAGAAGCAGGATCACTTTAGGTTTCCAACAAGCCACCTCTCGTGCGCCCTCACAGTGCTGCGCCCGGGGACTTATGTTCCCCCCCCCCCCCACTACGTCTCTACCCAATCCCTCTCAATGCATTGGCAAACGATCAGCCTGGTGGATAGTCTTGGCCAAGGCCATTGTTCTACTCCTTCTGCTCTCTCCATTCCAAAATACTCTCTCCATTAGCTTTCACCCCTCTTCATAGCAACAGTATGTGTTGCTATCCTGAACAAAGTTTTACAGAACACGGCCAAGAACTAAAAAGCAAGTAGCAAAACAAATATTGTCCACTAAAGTTAAAAGGCCTGCTCTAGAGTCGTACATAGTTTGCGTTTCATGCTTTTCCCCCGCATTTTTAAATCAGATATTTGTTTTTTTCACACAACGCACAGGTTCGCAATTTGAAAAATCACAAACGAACGTGGAAAATCATGTGCGAGTAAAATATAATTACAAATGCATAACACACAATGCCGAAAATCTGGGAACCATGGGAAAATATGCACTGTTGCATGGGTTCCCTGCCTATGGAATGGTATGGAAATGGTCCAATTAAGTGGCACAGCAGCTGTATTTGACTGGCCCATTTTCTAGCTGCACACATTTCAGAGGCATAACTAGAAATCACTGGGCCCCCCCTGAGAAACTTTGAATGGGGCCCCCTCCCTCCCTCGCTTTCTGCACAGGTAAACTGAGAACCAATGTTATTCAATTGGCTAGTGAACACTTAAAGAGACACTGAAGCGAAAAAAAAAATATGATATAGTGAATTGGTTGTGTACTATGAATAATTACTAGAAGATTAGCAGCAAAGAAAATATTCTCATACTTTTATTTTCAGGTATATAGTGTTTTTCTAACATTTCATCATTCTATAATATGTGCAGATTACACAACACTCAGCATTCAAAATGAGTCTTTCAGAGCAGTCTGTGAAGTAATGACCTCTCCTCTAGCAGAGGAAAAGTAAATAGTCCAGGAACAGTTGAGATAATAAAAGTCAGATAACAGCCCTCTCCATGACTAACTTAGTCGGAGAGCTTAATGGCTTGTTTGCATAGAGATAACAACTGGAGTTTCTCAACTCTTCCTGTACTGGAAACAATTAGACTGATGTATCTGATCTTAATGTTTTATTTCTCAGCTGTACTACACATACAAATCATAATATCATAATTTTTTTTCCACTTCAGTGTCTCTTTAAATGTATTTTTCCAATGCAGATAAAAACAGACAGCAGTGAAGCACTGCACACATGTTCTCTTTCAATTACATTAGCTTCTGTGATAAAAACATGCATGTTTTCACATGCGGTTTCTGCAGCCCCCCCCCCCCCGAAGCTGCATCCCTCACAGGGTCTATTTATTGTTATGCCCCTGACACATTTGCATAAAATGACCATCACATCTGCATAAACTTGAAATTAATTGCATCTCATTAACCATCCCTACACAGAGTGCACATAGATTTTCCAGGATTTTACCTGTTAGTCCCAATAGGCTAGCAAAAAAACAAGACTATCACAAAGGGACCAATAGGGGTTAGAATTCTCAGTGCCCACCATTCTCACTTTCACCTATTCCTGACAGCCAGGGGTGTCTCCCAAAAAGCCATGAGCTAAATATGACTCATGAGAACGTTACAAAGTTTTAAATACAAATGATACCACTAATTGGCTTACTCGAAAGTTTAAAACAGAGCTTTCATTATATTGTTACATCTTCTTCGGCCTTTCACCTTAATTTTAAAACAGCCCTGAAGTGAAAATAACTGTATTAGATGATAACCAGTAGTTGTATTTGTTTTACTAGAGGGAAATATAATATAAGCTGAACATGAAAATGTTCATTTTAAGACTTTATTCTTAACAGCAGCCATGGCAAATTTGCCTTGTCGAACGGAAAAACAGAAGTAATGACCCTTTGAACTTTTCAGCACTAAAACCTTATCAGAAGCCTTTTTTTTACTCTGTCAGTTTATTTTTCTGCTTCTATTTACTTTTCAGGAAACAAACTGAATTTTACAAGCTGTTTGATAAGCTCAGGGCTGGCTCACACTGCAAGAGCTTTTTATAAGTGCTTGGGATTTTAAAAGCTCTTGCAAATGTAATGCCGTATGTGTAAAACTTAAAAAGTGCTGGTGGTGTGAACCAATTGTTAAAGGGGACTTCAGACAATTTCTTAGTAGGGCTAGTACTACATGTACCTACAGTAGGAACCGTATATCGCATCATGTCACTACAGATGTACTTTAAAACCACAACTTTGATAGATGTGAACATCGGGAGGAAGCTGTTATAGGAGTCCAATATGATAATCTAATGAGTAAGCCAATAAATGGTACTACCCTTCTGAAACCAACTCTCTGTTTTAACTGATTATTAACATGGTAATTCACTCTAGTACTGCCATGGGGACTCTGCAAACTAAAGGTTAGACTGCAGTTCTTGGATACAACACACATTTTCAATTAAGTCATTTCTTTAAGTATATCTCTTTAAACAATGTGATTTGCATTTTACCATTTATCCAAGAAATACCCCCATTCTCATAAATAGACACAAGTAATGTGAATGCTCCATCCGCTCTACACTCTGCATGCTTTAAATGGCGTACTTAGCAAATAATATGAATGTCACTGTTGTGCGCAAAATACTTCTAAGGTTTCAAGGTACAAATTACAAAAATGCTTAAAACACTTAACTAATGGAGCAGAATAAGCAATGATGTTAATTTAACAAGTATTCATTAATGAAAGAATTCAGCTGGAAAATGAAAACTGGTGTTAGTGGCTATGTTATATGATCCCAAAATAAAGGAAAATACAACAGCTGCTTGTACAAGCACATTTCCCAAGTAAGAGGAAATCTGGGAAATGTTTAACTCCTAGATGGGTACAACGGAAATGGCTCACTGCATGCCATTTACCCACCTGACATTTAGGGCCCTTTTTACTCTGTCTGCTGCATCACAATGGACAATATCCTCACAATGTGATACAATGATATCCTATGGGGCTTTCACATTGATTGCGGTGCAGCACATACTGCGCTTTAACCAGGTAATATGTGTGTTTACTGTGGCAGTGAGGCATGCTTTCATTGTACTGTATGCCTCACTATATGGTCAAAACGCAATGCTATGCTGCCGTGCAATGCGACTTCGGGATGGTCAGAAATTCTGCAGAAACTCCGATTTCCACCAGTGCCGATTACCGATTCCAGGGATTTCCAATCTGTTTCCGATTTCCGACTTTGGATTTCCGATTTCTGAGTAGTGGTAGGGGTATTTTTTGCATTCTCTGATTGGCCAAATACTACCAAGTTGACTCTGCATTCTCTTATTGGTCCAATGATTTCGAGTTCTGTGATTGGCCTAAAATTACGGAATTGCAGTAATGCAGTATTTCTGCAGAAATCCAAATTCCGAGTTCCGTTTTCCGATTGGAAATTCAGATTTCCGATTGGAAATTCTGAAATTTCAATTGCGCGAAATGCGAATAAGCATCCCTACTTTTTAGCTACATTGTTCTGGGATGTCACTGCGACGCAACTTGCTCAGTGTGAAAGGGCCCTTAAAGAGGAACTGTAGTGAAAAAATAAATAAATATATATATATATATATATATATATATATATATATATATATATATATATATATATATATAACAACATTCATTTTATATATTATTTCATCAGTGTGTGTCTATTGTAAAATCTTTCCTCTTACTGATTTACATTCTGAAGTTTATTACTGGTGGTGACCTCTTTAGTTCTGCCAGGTGATCTGTACGGAATGTTCATTAGCATGAGTTTTATGCACAGAGGGAGATATTGCTTGCTTTGCAGCTGGAAAAAGCCGTTATTTCCCACATTGCAACGAGGTTCACAGACAGCGAACTGTCAGGAACGTGGTCATGAAATCCAACTGTGGGAGGGGTTTTACCACAATATCAGCCATACAGATGTTCCTGATCTGTTCAAGAAAAGGAAAAGATTTCTTGTGGGAAAGGGGGTATCCGCTACTATCTGGAATGAAGTTTAATCCTGGGTTAAAGTTCTTCTTTCAATGTACATCAGAAGTGTCTAATGGGCATTCCATTTCAAAATACAAAAGAGATGGCAACGAGAGCCCAAAATAGTGTACTATGTACCGACAAATGATGAGCTAAAGAGTTTAAATTATACTCGCAAACAGGCGCGTCGTTAGGGTAATAGATCCGAAGCACGTGCTACGGATCCCGACCAGAGTGCCACAAACTTCTGAACACCTGCTGCGGGGCACTTGAAAGGAAGCATCTTCGTCTGTTGCTATGACGCCGCTTCTCTATGCTCCCCTCCATGGCCAGCCCAGTACACATGCGCATAGTGCCAAGCTGCTGCTCTGCCCCTTCTCCCTGTCATCTCCTGAAGACTTGGCCACCCTGAAGCTCCGCCTCCCAGCAGGGTTTGAATAGGAGCGCGGTATTATTGGAGTTGACAGGGGAGCAGAAGCGTGTGCAGTGAGAGGACTGCGGGCACCTGGACTTCACTACACTGAAGAGTCTTCAGTGTAGTGTGACTGAAGATTGAGCAAGTCTTCAAAGCTGCAGACTGACAGGGAGATTAAAGCCAGCGACACACAGTATACAGCGGCAGCTCGTCACCTGCTTCCTGAAGACTGCATGTCGGGGAGGAGGTAATATACTCCACCTGGCTCAGTCTGGATTGTTTTCTTTCGTCTCTCCCCCCTCCCTTTCTTATATCATCTATGCTGTGCTCACAGTGAAAAGTGTGTGTGTGTGTGTGTGTGTGTGTGTGTGTGTGTGTGTGTGTGTGTGTGTGTGTGTGTGTGTGTGTGTGTGTGTGTGTGTGTGTGTATATATATATATGCGTGTGTAGTATGTGTATATGTGTATGTATGTGTGTGTTCTAACTTGGGGTAGTATGGAAACTGTGGGTATGTGTTGTGTGCCTCTATCTGTGCCTGTATGCCTCTGTGTTCCATCCTGTATTTGTTGTTTACCTCTCTGTGCCCTTGTGTGTGTATGCCCCCCCCCCATCCTGTGTGCGTGCGTGTGTGTCTGTCCTGTGCCCTGCCTTCTGTGTGTGTGCTGATCTCTGCTACCTTCGATATGTACAGTATAAGCTGTTACTCTGTGCCTGTACTGATAGTAAACTAGCTGCAGTGTCTGTTGATCTCTACTACCTCCAGTATGTACAGTATAAGCTGTTACTCTGTGCCTGTACTGAAAGTAAACTAGCTGCAGTGTCTGCTGATCTCTACTACCTCCAGTATGTACAGTTTAAGCTGTTACTCTGTGCCTGTACTGATAGTAAACTAGCTGCAGTGACTGTTGATCTCTACTACCTCCAGTATGTACAGTATAAGCTGTTAATCTGTGCCTGTACTGATAGTAAACTAGCTGCAGTGTGTGGTGATCTCTGCTACCTCCAGTATGTACAGTATAAGCTGTTACTCTGTGCCTGTACTGATAGTAAACTAGCTGCAGTATGTGTTGATCTCTGCTGCCTCCAGTATGTACAGTATAAGCTGTTACTGTGTCCCTGTATTGATAGTAAACTAGCTGCAGAGTGTGCTGGTCTCTGCCAGCTCCAGTATGTACAGTATAAGCTGTTACTCTGTGCCCGTACTGATAGTAAACTAGCTGCAGTGTGTGCTGATCTCTGCTACCTCCAGTATGTACTGTATAAGCTGTTACTCTGTGCCTGTACTGATAGTAAATTAGCTGCAGTATGTGCTGATCTTTGCTTCCTCCAGTATGTACTGTATAAGCTGTTACTCTGTGCCTGTACTGATAGTAAAGTAGCTGCAGTGTGTGCTGATCTCTGCTGCCTCCAGTATGTACAGTATAAGCTGTTACTCTGTGCCTGTACTGATAGTAAACTAGCTGCAGTGTGTGCTGATCTCTGTTACCTCCAGTATGTACTGTCTAAGCTGTTACTCTGTGCCTGTACTGATAGTAAATTAGCTGCAGTATGTGCTGATCTTTGCTTCCTCCAGTATGTACTGTATACGCTGTTACTCTGTGCCTGTACTGATAGTAAAGTAGCTGCAGTTTGTGCTGATCTCTACTGCCTCCAGTATGTACAGTATAAGCTGTTACTCTGTGCCTGTACTGATAGTAAACTAGCTGCAGTGTGTGCTGATCCCTGCTACTTTCAGTATGTACAGTATTAGCTGTAAAGCCTGGTACACACATACAATTTTGATTAGCCAATTTTAGCTCTGTCATTGTCTGTTGGCCCACTTACTGCATGGGGGTGGTAAAATTGGTCAGTGATTGACCATTCAAAGTTGTATGTGCGTTGAGATACAAAAGTGACATGAAGGTCTAATTGATTGATTGATAAGAGATTACTGTTCACGGTATATATGTTAGCTTCTTTTATAAGTACTGGATGTGCTATGATAGTTCATTACAACACTGGCAGTTATAAAATAACACAAATGTGTTCATTCCCATCAAAAACTGGCTATGAGATATCTCTAACCGTAACACTCTCATGGAGGATTGACCATGAGAGTGTTGCTATATTCTCATGGAAGACTGACCATGAAATGCTGCTAGTCACAACACTAGTGGTTATTTTAGTAAACCTGTTTTTTCATTCTCCTGACCATGAGAATGTTGCTATTTCCAACACTAGTCAAAATATGAGATATTGTGCAAAGTTCTCACATAAGCACGTGTTCTGTGACACCTCTAAAGCACGTTGTGATCACGCAGTCATGTGTCTTGTCTGCACACGCATACTGATACAAGCACATGGTGATCACGCACCCTTATCTGCACAGGTGCATGGATGAAACATGTTTTGCGCAGACATCGAATTCTGTCTATATAAAGGAGGGAAAATGCTTTTGAATTGGGAGCTTTCGAAGGACAAGCAGACATGCCGTCTGTTGGTGTAGCCAAGTATTTCCCCTCCGAGGTCGCTGAGGTCCCCCGATCTTCTCTGGGTGATGCTGCAATACTTTGTAAGAAATAATATTGATGTTCACTAATTACTCAAATACAATGTAACTATGATTCTGCAAGCCTAGATAATTATTATACCAGGATTGTAGCTCAATAAATATTACTATTGAACCTTTCCTCATCTTTTGCTGCAATTCATTATACCCACTACGGTGGTGAGCAAAGTTAGAGGGTTTAAAAACCCTTCCTGTGAGGCAAAACATAAATTGGCGCCGCAAGCAGTCCTTTCTTTTAAAAATCACGTTGAACCTCTTGAATTGACTTGATATTTCACTTGGGGGTTCTCCTGTGCACCGGGAGCTCAAAATTTAAGAAAAGTCAGAAAAGGGTTCAAATGTGAATATCTTTGTAATAGTTATAGTAATGGCAAAAATTCCAACAGGGATGTAATGGTTAGTCTTCTAAGTCTTATTTGCACCTGTTGGCATTTTGCCAAAAGTTTCAAAGTTGAATATCTTGAGAACTGACTGTGGTATTTCAATATTGTTTAGTTAATAGTTTGCAGTTTGCCAAGGGGCACCTCTGGGTAAAACCCTGCCCACTTGGCAGATTGCCAACATTTAAAAAAAATTGATAGGTAGATTCAGGCTCTGTCCCGGGGTAGGCTGAGCGTGTCCATTGGTGTGGGCACTTGTTTATTGGCCCGGGAACCCTGGTCTACAGTTTACTATGGTCTATAGCCTTGTGAGCTACACCTCATGAGATTTGCCTGAGGTGATAGAAGAGTGTTGATATTTATAACTGAGTAGTAGTACATCTTGTGATATCACAGTCTGTGTCTCAATTTCAAAATTAAGTGTTTTAAGATGTTTAAAAGAAAGGATAAAAAAAACAAAAAAAACAAAGAAGAAGTAGAGGTTCCCGGCTGGAACGAGAGCCCCTACAATATTTTGGCAGAAGCAAATGTGTGCTGTGGGCTTGCACAGTCATGGGATAGTAAATTAGGAGATGCTGAACCTCTAGATGTAGTGAAGACTCAAGGGGGGGGGGGGGGGCCGTTAAGTCAGGTGATGCAATTGCCTTAAGGCAGAACCCCTTAATGTTGTTAATGTACTTAAAAGGGTCCCGGTTAAAGCGGGTGATGATGCTGTTCCCTCTAGATGTAGATAACACTCTATAGGGGATCCCTGTTAAAGCGGGTGATGTTATTGTTTCCTCTAGATGTAGATAAGACTCTAGGGGGGATCCTTGTTAAAGCGGGTGATGTTGTTGTTTCCTCTAGATGTAGATAAGACTCTAGGGGGGATCTCTGTTAAAGCGGGTGATGTTATTGTTTCCTCTAGATGTAGATAAGGCTCTAGGGGGATCCCTGTTAAAGCGGGTGATGTTATTGTTTCCTCTAGATGTAGATAAGACTCTAGGGGGGATCCTTGTTAAAGCGGGTGATGTTGTTGTTTCCTCTAGATGTAGATAAGACTCTAGGGGGGATCTCTGTTAAAGCGGGTGATGTTATTGTTTCCTCTAGATGTAGATAAGGCTCTAGGGGGATCCCTGTTAAAGCGGGTGATGTTGTTCTCTCTAGATGTAGATAAGGCTCAAGAGGGGATCCCTGTTAAAGCGGGTGATGTAGTTGTTCTCACTAGATGTATATAAGACTCTAGAGGGGGTCCATGCTAACCCTCCTGGCGGTAAGCCCGAGCTGAGCTCGGGGTAAGCCGCCGGGAGGCACCGCTCAGGCCCCGCTGGGCCGATTTGCATAATTTTTTTTTTGCTGCACGCAGCTAGCACTTTGCTAGCTGCGTGCAGTGTCTGATCGCCGCCGCTACCCGCCGATCCGCCGCTACCCGTCGCGCCGCAGCCGCCCCCCCCCCCCAGACCCCGTGCGCTGCCTGGCCAATCAGTGCCAGGCAGCGCCGTGGGGTGGATCGGAGTCCCCTTTGACGTCACGACGTCGATGACGTCGGTGACGTCATCCCGCCCCGTCGCCATGGCGACGGGGGAAGCCCTTCAAGAGATCCCGTTCTTTGAACGGGATCTCTTGATCTCCGATCGCCGGCGGCTATCATGTAGCGAGACCTCGTCTCGCTACACGAAAATTTTTTTTTTTTTTTTTAAAAACGTATTTGCTGCCCCCTGGCGGATTTTGTCAAACCGCCAGGAGGGTTAAAGAGAATCTGAGGTGTGTTTAAAAAATGTTATCTGCATACAGAGGCTGAATCTGCCTATACAGCCCAGCCTCTGTTGTTATCCCAAACCCCACTAAGGTTCCCCTGCACTCTGCAATCCCTCATAAATCACAGCCGTGCAGTGAGGCTGTGTTTACATCTGTAGTGTCAGTCTCAGCTGCTCCCCCGCCTCCTGCATAGCTCCGGTCCCTGCCCCCGTCCCTTCCCTCCAATCAGCAGGGAGGGAAGGGATGCAGGCGGGGACTGGAGCTCTGCAGGAGGCGGGGAGAGCAGCAGACTGACACTATAGAGATAAACACAGCCAGCTCTGACAAGCTGTTTGTCAGCAGCATGGCTGTGATTTATGAGGGATTGCAGAGTGCAGGGGGACCTTAGGGGGGTTTGGCATAGCAACAGAGGCTGGGCTGTATAGGCAGATCCAGCCTTTGTATGCAGATAATATTCTTCAAACCCACCTCGGCATGCGCAGTAGAGCCCGGAGGACGTCCGATAACATCAGAGCGCCGGCGTGGGACGCAGAAGTTCCGGGCCTTGGAGCGCAGAAGAGCCCGACCTGGCAGCCGGCCTGGCCAGGTCGGGTCGGCCACCGGAGACCACTGGGAGCCTGCGTAGCGGCGGCGAGGGCACCTCCTGCCTGCCACGGGCTGGAGGAAGCCCCAGGTAAGTGGAAATTGATTTTTATTTTTTACCCACCCTCCCTGAACCTTTCCTTTAAAGTGACCGTACCAGACTGCACTGGCAGAGTTGAAATGGTAATATAATCTGGACAAGACAGGTGGGTTAACTTTGTTGTTTCTAGTGAATGATTTATATGGTGAATCCGTTACAGTGAGTTCTCATTAATTGTGTATTCATATGTCTGGTTTTGTTTAACTGAATGCATAGAGGAATGTTTGAAAAACACATTTGTGCACGAGTGGTGAGGGCTCCTATGGAATGTGTGCGAGCCAGTGAGTGTTTGAGATGCTGCTCTCCTCAGTTGGGGGCGCTTGGCAAGCATTCATTTTTCATTCAGGGGTACATGCTGTAAAAAAACATTGTCCTTTACCTCTTACTTAATGGGATATGCATCTTATTTGATGAAATAAAAGGTTAAAGAGAATCTGTATTGTTAAAATCGCACAAAAGTAAACATACCAGTGCGTTAGGGGACATCTCCTATTACCCTCTGTCACAATTTCGCCGCTCCCCGCCGCATTAAAAGTGGTTAAAAACAGTTTTAAAAAGTTTGTTTATAAACAAACAAAATGGCCACCAAAACAGGAAGTAGGTTGATGTACAGTATGTCCACACATAGAAAATACATCCATACACAAGCAGGCTGTATACAGCATTCCCTTTGAATCTCAAGAGATCATTTGTGTGTTTCTTTCCCCCTGCATCTCTCATGCACTGAAGTTTCAGGCTGCTCGTTTCTTCCTGCAAACAGCTTTGCCTGTGTCTGTAATTCTTCAGTATGTGAAAGCCCAGCCAGCTCAGAGGACGATTTATCCAGCTTGTAAAAGATAAGAGAGAAGAAAGAAGCTGCTCTAATCCTAAATAACACACAGGCAGTGTGCATAAAGGGGCCTGGAAGGGGAGTTCATAGCAGAACCACAACACTGAAGAACTTGGCAGCCTTCCAGACACAGGCTGACAAGTCTGACAAGAGAGAGATAAGTTGATTTATTACAGAGATGGTGATAGTAGAACGTGCTGCAGTAAGCCAGAACACATTAGAATAGCTTTTGGAACTTGTAGGATGATAAAAAACAGGATGCAATTTTTGTTACGGAGTCTCTTTAAAGAGGTGACATATAGTAACACAACTTTCTTGTGTGTGTCTCTTGTTTGATGCAGCACTGTGAGTGTACTTTTTATTTAAGCTTGTTACTGAAGTCAGTGTTGAAATAAAATGAATGATGATTGGGCAATTATAGACCTGCAAAGAATATGGCTTATTATTTTGGGTTTTGCTAGAATTTCAAAACCCCTGCAAATGCTCACATTTTGGTTACAGGGTTAAATGTGATTATTCTGTTGATGTCAGGGTGATATCTGTGCCAGCAACGTTTCCCCTGGTTCCCTTGTTTTCTAGCTATAATTGTGCAGGAGTGAAATTGTTTACCTGTTGAGCTAAAAGCTAGATTAGATGAGACTGTGTGAAAGAAATAAAATTGTATGTGAAGTGGCAATTTAGCATGAAAATATTGCATAGTTAGACTGAGAAACACAATCTCTTTATATAATATGCCTGTGTCACTGCGTCTGTTATGTCCCTGTGTCAGAGTGTTGTCTTTTGTTTCGTTTTTTGCACTGCACATGTGCAGGGTGGGATGCAGAGACACTGAGTAGAGCTGAGGGAGGACAGGGCCAGAGGCGCCAGGCGTGTGCGCGGCGGCGTATGAGGGCATGCGCACGGCGGGTGCACGCATGCGCAGTGAAAGGCCTAGCTTGTTTTTTTAAACGGGCTAAAGTCACTTATCACTAAATGAGATTTGTGTGTCTGGCAGAGAAATGTCTGGTTTCTGTAGGGTTGAATGTTGTACTGACTAGCTGAACGACATAAATGGCAGAATGTGTTGATGATGAAGTGTGAATTGAGTTGTTTCAAATGAATTGTATGAAGTTTGGTTTGAGACCTTACTGATATAGATTGTATTATATGTTCGATAATTTTTCTGTTAAAGATGCTAGAATGTATGTATATACTAGTTTAGAATGATACAATGATACAAACAAACTGTGAAGATAACAGATATATACCAGAATCTAGCTGGTGGGGTGGTAAAAGCTAGGATGGATTACAATTTTTAGGGGAGGACACTGTGTATACACAGGTCAAAGAGTCGTATAGCCCAGATTCTCCTGAGGGCCCTTTTACACTTAATGCGTTGGTATGCATTAGTACGCATACAGTTTTATTTTTTTTGGGGGGGGGTTTGCCCCCAATGGCAATACATTGTGAAAAGGCTTTAATTTTCTCAGTGTATAGTGTGAAACAGGCCATAAGGGGACACGGATGCCGGATTGAACATTAGTTGTTATTTCAGTTACAGCTGACAGCAGCTCATTAAAGGGCTCAGTGTAAAGGGACCCTACTTCCTTTATTTGTAGAGAGGGAAGCTCTTCAGTAAGGGGTGATGAATATTCTGGTTCCACTAATGTGGTAAATGTTGGAGACAAAATTTGGGTTCAAGGACCGACTGGTCCTCCAGATAAAGCTGAGGTAGTTGCTGTAGGGAAGAAAAACTTTATTGATAATTTGTTTGGAAAAGAGCAGTGGGAGCACGTCCCGCAAGAAAAATGTTACTTTCAAGAATGATTTATACTTTGGGGCATACACCGCATTGTCTTTTATAGATTATTTAGTAATAAATGAATTTATACTTTTGCAATTACGGGTTTTTGCTCTTTTTTTCATTAGTGTTATAGTGTGCCTAGCACACAATTGTATGTGAATTTTTGAATGATTTATACTTGTTTGTACTTTTAGATCAATGTCATCCATGTCATATGCTCGGTCTCCTTGCTATCGTGTTGTCGGTCACTTCGGGGGTTGGAGCCTGAACTCCGGGTACTAAGTTAGAGCCTATAAATTCAACTGCTTCCCAAAGGATGATGATAAACCGCACAAAGACCAGTCCAATCGGGAGTGCTGAGCTAGAGGCTGCTGTACAGTTGCTAATTTAATTCTTCCTGGAACTGTGTGGCAGGTGCCTAAACCTGCTAAAAGGCCACATTACCCATGTTTACTTCAATTGGGTGATGAGAGACTTCCTTCCACCTGTGAAAAGGTGGGACAACATGCCCAAAAGACTGTTCTACATACACAGATAACTTTGACTCCTTCAAAGACTTGTCCAGAGGGCCGATTCAAACTAGCTTGGTACGACACCTTGCTTGGTGGCTACGATTCTCTTACTGGAACTCTTAATGGTTTTGATATAGAGACTCTTGCTAATAGATTACATAATGCTGGAAGTAAAATCAATGATGCTTTGACTTTGCAGGCTAAATGGATGCCAACTATATATCATCCTGCTAAAATATCTGCATATGTAACAAACACAGAACATTTATATCGCGTTTTTCTCCTGGCGGACTCAAAGCGCCAGAGCTGCAGCCATTAGGACATGCTCTATAGGCAGTAGCAGTGTTAGGGAGACTTGCCCAAGATCTCCTACTGAATAGGTGCAGGCTTACTGCACCTGAGCTGAGATTCGAACACAGGTCTCCTGTGTCAGAGGCAGAGCCCTTAACCATTACACTATCCAGCCATCATGACTAACTCTTTGATTAATGCTTCATTATATTTTACTAATAAAGTTGAAACTTTCATTTTGCAAGGGGATATGGAGACCTCAGTTACCAAATTCTGGTCACCAATTTATGCCTGAGGTGCCTAATTGGGACCTCAATCTCACGCGTTTACAAGACGCTATATTGTTTTATTAAACGAGATTCTTGCACAACATGTCATTGCTACCAAATAGTTTCAGGAGAATTAGTGAAAGTTGGATCTGCAATTACAGATGCAACCTCTCACCATTGGTGGGATATTTTTATGGCTTATTCTCCAAGTGCTACCAAAGTGTTGAACTTCTTAATTCATCCAATCTTAATTCTGTGTATCTGTATGATACTTTTGATTCCTTTGGAATTGTTGTGTCGCTTCGACTGTGTCGTCGGTCTCGGGTTAGGTTTGCAACATATGGTTCGTGAACACTAATTGAGGGCCGATTGAGATACAAAAGTGACATGAATGATTGATTGATTGATTGATTGATTGATAAGAGATTACTGTTCACGGTATATATGTTAGCTTCTTTTTAAGTACTGGATGTTCATTACAACACTGCCAGTTATAAAATAACACAAATGTGTTCATTCTCATCAAAAACTGGCTATGAGATATTTCTAACCGTAACACTCTCATGGAGGATTGACCATGACAATGTTGCTATATTCTCATGGTAGACTGACCATGAAATGCTGCTAGTCACAACACACTAGTGGTTATTTTAGTAAACATGTTTTTTCATTCTCATGGTGTAACGATCGGTGAAGCACAGAGAGGTCTGATTACCGGTGATCTGCAGTATCACGGGGAATACAGACGTATACCAGATTATAAGTGATCTGCAGTATCACCGATAATCCAATATACTAGCTAACCTCTGTTCACCTGAGTAGAGTGTAGTGTTTTGGTGTAACAGTAACAAGCCTCAGCGCAGTCGGAAGTACTGCGCTGATTCCTTCCGCAGATCTGGACTCTCCAAGACGGGAGAGTCAGACTGATAGTAGGAAGGTTAGTCTGAAAGTGACACTCAGGAGGAGATGCCACTGACAGGACGGGGAACCGCCTCCAATAGTGAGGTCGGTTCTCGAGGTCGGACAAGCCAGGTCGATACACACGGACAGATAAGGTACAAGATCAGGAGGCAAAAGCAGAGTCGAAGTACAGGCAAGGTTTGGCAACAGGGTATCAGATATATCAAGGTACAAAATCAGGAGACAGAAGCAGGGTCTAGGACGAGCCGGGGTTCGGCAACAGAGTATCAGAAGTATCGAGGTACAAGATCAGAGTTCAGGAGGATAGTCGAGACAGGCAAAGGGTCATAACAGATAATCACAATCAAACTAGTACTTTAGCTATCAACAGAATCTAGCTAAGTGTAGGATTACAGCTCCAGCTGGTCCCGGAACACTTGCGGATCTGACTACGGATCTGAGTGCTCCCACGTATGTGATCGCACGCCAGACAAGGAACAAGTGAACAGCCAGCAGTATATATACTCAAGGACCTTTCCAGGACCTCCCTAATTGCTGGACCAATGAAAGTTGTGGAAAATGTCAGCTGACCAGCCAGGTCAGCTGACTACTTCTGGCTGTTATATAAGCTCTGTCTCTGTGCGCGCGCACGCCACTCTGAATCCTGGTGGACTATCAGTCCCAGCCACACCAGAACTGTCTTGCAATGTATCTTGAGCACCTCGTGTGGGGGCCGCTTCCAATGCGGATTCCGCCGTTTTCAATGCGGATTCCGCCGTTCCCAATGCGGATTCCGCCGCTCTGCCTAAGCGGCATGCGGCGGTTTTTTTTTTCTCACCTTGAGAGATGGCGGCTTTTCCGCGTTTCCTTACACATGGGCACCTGACCATGAGAATGTTGCTATTTCCAACACTAGTCAAAATATGAGATATTGTGCAAAGTTCTCACATAAGCACGTGTTCTGTGACACCTCTAAAGCCCGTTGTGATCCCGCAGTCATGTGTCTTGTCTGCACACGCGTACTGATACAAGCACATGGTGATCACGCACCCTTATCTGCACAGGTGCATGGATGAAACATGTTCTGCGCCTGCACAGACATTGAATTCTGTCTATATAAAGGAGGGAAAATGCTATCGAGTTGGGGGCTTTCGAAGGACAAGCAGACATGCCGTCTGTTGGTGTAGCCAAGTATTTCCCCTCCGAGGTCCCTGAGGTCCCCCGATCTTCTCTGGGTGATGCTGCAATACTTCGTAAGAAATAATATTGATGTTCACTAATTACTCAAATACAATGCAACTATGATTCTGCAAGCCTAGATAATTATTATAACAGGATTGTAGCTCAATAAATATTACTATTGAACCTTTCCTCATGTTTTGCTGCAATTCATTTTACACACTACGGTGGTGAGCGAAGTTAGAAGGTTTAAAAACCCTTCCCGTGAGGTAAAACACGCGTATACATCTTTGATCTATGCCTATACTGATTGTCAATTATCTAAATAAAGGACATGGTGCTCCATCCAATATTTTGATGGGCAGGCCCGTTATCTGTAGCTTACACCGCTGCTAAGTTCATGTAAATTTGGCCCCACCCATGGCCACGCCCACTCACTGTATGGCCATGCCCATTTTTTGCTTACACCCCTCACCTTGTGCCCACAGGTGCCCCCGATCTCCAAGGACCCTAGGAACGCCCCTGCTCGCAAACCAGGGTTACCTCCTAGGGGCAACCACTGTATAGGCAGGTGAGGAGATTAGAACTGTCCCACTCAGGATTAAGAAGTCACTCTCTGAAGAAAAGGAAAAGGGGGTATAGCCCTCCACCAGGGGTCGATACAAGTATTTGGGGTTGATACAAGTATCGGCGCCGAATGCATCCCTGACCTAATACTTTTGTATGCTTCTGTTCTATTGCCTGAAGAAGCCGGACTATACCTGTGAAACGCGTTGCAAACACTTTGTGGAGTATATTAATAAATTTATACCTGTTGAAATTGACAGTTTTACCTTTTGGTGCCTCTCTTTACATTGCAAATTCCATTTCAAAAGACAAACAGCGTGGTTTTCAGTCCATGTTCTTTTTAAGTATTTTGTTTTAAAACTTTATGTATCAAATCTTGTATGGAAGTTTCTGCCGTGTTGCTTAGTTGGCATGATTTCCTAGCAAGAAAGGCCTCCGTTGTTTGCAGGCGTGTTTGTTATAATACTGACACAAGCAGGGTAGAACATATTTCATATAAGCTCTTTTCACACTGTATCCATTGCGTTCAGTCGCAAGCAACAACATAAACGTATTGCAACATAAATTATATTTCTATGATACGCCGGCTTCAAGGGTGCCATCCAATGGTTTCCGTCAGAATAACATGCAGCATGTTGTAAATGAACCGAACAATGTGCGCGTTTACAGTAACAGCAAACCATACTTCAATGTACTAAATGCTTCACAGTATGTATCAAATCGTACACCTAATGCGTAAGGAATTTATTTTATCGCAAACCAATGTGCATAGTGTGAAAGCAGCCTTATTTGGTTGTGAGTGGAATGAAAGTCATGTGTATTTATAAAGTAGACATATTGAAACCTTCCTCCCCCCCCCCCCCTTCCCCTTTGACAACCAACAGAGGACCTTAATAACGTCTCCTCCAATCCTCACCCTAAGGCTAAGTCTACAGGGGGGCATTTCAGTTTGATGTAACCAGAGGCATTTTAGCACAGACAATCACACTGTAAATGTTGGTGTTTATGACTTTCCGAATGCATCTGTTGCACGCAGTGCTTTACTGCATAACACACATTAACAGTGGCATTAACAGTGAAGCATACTTTTCATTGTGTGTATGCAATGCAACTTTTGCCCTCCATTGTGTTACATTCCTGATTTTGCAGGGAACACTCTGTTCGCAGAGCTCCCACTGTGAACCTAGCCTACAAAGCTGCAGACCTAGAGGCTGAAAGAGCCTTATTAATTTATTTACCTACCTACCTCTTGCTGCTCTCACTGTTCAGGCTGTGCTGCCTGCTGCTGGGATTGATGATGTCTTTCAGCACTAGTGGCTGCTGGACTGAACCGTGATACTCAGGGAGGGATCACACTTGCATCTGCGGGAATCACAGGCGATTTTTTTTTTACAGTAGCCATTGTTTTCAATGAGTAAATGCATGGGTTTTGCAGAAAAGTAGAGCAGGTTGTATTTTTTAATGCTATGCAGAATCGCAGATGCATCCTAAAAATGCAGTGGCTCCATAGACAAACATACCATGCATTTTTTTTGCATGCATTTTTTTTAACAGGCATCAGAGACCTACTGGTCAGAAGAGCTGGCATGTTGTTTTTGACCCCTCAATGTACACAGGGTGGCTGCTGCTACTTAAGGGGGCAGCTGAGCATAGAGGAGGAGTGGCTTCAAATGAAGGAAGAGTCTATTCATAGAAAACTTAGGCTGCAAATTGACACAACACATGGAAGAAGGAAACGGCTGTGCATAAAAAAGGACTGCTCCACATGGATGTTACACATGGAAGAGGGGGCAGCACATAAAATGGGAGCCCGGGGGGGGGGGGGGGGGGAGGGGAGGCTCTTGCATGTAGAAGGGGAGCCACAAGAAAGCTGGCCTAGGTGCGGTTACAGTAGAAACCCAGCCTTTAATGTAGAAAATCATGGCAGCTCTTCTGACCACTAGATCACTGATGCCTGTGGGACAGTAATGGAAAATTAGGTACGGTGAGCTTCTGTAAGAGTGTAAGAGGGGCTGGAGGGGGCAATATTCTATAGGTTTACTGTATAAGAATTGTCAAGTCATTTTTCAGTGTTAGTTCTCTAGATGCACCCAATTACCACTTCTGTTTAGAACTCAATTCAGTCTCAGTGTCACGATTCTTCCTGTGGCATTTCCTGTTGGTTGCAGTGGAACTGCAACCAGGCAGTTCTGATGTCTTTGCATGCATTCAGTTGCATAGCTTTGTTTGCATAAATATCATGGTCACTGGCAATCACCCTGCAGTTCGGAGCAACTCGTGATGTTGTCATGAATCCACCTGTGGCCTGTTGCAGCTGAACCGCGGCCGGACACTGCTGGGTTCCCTGCATGCATGTTGCTGTATAATGTTGTATGCATTTTTAATGAGTCTTGTCCATTTGCAATCAGCCTGCAGTCTGCAATCAGAGTGACTCCAGATTGAGTGATTACCATTCAGCTGTGTGGGAATTTGCATACCTGTTCTCATTGGATGATGCTCATGTAAAGGTCTGTCCCACCCTGCAGCAAATGCTGACAGTTCGCTTCAGCTTGGCTAGTGTTAGACTGTGATTATTACTTCTCTGTGCATTTCCTAGTTACCTGACCCGGCCTGTTCTCTGAATATAATGATCCCTGTTGTCCTGACCCTTGGCCTGTTACTATGTCTGCTCGCAGCCTGCCCTGACCTGTTAGCTTGATTTACGGAATACGATCATTCTTCACGTGTGTTATATTTCAGTTTGTATTCACTGTTTGCAGTCTCCACATTGCAGTGTTATCTGTTCTCCAAACCACTGTTGGATAACCTGAAGCGCAACCTGGTGGGCACTAGGCCATCGGTCCTTGCGGCCGTTCTGGCGAAGACCCATGGTCACTTAAGCTCTGCGCTTTGGGAAGTCCTTATATCAGTGGTGAGGTCACCAGAATACCTTGTGATCATAACACTCAAGAGGGACTTTTTTCCAGTGAAAATTTTCTTAAAACCATATACAGTGCAGGTAACAGATAAACTCAGTAGTTCAAGATTTGTCTGTATAGGAGCCGCATAACACTGAAAAAAAAGAGCTTTCCTGTACCTGAGATAATCCAGAGTTTTTAAGGAGAAACTTCAACCAAGCAATACAAAATAAGGGCATGGGTTTATCCTCTCTGCGACCGCCTAACACAGATTGGCGGGTGAAGAGTGGCTCCGTTGTTCCTCAGCAACGCCATATGGTGTCCTCTCGCGAGAAGCAACATTAGATGGGAGCTCACACAAGTGCAGGCTCCCATCTGTACACACAGCGGGACACAATGATTAGCCTGCCAGTGACTGATCAGCGCTGGCAGGCGGGTACATTTATTTATATATAAAATAATATTTATATAGACCTGTCGCAGGGCTATACAAAGGAAAGCCTTGTCACTTAACTGTCCCGCAGAGGGGCTCAGAATCTAATCCCTGCCATAGACATATGTCTATGTATGTGTAGTGTAGTGTATGTAACTAGAGATGGCCCGAATGGTTCGCCGGCGAACGGGAACCGGCGAACTTCCGGGGTTCGCGATCGCGGAGAACCGCAAACTTTTCCGGAAGTTCGATTCGCCCCCATAGTGCATCATTAGGGTCAACTTTGACCCTCTACATCACAGTCAGCAGGCACATTGTGCTCTATTCTCAATGACTTCCCGCATGCGGTAAAGTCAGTGCGGGAAATTCGCAACCAAAACATCGCCATGTTGAGATTCACAACATTTTACACATGCGGTAAAAGTGCGGTAAATGCGGTAGTATTGCGGAAAAAGTTCAGCAACAGTCGGTATTTTCTGCCAAAAAATCCACATTCACAAAACATTTCAGACGCATTATTTCAGCATTAATTACCGATTTTTTTATCACCTACAAGTAGTAGGTGATATATTTCGCATCCCATTGATTTTAATAACGTCTGGATACTTAAGTGTTGTGCTTGCTGGTCTTTGAAGTTTTTTTTAAATTATTTTTCATGCGACCTTTTTACCGCATGTTTACCGCACGTCTAATGGCTGTTTCCGCACTCTTTTTACCACATGCGGAAAACATGTGGAAAATTTTACTGTATGCAGAAAAAATGCGGAGATTACCGCTGGTGGTAATTTTGCGGTAAAAAAATCTGTTATCGCATGCCTCTTTGTGAATAGTGCCCAATGTAGCCAATCAGGCTACACTCCCTCCTGGAGCCCCCCCCCTTATAAAAGGCAGGCAGCGTCAGGCATTGGACTCACTCGTGTGCCTGCAGTAATTAGAGAAGGGAGAGCTGCTGCAGAGAGAGCTATATGGAAAGCTTAGTTAGGCTCTTGTAGGCTTGTTAGCTTGCTCCTTGCTGATTCTTATAGCTAAAAAAGCACCGCTGAACAGCTCTTTTGAGAGCTAATCTTGTTTTTGTGATATATATATATTTTTTTTTGTGTGTGTGTCCCACAGACACTTGTGTTGCATAGACAGCCTTGGTAATTCCTACTGTGCCACTGCCAGGTCCAGCACATTCAGTGACTACCTGTGTGTGTAACAGGTGCACATTGTAATACCCATCACTGCATATACCTACCTGTTCAGTGCACCCACCTAGCTACGTGAGCGCACGCAGTGTCACTGCACCTGTTCATGGTACCTGTGTGTGTGTGGGACAGGTGCACATTTGTAATTCCAATCACTGCAGTGCATACCTGTAACCTGTTCAGTGCACCTACTTCAGCGCAAGCAGTGTAATATACCACCAGTCATCATTGCACCTGTTCACAGTAGCTGTGTGTGACAGCTGCACATTTGTAATTCCAATCACTGCACCTGTTCACTGTTCAGTGCACCTACCTATCTACCTGCCTAAGTGCAAGCAGTGTAATATACCACCAGTCATTGCACGTGTTCACGGTACCTGTTTGTGACAGCTGCACATTTGAAATACCAATCCCTGCATACCTGTTCACTGCACCTGCGTGACCGCACGCTGTTTAGTATACCAGCCTGTGCATACCTGTTAACTGCACCTGTGTGACAGCTGCACATTGTATTGTAATACCAGTCACTGCTACCTTTCACTGCACCTGTGTGACTGCACATTGTATTAGTCAAGTCAGTGCATACCTTTCACTTCATCCCCCCCGATATGGACAAAACAACAGGCAAAGGCAGAGGCAGGCCACCCGGCAGGTCTGTTCGACGTCTTTCTGACGTGATTTCGTGCAGCCCTGGCCCAAAGTACAGTGCTCAGTAGAAGGCACGTCCCATCAACTCCCAAGATTGTCAGGACGTGGTTGACTATTTAACACAGAACACCTCATCTTCCGCATCCACCAGCGCTACTCCAAGTACCACATCCGCTACATTTGACACTTCGCAGGAGTTATTTGTTGGGAAAATCACTGATTCACAGCCTTTATTGTTAAAACAAGATGAAGGTGCTAAGCAAGTTACACCACCTCATACTTCTGAGCTAGGCGACACTATGGACGTAAGGTGTGAGGAGGAGGATGATGAAGTACCTGCTGTTGGTGCAGTTTATGAGGTGTCTGAGGCAAGCGAAGCTGGGGAGAATGATTATGGTGATGACGATGATACGGATGCCACGTGGGATCCTAAGAGACAAGATGACCAAGAGGACAGTTCAGAGGGGGAGTCAGAGAGGAGTAGGAGGAGACGAGTTGCTGAAAGAAGCAGGGGGAGCTCGTCGTCAGAAACAGCTGGTGGCAGTTTCCGGTGCCATGTATCGCCACCTATGGACAGCCAGCCAACATGCCCTTCAACATCAGCTGCTGACGCCACCATAGTGCCCAAACCCCAGGGTGGCTCAGCGGTGTGGAAATGTTTTAGTGTGTATGCCAAAGATCAGAGCAATGCCATCTGTACATGCCTGCCTAATTTTTCTGGCTGCACTGCAGCTGCAACAACAAAACAAAAGGCATGTACATGTGTCAATTCCCCTTCGTGACCATTACCTTGCCGCGGTGAAGGGGCTTGCGTATCACAATGAAGCAATGACCGAGGGCTATATGAGTGTCTCGGGGGGTGGCACACCAAAGATAATAAGGTCGTTGCTTGATTGTGGACAGACTAAATTCGATCAGCTGGACAGTCAATGTTGTTCTGTCATTGAGCTACCTCAGCCTGGTGACTATATGGGCTTGAAAACCGCTATCGCCTGCACTCTCGCCATGGTGCGCACCAGTCTAGCACAGCCGTCACTACTGTGTGCGGTGCGTTACACAGTGAGTTTGGTCTGAGTGAGTTTGGTCAGTGTGAAGCAGTACTCTAATTACACTCCCTGATTGATGTATACACATGATAGATGTTTTAAAGCACTTTAGGCCTCCAATTTAGCATGCAATGTGATTTCTGCCCTTAAAATGCTGCTTTGTGTCAAATCCAGATTCTTCCCCAGGACTTTTGGCGTGTATCCCACTGCGCAATGCAAAAACTCAGATGTTAGACCCCTTGAAACCTCTTTTCCATAACTTTTGTGGCCAGCATAAATGTTTCTAGTTTTCAAAGTTTGCCTCCCCATTGAAGTCTATTGCGGTTCGCGAAACTCGGAGGTTCGGGCCATCTCTATATGTAACGTTTTATAGGGCCAATTTAGCAGGGGGAGGGAGTGGGGTGAATAAAAAATGTAAAAATTTGTTTTTTTATTAATAAAAAAGCAGCATCAATCAAATACCACTAAAAGAAAACTCTATTTGTGAGAAGAAGAGGGGGTAAAATTAATTTGGGTGGTAAGTTGTATGACTGAGCAATAAACCGTTAAAGTTGTGAAGTGCTGAATTAAGGGGGTATATAAACCTCTGGTCCATAAGTGGTTAAAGGGACTCCGAGCTGTAACTAGAATCAAAATCTGAACTTACCTGGGGCTTTCTCCAGCCCACCGTAGGTTGGGAGGTCCCTCGGTGTCCATCTGGCTCTTCTCCCAGGCCTTGGTCAGAAATGGCTCCCCGGTGGCTCCCAGCGACACTGGGCCCGAGTGTGGGGCTCCTTCTTCCTGAAAGGTGACGTCAGTCGTCACCATGCCGACCGCCTCACGTCATCACGGCGGCCGGCGTGACAGTACTGCGCATGCGCGGTTTAATCGACACGAGGCGGCCAGCGTGGTGACGACTGACATCACCTTTCAGGAAGAAGGAGCCCGACACTCGGGCCCAGTGTCGCTGGGAGCCGCCGGGGAGCCATTTCTGACCAAGGCCTTGGAGAAGAGCCAGATGGACACCGAGGGACCTCCTGACCTACGGTGGGTTGGAGAAAGCCCCAGGTAAGTTAAGATTTTGATTCTAGTTACAGCTCAGAGTTCCTTTAAGGTTTTTAACTGTATAAATACATTTTTTATGGCATCAGCTAATGCACACCTACTCTAAAGCAGAATGTTTAGTTGCAAAAATATAATTTGAACTGGCTCAAGCCAGTATGTAAATCAGTAAAGAGTCTTTGGGCAAGTCTCTCTAATGATCTGCAGCCAGGAGACAAGCGCGATATAAATGTTCTGTGTCTTGTCTATTTGACCTCTCTGTTTACTAAGCGATTACATGTCACATTAACAGTGGCAACTGGAGATGGGATGTCCCTTGGTGGCCTTAAAATTTGGTCCAAATGGCTTCACATTATATCTCTAATCTGCAGATTTAATAATGTGTATGGTTTTATTACATCAGCTACTAACCAATCACAGAATGTATGCTTTGTCCCTTGCGTATGACCATCTGATGAAGGTTACTGCCCAGTGCAAATCTTAACCTGCTTTTACTAACGAGCTTTCAGTGTGTTTCTTGCTAATATTTGTACATTGGGTATCCATGGAGATGACCGTTTAACCTGTCCTTTTTCTATGATTAAGTAAATAGGCATTTCTTAAGCACATATGCTAATTAGTCCCATAGGCATATTTAATTTATCCCTGCAACTACCTACACCAAAGGCTCATCTTAATGCAGTCTCTTTGCTCCTGAGCACAAATTAAAGGACTAAAGCAGCACAACAAAATCATTAGTGCCATAAAAATTAGCAGAGCCCTTACATATTAGGACATTATAAAAATTAATAAATAACTCAAGCAATATCGGGTTACAGTAAGTGTGCTATTAACTACTTCCCAACCACAGGTTGTTTCACATCACATCACGCTCCTCCCATACATTCGCCAATAACTTTATTGTTACTTATCGCACCAAAATTATCTATATATATTTTTTCAACATAAATTAGGCTTTCTTTGGGTAGTACATTTTGCTAAAAATTATTTTTATTTTATATGCATTTTAAATGGAATAATAACAAAATTTAAAAAAAAATCATTATTTCTCAGTGTTCAGTCCTTACAGTTTTAAAATAAAATGTGCTACGATAGATAAAACCCACACATTTTATTTGCCTATTTTTTCCCGGTTTTTACAATGTTTAACCACTTCAGGATTACAAGTTTTTTTCCCTTAAAGTGAACCTCCAGACTAAAAATCGACTCGGCAGCACTGAAAAGGCCTGGTGTTTCTTTAACATTTTCACAGCATCAGAACTTTGTTTCTCTTATACAAGCCTCATTTTTAGCTGCACAGAAGAAAACTGCCCGGGCTGTTTTCCCCTGATGCTGTGCAAAGCATGATGGGATTTCTGATGTTGTTGCTCTCGTTCTGCTGTTTTGGTGCAATTTTTTTTTTTTTTTTTTACAATTTGAATTTGACATTTTAAGCCTAGCGTGTGCAGCTGGGAGGGGTAATCAGGACACAGGACAGTTGGAACTGTTTCCTGCTCCTTGTCACCTCCTTTCAACCAAAAAGATGGCTGCCCCCATGACAAAGATGGCAGCACCCATGAATCACAAACATTTGCCTGTTCTTTTAAAACAGGGTGGGTAAGAGATGATATTACCTATCTATTCTACTTAACATAACTAATGTAACTTAATGACAGTATGTTTGTTTAGGCTGAAGTTCCCCTTTAAAAACCAAAACAATTTTCTAATTTCAGCGTCCGCCCATTCATTCACCGATAACTTTATTGTTACTTATCACAATGAAATGATTTATATATTGATTTTTTCAACACAAAATAGGCTTTCTTTGGGTGGTACTTTTTGCTAAGAATTATTTTATATGATTGTAAAGGGGAAAAAAATATGTATCTATTATTTTCAGCCATTATAGTTTTAAAATAAAATGTGCTTCGATACATAAAACACACACATTTGTCCCGGTTATTACAACGTTTAAAGGATACCCAAAGTGACTTGTGACATGATGAGATAGACATGTGTATGTACAGTGCCTAGCACACAAATAACTATGCTGTGTTCCTTTTTTTTCTTTCTCTGCCTGAAAGAGTTAAATATCAGGTATGTAAGTGGCTGACTCAGTCCTGACTCAGACAGGAAGTGACTACAGTGTGACCCTCACTGATAAGAAATTCCGCTTTTTATCTCTTTCTTGCTCTCAGAAGCCATTTTCTGCTAGGAAAGTGTTTCATAGTTGGAATTTCTTATCAGTGAGGGTCACACTGTAGTCACTTCGTCACTTCCTGTCTGAGTCAGAACTGAGTCAGCCACTTACATACCTGATATTTAACTCTTTCAGGCAGAGAAAAAAAAAAAAGGAACAGAGCATAGTTATTTGTGTGCTAGGCACTGTACATACACATGTCTATCTCATCATGTCACATGTCACTTCGGGTATCCTTTAAATTGTGTCCCTAGTACAATGTATGGCGATAATATTTTATCTGGAAATAAAGGTGTATTTTTTAAGTTTTGTGGTTTTTAACACTATATCACTTATTGCAAGACTTTATTTGAAAGATTAACAGTAATATACCCTCACGACATGGATATTAAAAAAAAGTCCCTAAGGTAACTATGTAATTTTTTTTAAATGATGTAATTTTTATTTTTTTTTTAACAAGGGTTTTATTCTGGTATCTATTGGGCAGGGGTGGAAGGAGTTTAAAATAAAAAAAAACATTATATGTAAAAGTATATTTGGGTGTATTTTTACTTTTTGGCCACAAGATGGTGCTAAACTCACCATGTTCTATTAATAGAAACACAGAAGTGTTGGGTTTTTTTTTTACTTGTGTCTGGTTGTTGCAGGCATGGTGATTGGGGTTGGAAACAGATGGGGATACATCTGTGAGACGAACAGAGATGGAGTGGGGATTGCAAACGTGGCGGTTAGTAAACAATACACACATCTACACTCCTGATCCGCAAGTGAATTATACAGGGACGTAGATACAGTATGCGTACCAAGGATTCCGAAGTAGTTAAAGTGGATCCGAGATGAACTTTTACTCATTGCATAATTGTGTTCCTTTCCTATTGTTTATAGGGCATTCCTCAAGCCAAATATTTTTTTGTTTTTGTTTTAATACTCTAATTCCCTATAAACTAAAGAAACCACGCCCACAGGTTTTCAGAGAGCCAAGGCACTTTCAGACAGTAGCAAGGGCTCATGGGAGCTCAGTCTGGGCAGGAGGAGGGGGAGGTATTACTAGCCAGAGATTTCAGAGGCAGAGGGGGGGAGGGAGGAGGAGGGGGGATTCGTTTTTTTTTGCTCAAGATGCATATAAGCCTGCCTCTGTGTAATGTTTACAAACAACATGGCTGCTGTCATTGTATCACAGGAATAATCAGTCATATTCTATTAAAGCTGTTTGCAGCTAGATTTGCTGTGAAAACTATGTAAACTTTAGATAAGATATATAGACAAGTTACTTGTTATAGTTAGTTTTTCATCTCGGGTCCGCTTTAAATTGTGCCCCTAGTACAATGTATAACTATAATATTTTATTTACCTAAGGTAGGTAACTATTTATGATTTTTTTTAATTATTTTTTTTTTATTTTGGTAGCTGTGGGGTAGAGGTGGAGTTTAAATAATAAAAAATGTATTTATTTGTGGCTGGATAGTGTAATGGTTAAGGGCTCTGCCTCTGACACAGGAGACCTGGGTTCGAATCTCGGCTCTGCCTGTTCAGTAAGCCAGCACCTATTCAGTAGGAGACCTTGGGCAAGACTCCCTAACACTGCTACTGCCTATAGAGCGCGTCCTAGTGGCTGCAGCTCTGGCGCTTTGAGTCCGCCAGGAGAAAAGCGCGATATAAATGTTCTGTGTCTGTGTTTGTTTAAATATAATAGTGTAAGTGGGTGCATTTTTATTTTTTGGCCACAAGATGGCACCACAGGAAGTGTTATTTGTAGCTGTTTTATCTTCACTTTGTTAATGAATGCCGGCATCTCGCTGACGCCAGCTTTTATTTATCACAGGCATTGTGATCGGGTTTGGGGAACAGCTGTTCCCATTCACCGAACACGGACCGATGGGAAGGAGCTGGGTGCGAGCACGCACAATCACAACAATCAGCATCTACACTCCAGATTCAGAGATGAAGTACAGAGGGACATAGATAAGCGTAGCACAGATCTGCAAGTAGTTGATAGTAGTAGTAGATAGTAGTTTGCTGTATAATGATATGCAGCAAACCTTACTCCACATGTAAAATGCAGCACACTAGCTTATGTATAAAATGCAGCACACTAGCCCATTGATAACATGCAGCACACTGGCCTATATATAAAATGTAGCACACTGGTCCATATATAAATGCAGCACACAAGCCCATATATAAAATGCTGTACAATGTTATCTGCTGCATTTCCGCTTGTTTTCCAGTTTGAAAGTTCCAGATAAGGAATTACACACACAGTGTTTCTCTCCCTACTTCCTCTCCCCGCTCCACTTGCTTGTAGAGACATCAGACACATGCTGGGGTCTGGAATGATTTGTCTGTGATCTGTCCTCACAGGAGCAGCTTGCTGGCAAGTAAGGATTAAAGCGTGCCAGCCAACTAGCCAAGTACATCTGTAGCTAACTTCACTTCAATAATAGCACCATCTTTTGGACAATCTGCTCTGCTCAAAATCCTCTGAGTTCCATTTGTGATGTTTACATTTAGTTCCTTTCATTGCTGTACCAGTTATCCAAAAGTTAGGCAAAAATGTCTTAAACTCACCATACAAACATTAATTTTGACCACCCGAATGGGCTCCACCAACTAGCCATCGTGCTCCCCCCCCCCCCCCCCCCCATAAATTTGAAGCTGGAGCCGCCACTGTTGTTAGTAGGAAATCGCAAACGTGCCACAATCGCTGCAGTGTGTGAGTATGCTATCGTCGGCGATCAGCAAAGCGCAAATCATGGGCAGAAAGTGCCTAAGAGTGAACTCAGCCTTTGTCTATCTATCAAAGGACTACAGAGATGCAGAGACCTAAGACCCACTAGAGCGCTTTCAGCAGCGGTTTGGAATA
Source organism: Hyperolius riggenbachi (assembly GCF_040937935.1). Taxonomy (NCBI): domain Eukaryota; kingdom Metazoa; phylum Chordata; class Amphibia; order Anura; family Hyperoliidae; genus Hyperolius; species Hyperolius riggenbachi. The sequence continues at coordinate 107,278,815 of NC_090655.1, forward strand.
GTTGACAATCACCGGTGATTCAAAAAATCAGTAACTCAATGTAAGTGGATTGATCGCAATTTTTGAGCGATTGAGATTCCATCTTCAGTATAGGATTACTGCAAAGTCACTTTGCAATCGCTGTGTAAAAGCAATTTTGCAGAAATTTTACTACCAGAACCACAAAACCCACCTCTTTCCTCCCCTCCCCCCCAAAATAAATAAATAAATTGAAATCACAATTGCTTTTACAATCACTAGCACTAAAATAAAATCGCTACAAAAACGTTGTGCATTGCCGATGAAATTGCTTTAGAAAAAGCTAGCAAAACCGATGAGTGATTGTGACCGCTATCGGTGATCTGTCAAGGTTCCTTTCTTCAGAAGCTGAAGAAACCAGCAAATTCATTTTACCCCAGGTTAAAATACTCAAGCTTACTGGATCGCATATTGTAAACAAACGTAATGTGAGAAGCAGTATGTTTTACTAAGCTATAGCAATCAGTTCCTCTCATCAGGCTCCAGCAGTTACATAAGACGTGATCTCTAGCAGTTGGTGGCACTTCACACATTTCCTTTTCCCTGTAAGCCCACTAATATGCGTTCCTCTGAAATTCACTGTTAAATTACACTCGGGCGAGATACACCAGTTCCAACGTTTTCTCTCTGCGCTGCTGGAAACAGAAAAAAAAATTAACAAAAACTGAAATAAACAGGGCAGTAATTCTTATCAGACATCTCCAGATAATTCGGCTGTAACGATCTGCGCAATTTATTTTCTTAATTACAAGTCGACAGATTTTCTTTGGGGCATTTCATAACTTATTCTTGGCGCTTCTTCTCCTAAATCGACTCGTGGCTTCAGCCCTGGGTGACTAATCTTACGGATTCTTTGAAGTTAAGCATCCGCCTGAGTTCCCAAAGCGCTAAAAGAGTACAGCTGATTTGCAGTCTTTAATATTTTCCTTTCAGAGCCTCTGATACCTGATTTTAGAAAGGAAGAACGTTGTTTTCATCTGTTGTTTTACTGAAAAATATCAGACGTTGGCCCAGTTGCCTTGAGATACACATTGGCGCTCACTTCTGATTACCCTCTGGTTCTGTTTGACCTTTTTACTACATGTAGATAGTAAAACTGCTGATTGATTAGATTATCGTAATCTTCTAATTACGATTACTCAAAATTTGCATAATTTTTCGCAATTATGGCCATACGGGATTACGATTTTGACATTCAACTGATTTTGCCTAATCCATTTGTAATTTTGAGAAAATGTAGCGTAATTTTGTGCCGACTTTAGATGTCAACAGCAAAGCCCCCATGCATGCTATCGTCACCAAAATAATACGTATGATAAGGGGAATTGTGGAAACATGATTGAAAAACATTTTTTTTTAGAAAAAGACCTTACCATTTTTTAAAAATTAGATTTTAAGAATGCAAATACTATATATAGATATACTAAGAAAAATACAGTTTAAAAACTATTTTTCCTTTGCATTTTCAAAAACGATTTCCTCAAAAGCTATAGAGTATTTTTGAAAAACTATGGCATATGGGGGCTTTGATATTAACTACTAAAGTCGGCACAAAATTACATGAAAATTACACAAAATTGCAAAATTAAGGTTCCTGATTACATTACCAAATGAAATTCAGTAGGTTTTTCCCCTAAATTTTGCATTACGGTGTTGCATCATATTTGCAAATTACGATAGGAAATTACTGTCATGCTCATCAGTACCAACCATAACTAAAAGTGTGTACCAGGCTTTACTGGGGGTCCCTTGCGGAGCGGAATAGTAAGCAAAGTTACCAGACTTGCAAAGTATGATCTGACAGCAATCTTCAAAGATCATCATGTAAACCTAACACTACATTTGTCATAATACTAGACACATTGTTTCTCCCCAAAAAATGGGGAGGAAAAGTCCCTGCATCTTATATACCAAAGACAGGGACTTACAATTGCCTGCCGATACAAACTGCCGACCGCCCGCAGGGATTCCCTGTCTAGTCCCCCTGTGTGGTCCTCCAGTCCCCTGCATGTTTCCTCCAATCCCCTCGTGTAGAGATGGCCCGAACTGTCCGCATGGTGAATAATTCATGGCGAACAACGTGAGCTGCGTTTATTTGTGAACATATAACGTGTTTGATATGTAAGAACAATTAGCAGCAGCATGACTCACCTCACTAGCGATTCCTGCGGTGATCACCTGACTTGTCTCCCACAGGGCTCCCCCTAGTGAAGGCTTCTGCTGATGATGCGATCAGCAGAAGCCGTCACGAGGGGAAGCCACACGGTAGAGGAGAGCTGTGCTGATCGCTGCTGGAATCGCTGGTGAGGTGAGCCATGCTGCCGCTAATTGATTTTACACAGGGAGTGGAGGAGACCAGCGGGGTGGGAGGTGTGGAGGGCTACACAGGGGGACAGGAGAGGCATGCACAGGGGAACAAGAGAGGACCCAGACGGACAGGAGGGGGATATACAGGGGAACAAGAGGGGACACAGGTGGACAGGGAAGGACACAGGAGGGGACACAGGGGAACCAAAAGACCACACAGGAATAGAAGGGGACACACAGGCGCAAAGTAGGACACGGGAACACACAGGAGGACCGGAGGGGACAGAAGGGAACATATGGTGGACAAAAAGGGACACAGGACAATGATTGGGGGAGAAGAACATCTACAAGACACTCCTGAAACATGGGAGCACCAGGTTTAGTATCTATGTTACGGCCAGAACCCGAAGTGTGCCCACTTCTAGTTCTGGCCGGCCACTTCGGGTTCTGGCCGGCCAATGCGCGAAGTGGCCGCAGCGCAGCGGCCAATGTTAGAAATGGAATGTTTCCTTTTAATATGAATGTAGTTTTCCTGGCCGTATGTAGCAAAAAAAACCAGTTCGTTTATTGAATGAAATAAAGCCGCCCGGCTTCTGCTCCGCCTCCTCTCCTCCGCCCCTGCCTCTCTCTCTCTCTCTCTCTCTCTCTCTCTCTCTCTCTCTATCTTCTTCGGGCAGCCGGCGGGGACACGCGTGTCCCCGAGAGTCGTTCGTGGCGCCAGGAAAGCAGAGCGGGGAGGCTGCAGACATTGCTTCTGCCAGCCCCTGCTCTGCAGGGACGAACGACAGGATTGCCTGCCGCTACGAACGACTCTGGAGGGGACACGCATGTCCCCCGCTGCCAGTGTCGGGGAGAAGAGAGAGAGAGAGAGAGAGAGGCAAGGGCGGAGGAGAGGAGGCGGAGCAGAAGCCGGGCGGCTTCATTTCATTCAATGAACTAACTGTTTTTTTGCTACATTTGGCCAGAGACGGCCAGGAAAACTACATTCATATTAAAAGGAAACATTCCATTTCTAACATTGGCCGCTGCGCTGCGGCCACTTCGCGCATTGGCCGGCCAGAACCCGAAGTGGCTGGCCAGAACTAGAAGTGGCCACACTTCGGGTTCTGGCCGTAACATATATATTTTTTTCTCTGCTTTTTGGACTCTAAACTAAGGTGCGTCTTATATTCTGGAGGGTCTTATATTCTGAAAAATACGGTACATTTAATACCCCGCTCATAAAATCAAACCAGGTGGATTCCTCTTCCCTCAGGCAGGGTCAACTCCAGAATGCTGATAAGTAGAGATGGTATATGAGATGTTAATAATTCCAGCTTGTGTGCAAATTGTGTGCAGCATTGAACTTGGCCAATCAAATGCACTTCCTGATGATTTTGATTTGCTCAATGTCAAACTGCACACAATTTGCATTCAAAGTGGAATTATTTGCATCCAACTGATGAAGCTCAGAAAGGTAAGGGGTTATTGCCAGGCCAGATGACAACTAACCAGATTAAGTCCCAATGGCGTGTTCGATATTCCCCCTATACATTATAATGAAGCCAAAAATTGACCCTTCACCCTAGAGTCAGCAGACATTGGTAGCCAATCAGCTATCCCTCCTATATTAACCCCCCCCCCCCCACCACACACACACACACACACACACACGCACACACGCACACAAGCACACACGTACACACACACACACGTACACACGTACACACACACACACGTACACACACACACACGTACACACACGAAAGCCAGCACAGCAGCTATTTTATACTCTGACTGAAGGTGCTGTGAAGGAGACTAGGGACAGAGCTGTACTGCTATTAGGGGAGGCCCCAATGGCTTTTCTTGCTGCTACAGTACCAATTCACCATCTACATAGTGTAGCCTTCTAAAGGCTGTGTTTTGATATTGCTGTTCAGTGTGTCCACACTGTCCACTTTAGCTGTTACAGACAGATCCAGTCAGTGCTGCAGTAGTTCACCCTTCTTCTCAGGGCTGTTTTTCTTTTTCTTGCTATTGTTTATATTATTATTATATTATTGTTATATTGCAATTGTGTGTCCAGGGCACCCATTAGCTGTTGATAAATCAATCGCCTTTGTAAGGGCTGTTTTTCTTTTTCTTGCTATTGTTATATTGCAATTCTTTGTGTCCAGCGCACATGTTAGCTGTTGGAGACAGGTCTGCTGGTCCTAGTAGTGCACCGAACATAACCCAGTAATGCTTCACCACCACTGCGATCAGCAGAAGCCGTCACTAGGGGAAGCTGCACGGTAAAGGAGAGCTGTGCTGATCGCTGCTGGAATCGCTGGTGAGGTGAGCAAGCTAATTGATTTTACACAGGGAGTGGAGGAAACCAGCAGGGTGGGGGGGCGGAGGGCTACACAGGGGAACAAGAGAGGACACAGACGGACAGGAGGGGGATACACAGGGGAACAAGAGGGGACACAGGTGGACAGGAAAGTACACAGGGGGACAGGATGGGACACAAGGGAGCCAAAAGACCACACAGATGGATTAGAAGGGGACACACAGGAGCAAAGGAGGACACGGGGACACACAGGAGGACCGGAGGACGACAGAAGGGAACATATGGTTGACAAAAGGGGACACAGAAAGACAATGATTGGGGGAGAACATCTACAAGATACTCCTGAATCATGGAAGCACCAGGTTTGTATATTTTTTTCTCTGTTTTTGCTCTCTAAACCAGTGATCTGCAAACTTGGCTCTCCAGCTGTTAAGGAACTACAAGTCCCATAATGCATTTGCCTTTATGAATCATGACTGTAGCCGTCAGACTCCTGCAATGCATCGTGGGATTTGTAGTTCCTTAACAGCTGGAAAGCCAAGTTTGCAGATCACTGCTCTAAACTAAGGTGCATCTTATATTCTGGAGGGTCTTATATTCTGAAAAATACGGTGCATTATAACCCGCTCATAAAATCAAACCAGGTGGATTCCTCTTCCCTCAGGCAGGGTCAGCTCCAGAATGCTGATAAGTAGAGATGGTATATGAGATGTTAATAATTATAGCTTGCATGCAAATTGTGTGCAGCTTTGAACTGGGCCTTTGACACGGTTGATCATGCTCTGCTTCTGCAGACACTGACATCTTTAGGAATCAAGGGACAAGCACATTCCTGGATCTCCTCTTATCTCTCTGGACGCTCTTACACTGTCTCCTTCTCTAACACCAATTCCTCTCCACACCCACTGTCTGTTGGTGTACCTCAAGGCTCTGTTCTTGGGCCACTTCTTTTCTCAATCTACACCCGTGGCCTGGGACAACTAATTAACTCTTTTAACTTCCAGTATCACCTCTATGCGGATGACACCCAAATCTATCTCTCAGCTCCTGACCTGTCCTCACTACTATCCAGAGTCCCCGACTGTCTACGTGCCGTTTCTGCATTCATGTCCTCCCGTTTCCTCAAACTCAACATGACTAAAACGGAAATTGTGATTTTTCCACCATCGCTATCTTCACCCCCACCAATTGCAACCATAACGGTAGACAACACCCCAATAACCTCAACCACTAAGGCCCGCTGCTTGGGGGTCATACTTGACTCAGAGCTCTCCTTTAAACCTCACATTGCCTCATTAACCTCCACCTGCTATTTCCAGCTCAAAAATATATTCCGTATCCGTCCCTTCCTCACACAAGAAGCCACCAAAATGCTTGTTCATGCCTTAATCATCTCCCGCCTAGACTACTGCAACACCCTGCTCTGTGGCCTACCAAAAAACAGGCTAGCACTTCTCCAATCCCTTCTAAATTCAGCGGCCCGCCTCATTCACCTTTCCACACGCTCTTCCGATGCAGCCCCACTGTGCCATTCTCTCCACTGGTTACCCATTACCCAGAGAATCCAGTTCAAACTCTTGACTCTAACATACAAAGCCCTCCACGAGTTGTCTCCTCCATACATCTCCTCACTAATCTCAAGATATTGTCCCTCCCGCAACCTTCGCTCCTCCCAAGAAATTCTCCTGGCCTCTAAGCTGATCACCTCCTCTCATGCTCGCATCCAGGACTTTACACGAGCATCACCCCTTATCTGGAACTCTCTTCCACAGCCTGTACGTCATGCTCCAAACCTGGACATCTTCAAACGCACTCTTAAAACACACCTTTTCAGACAAGCTTATAACATTCTATAGCCCTTATTTACTTCTCTGTCACAATGTAATCTGATGGGAAGAATCACTGCCTCATCCATCCTCCACCCCCTTACCTAGTGTGTCCCCAACAACCCATTAGATTGTAAGCTCGCAAGGGCAGGGTCATCCTCCTAATGTTTACTGTTCTTGTAACAATATTTGTGCTGCTTGGAACTCTGCTGTACATTTGTTAGTTGAATCTATGTTCCCCTTGTCTTATTGTGCTTTGTAAAGCACTGTGGAATATGTTGGCGCTATATAAATAAATAATAATAATAATAATAATCAAATGCACTTTCTGCTGATTTTGATTTGCTCAATGTCAAACTGCACATAATTTGCATTCAATCTGCATGCAAAGTGGAATTATTTGAGCCCCACTGATAAAGCTCAGAAAGGTAAGAGGTTGTTGCCAGGCCCGATGACAACTAACCAGATTGAAGGCCCAATGGCGTGTTAGATATGCCCCCTATACATTATAATGAAGCCAAAAATTGGCCCATACACCGCAGGCCAATTCCCGATCGATTTCATGCTGTATTCGATCAGGAATCTGCATTGTGACGCCACCTTGCCAGCATGAGGCTGTCCCCCCTAACATCAAATGTGCCCACACCCAGTGCACTATACTTTACCTGTCCGTGTCCCCCGCAGAGTAACATAAGCGTGTGTGTGATCATGATGACGCGATGTAACGATCGGTGTCAACACACAGAGAGAATCTAATTATTGGTGATCTGCAGTATCACCAAGAATACAGATGTATACCTGATTATTGATGATCTGCATAATCACCAATAATACAAGTATGACTAACCTCTGGACACCTAGTAATGTGTAAGTGTTTTGGTGCAACAGTAGGCTATCTCCCGTGGGGCGGGAAATGCAGAAACTATGAGCATGGACCACCTGAGAAGCAGGTGGCCTATGGCTGTGTGTGAACTATCTCCTAGGAGAGGGGATAGAGATAACCTGGGAGCCAATGATTCCCTGCTATACTGGGAATCAGACTATACTGCAGCCAGAGGACTCCTAAGGGGTAGAACCCATGGCGGTAATGCAGAGAGGACTCTCTGAGGAGCGGAAGTCCTGGTTGCAGCCGACACCTGATGGAATGGTGTTACTGCTAGTACAGTTAGACTGAGCACTCAGGGAGAGTGACAGCTAGAGTGGTCGGGCAGGCCAGGTCGGCAACACACGAGCAGATCAGGTACAGAGAGAGAGAGACTGATTCGGTAACCGGTTACAGGCAAGGTCTGGCAACAGGTAGGCAGATATGCAGAGGTACCGAATCAGAAAGCAAGAGAAAGGTCGACAGAGCAAATGGTCATAACATATAAGTACAACAAAGTCCTAGACTGGGGTGTGAATTCCTTGGTCTCGACACCCTGGAACTAGTCTAGAGTATAACACAGCAATGACACAGTATCCCTAAGCTTGAGCGTGTGGTCCTTGGTCACAACACTCTGGAACTGGTCTAAAGTATAACACAGCAATGACACATTATCCCTAAGCTTGGGTGTGAGGTCCATGGTCACAACACCCTGGAACTGGTCTAAAGTAAAACACATCAAATGACACAGTATCCCTAAGCTTGGGTGTGAGGTCCGTGGTCACAACACCCTGGAACTGGTGTAAAGTATAACACATCAATGACACAGTATCCCTAAGCTTGGGTGTGAGGTCCGTGGTCACAACACCCTGGAACTGGTCTAAAGTATAACACATCAATGACACAGTATCCCTAAGCTTGGGTGTGAGGTCCATGGTCACAACACCCTGGAACTGGTCTAACATATAACACAAACGTAATCTGGCTAAGTGTGAATTCCCAGGTCCTCCTAGTTCTAACACACTGTGTGATCTGACTGGTCTGAGTGCTCACATGTTAGTATTTGCAATGGCAGACAACCAGCAACTGACAGGCAAGAAGTATATATAGTGCAGCGTTCCTCAGCTCCGCCCAGTCCCACTCAGCCAATCAACCACTGCGCTGGGATCAGCTGATCGTCCTGATCAGCTGATGCCTCTCCTATTGGCATAAAGATCCTGCCTCCTAGCGCGCGCGCAGCTCTCCATCTGTGTGCACTACTAGGCTCAGACAAACCAGACGCATGCTGCTGTGCGGAAACCGCCGGTCTGCACGCGGAAACAGCTGCCCCGCGGTCAGACCGCGCGGCGGTGTTTCCGCAATCCATTACATGTGAAATCTTGCAGCTTGTCAGATTTACATGCTCGGCCTGAAATTGGTTGCAACATCGATTGGGCATGCACTTGGCGGCACAGATTTTTATCCAATTCAACAATAAATCTGGATCGATCAGCTGCCAAGTCGATAGGTGTGTGACCACCTTTAGAGTCCTAAGTACAGAGGAGCTCTGGTAATAAACAAAAACAGTTAATCGTACATGTATGGTAAAATTGATGATAAAAGTATTTTTGTAATTACATTCCAATAGATGCATAGACACAGATGTACACAAACACTGCCTCTTACATGTATGTTTTATTTATGGGCTGCATTTGCATGCAATATGATGTGTATTTGAAATGTTTTCAGTGATTATAGAATTTCGAGTCCACTAAATTTTGTACAAATGGGAACTAGAAAATGTCATTACAGTTATCATTGATTATTCATAAGGTGCTGCAGCACAATACATTTGGAAGGTAATGCTTTGAACTGAAATTAAATACATGCAAATGGTTTTAAGGGATTCTCTATGGAGCAACATGGACTTGTCATAGCATTGATCGACTTTAACAACTAGCATTCTTATCTTTTTACAATTACCTCACAAAACTTCCCACATTCAAAGGAAAATGAATATGATATTCTGAAAGGATGTCTATGTCTACATAATACCTCCCAACTTTTGAAGCCAGGAAAAAGCGACACTAAGACCTACTCTGCCACACCTCTAGCCATGCCCTTATTTTACATGCAACAAGCCCCCCTACTTTATACAGTTCACTGGTATCTAGTAGACCCCTCTCCTATACAGTTTCCTGGTGTCTGGTAGTCCTCCCTCCCGTATACAGTTCCCTGATGTCTTGTGGTTCCCCTCTCCCCATATGGCTTCCCTGGTGATGGTCTAGTGGTTCCCCCCCCCCCCCCCCCGGGCCGGGCCAAGGTAGTGGCAAGAGAGGCCCTAGCCTCACGGCGCAGTGTAGGAGGGGGTGCACAACTCACTCAGCTATCATTCCCCTATTGTGTTTGAAGCAGAGAGAACTAAGAAAAGGGGGTACATGGTAGTGACTACAAGCCAGATAACTAGAGATTAAGGTGTTAGCGTGGTTGGTGGCCCCTAATGATCCAATTTTTTTTCATCCAATCTTACCAAATCTATATAGTAAAAGGTTAAATTGAGTGAATATACTGAATGGATAAGGCAGTTACCTTATATTACATAGAAATGGTGAGATTGGATGAAAAAAATTGAACCATTAGTGGCCACCTTTAGTCTAACAATCAGTGTGTGATGGCTGGGGTGGGTGGGATGGAGGGGCGCACTATGGGGTCTCAGCCTTGGGTGCAGGAGGACCTTGTCCCAGCTCTACCCTACACCATATGACTACTCTGGTGGTCTAGAGGACCCCCCTCCACCATATAGCTTCCCTGATGTTTAGTGGTTTTCTCCCTCCACTATATAGAGTTCCCCGGTATCTGGTTGTTCCCCCCCCTTTTCCCACTACCTACCTCCCTCGCTCCCTCCCGCCACCCACATAGCTTTCCTGGTATCTAGTGGCTCCCCTCTCCCTCCATCATATAATGTTCCGTATTCCCACTACCTACCTACCTCCCTCCCTCCCGCCACCCACATAGCTTCCCTGGTATCTAGTGGTTCCCCCCCTCTCTCTCCATCATATAAAGTTCTGTATTCCCACTACCTACCTCCCGCCACCCACATAGCTTCCCTGGTATCTAGTGGTTCCCCTCTCCCTCCATCATATAAAGTTCACTGATGTCAAGTGGTTGTTAGCCCTCCCTCGTACGTATGTTTCTTTACTGTGGCAGTAAGATAGTTATTAATTTTACAAAAAGCCAATTGCAAATTCAAAAACATAAACGCAGAGAAAAATGCAGAAACGCACATGCATCAGGCTGCACCCACACTTACCCCTGTGGTTTCCGGACACGGTTTTCTCTATTTATGATTCTGAGTTTTGTGATTTATTTATTTTTATGCAGTTGTGTCTTTTTGTTGTGTGTGTGTGTGTGTGTGGTTTTATGCAAATGTTTGCATTTCAATTTTCCATGCATACCAATGAAGTTAACAGACATACAATTGTACCGTATATTGACCTCGTGTATAAGTCGACTCCTATATTCAACCCTCTTAAGCTGGAATTTTTTATTGACTCAAGTAAAAGTCTACCCAGCAAAGTTGATGGCTGTACTTGGGGCACAGGAGGGGTTAATGACTGCACTGCATACAGTATTGCAACCATTAACCTCTCCTGTCTCTTAAAGGGGAACTGAAGTAAGAGGTATACGGAGGCTGTCATATTTATTTCCTTTTAATCAATACCAGTTGCCTGGCAGCCCTGCTGGTCTATTTCTCTGCAGTAGTATCTGAATAACACCAGAAACAAGCATGCAGCTAGTCTTGTCAGACCTGACTTTAAAGTCTGAAATACCTGATCTGCTGCATGCTTGTTCAGGGGCTATGGGTAATAGTATTAGAGGCAGAGGATCAGCAGGGCTGCCAGGCAACTAGTATTGATTAAAAGGAAATAAACATGGCAGCCTCCATATACCTCTCTCTTCCTTTCCCCTTTAAGTGCAGCCAATACCTCCGTGCTGCAAATGTGACTAATAGTACACACATAACTCAGTGTGCTCAATGTTGCCTGTGACTTGTGTATAAGTTGACCCCTATACTTTTATGAAGTGAATCAGACCTACATTTCTAGACTTATACATGAGTATATACAGTAAGTGATTAATTTCACATTCATGTGCAAATTTTTGCATTTCCATTGATTTGAATTGTAATGAAATCGCATGTCCAATGCAAATGGACATGCGGTTTGCAATGCAACTATGACCGACTTTGACAAGTGGGAGGACCCAACCTTTAAAGTACACCTGAAGTGAGAGTGATATGGAGGCTGCTATATTCATTTCCTATTAAACAATACTGGTTGCCTGGTAGTATCTGGATCACATACTTGAAAGAAGCATGTGGGTAATGAGGGTAAGATTTCAGTCAGAAACATCTCACTGCATGCTTGTTCAGGGTCTACGAATTAGAGCCAGAGGACCAGCAGGACAGCCAAGCAACTGGTATTATTCAAAAATAACTAAATATGGCAGCCTCCATATACCTCTGGCTAGGTGCACACTTAGCAGAAACGCTAGCGTTGTGAAAACGCTGCGTTTTGCCGCTTATGTAAGTCTATGGGCTGCAGGAAAAAACGCATATAAAAAAACGCATATGCATTTTGTATGCGTGTGTTTTTAAAAACGCTGGTTTTGTTGCATGATTAGCAAAAACACATCAAAAACGCACATAATGAAAGTCAATGGAAACGCAATGGTATTCTTTTTTCATGCGTTTTTTTTAAAGTGTTTTGTGATGTATTTCCGCTTCCTGTTGTCTTCCTAGTTATTTGCATAAAACGCAATTGAAAAACGCATATGGAAGAGCGTTTAGGGAAATCACTAGTGATTGAAAGCGCATATGCATTTTGTATATGCAAAATGCAAGCACATTAAACGCACGCTAAAACACTTGAAAAACACATCTGCGGTATAATAAAAGCAAACAAACCAAAAACGCAGTAAAAATGCAACAAAAAAGCACACAAGGAAAAACGCCCATGACATAAAACACGACCTTTCATGTTATGTTATGTGTGCACCTACCCTCTCACTTCAGGTGGGCTTTAACAGTAAGGCTCCCTGCACACTGCAAATCCAATTTGCGATTCCGATTTTCCATGGATGCAATCAAAAGAAAAACGCAGAAAAAAACGCAGCATGCAGTACCGATTAAAAATAGGAAATTGGAGTCGCATGTGAAAATCGATCAAAAATCAAAATCGGAATCGCATGTAGTGTGCAGGAGGCCTAAAAATGGCTGCAGTTTACATTTTCCCATTTAAAATGAATGCCTGAAATGTGTGTAACTGTTGTAGGCTCTGTCCACTTTTTTAAACCCAGCTGTCCCAATAGGGGTGATCAATAAAATGCAAATATTTCCGAGTTCATGCAGGTTTATGTAAAATTTAATGCAAATGTATGCAGCTTCAAAATGGACCAATCAATTTGAAACCTGGAACCATAGGCAAACGCGGGGGGGGGGATTACAGCTGCCCAGAATCCCCCCACAGGGCCGGTGCAGTCAGGACCGGTTCTAGGTGAAAGGGGGCCATGGGGCAGAAAAAAAATAGGGGGCCCCCTAGATGACACCACCAAAGTCCCCCCGGCTAACCCGCCCCCCGCGCACATCCACATGTTATTATAACATTATTTATCATACATACATATGGATTGCCTGACTGACTTACCATTAAGATATACCAGTCAGTCAGGCTCCGGACAGGCTCTGCGAATCCGCAGGCTGATGCCGCCACTCCAGTGAAGAAGCTGATGACGTCTCGTGACGATGTCCTCTCCTCTTTTCTCACAGGCATGGACGTCCGTGCACTGACGTCCATGCCTTGCGTGATGTGCATCCAGGAGGTGGAGCCGGCAGCGCTGAGTGGAAGAGAGGATGGCTCAGGAATCAGGACGCCGGGTTGTATCCATGGAGACCCGATGCTGGAACCGGCGGTAGCGTTATGTATCTCTTCCTTCCTCCCCGTCCCCAGCTCTGGCCAGGCTCAAATTTTATGACTCGCGGTCTCCGCACCGCACCCGGCTGGCACCCACAACAGACCCAGGACACAGGCGGCAGCAGCAGCAGCAGCAGGCATGCATGACGACACACAGCACAGTGTCCCACAGATTTTTTATGTTTGCTGCCAGCGGGAGCCGGGGCCCTGGGGCAGCTGCCTTCCCTGCCTTAATTTTAGCGCCTGCCCTGGGTGCAGTGTCTGGGGACAGGCACAAGTTGAGACACCAGAATATCTGCAGCCATCCTGCAGATCACAGCACTGTCCCTTTCTTTCCCTGCTACAGTTGACTTTGGATGGAGCAGCAGCGTGTGTACAGAGCATGGAGAAGCAGCATGTGTACAGAGCATGGAGCAGCAGCATGTGTACAGAGCATGGAGAAGCAGCATGTGTACAGAGCATGGAGCAGCAGCATGTGTACAGAGCATGGAGCAGCAAGGTGTGTACAGAGCATGGAGCAGCAGCATGTGTACAGAGCATGGAGCAGCAAGGTGTGTACAGAGCATGGAGCAGCAGCGCGTGCAGCTTAATCGCAATCACTCTAGTGGAATCAGTCCCATCCATTTACATTGGCAGAGCATTTAGGGAAATCACTAGCGATTGAAAGCTCTCCCAAAATGCTAAAAAAAATGCTCTAGCAGGTCCCAGGCCTAAACCTGGGTGGTACTTGGTTGGTTTATTTTCAAGCTGCATATATTTAATATTTGCATAAAATATACATAATTCTGCATGAATCCTGCAATAAAATGAATATTTTAATTTCATTGGTCATCCCTGTGTCCCACATTTGGGGACTCTAGCTTTCATACTGCTAGGGCCCTTTTACACTTAAAGAGAAACTCTGACCAAGAATTGAATTTACCCCAATCAGTAGCTGATACCTCCTTTTACATGGCTGATATTGTGGTGAAACCCCTCCCACAAAGAAATTCTGAGTACGTACTCTTGGCAGTTTCCTGTCTGTGAACCCTGTTGCATTGTGGGAAATAGCTGTTTACAGCTGTTTCCAACTGCCAAAACAGCATGCAGCAGCTACATCACTTGCCAGCAGTAAAAATGTCACCATGTGATAAATGTCAGAATGTAAACCAGGGATTTAAAAGATGTTACAATGGGCAAACAGTCATTGACTAAATCATTTATACATAATTATTGTAAAAATGAAGCACTTTTTTATTACATTATTTTTTTTTTACTGGAGTTCCTCTTCAAAGGGGCACTACAGCAAAAAACTGTAAAATTTAAAATATCTGCAAACATATACAAATAAGAAGTACCGTATATATGTGCATATAAGCCGACCCGCGTATAAGCCAAGGTACCCACGTTTCCCTCAGAAACCAGGAAAAAGTGATTGACTCGTGTATAAGCCCCCTACCCAGTACAGCCCCTCCACAGTAGCTTGATGTGCCCCCAGTGCAAGTCAGCCCCTCTCCCCTTAGCCAGATGTGCCCCAGGATCATACAGCTGTGTCTCGACGCCACTAGATGGTGTCATAGATACAACATAGCGATTGCCACACAGGAAGAATCCTTGATCACTGTACCACTGACACAGGTAATCTTGAGCAGCGAACTCTGCACACCATGTTGCAGGGGATGGGGGGCAGGGACACAGCTGGAAGCCCGCTGGCAAGAGCAGGATTACTAGTGCACAATCCTTATGCTCCTCTGCCAGTAACAAAGCCTGCTCCACAATCAGTTCTGCTCTACTTACCCGCATATAAGCCGAGGGGGTAACTTTTCAGCACATTTTTGTGCTGAAAAATTAGGCTTATATGCAAGTATATACAGTACATTTTTTCCAGCGTAAAATGAGCCATATATTACTTTTCGCCTATGTTGCTGTCACTTACAGTAGGTTGTAGAAATCTGACAGAAGTGACAGCTTTGGGACTAGTCCATCTCTTTATAGGGATATATTTATTTTCAATAGCACTTAGTGAATGGCAGTTGCTCTGTCCAACTGCCAAAAAACGGTGTAGCGAGCAGGGAAGCTGGCCAGCATCTTTGTAAGGATATTCCCTAAAAAGGATTTATACAAAGAATAATCCCCCAAATGTGGCACATTTTTCAGGTTGAGTCCATGACTATGTGACCTAAGTTGATGAGTTTAGCTTCAGAGCTGACGAGCGACCATAGTTTGAAATTTTCCATTGAAAGTCAATATGAAAACGTGGGGTCTTTGGTGTGTGGGCTGTCCCAGGGGCATGGGCAGTGGGATTGCTCAACAAAGCACAAGCAATGGACCCAAGTTTGGATGGCAGGGAAAATCACAAAGGGGGCGGGAGGGTGAAAGGACTTACAGACATACACTGGACTATATTGGAAATGATTATTATAGAAGAATCAATGATGTCAGAAGAAAGAGGTGATGCTGAACATTCAATACGAGCACAAAAGTTCCTTGTTTGTATTTCCTTTTGCGTGCCTGAAATAAAGAGTGAGCAAAAAAGGGCACAGCTGGATAACAAATTGGCACGGCTGGATAACAAAAAGTTTGTTTTCAAGTGGGCGCACAGTGAAACCGAAAACATGTAAACAATAAGTACCATTTTAAAAAAGACAGAAATCAAAATGAAAAGATATTTAATTTAAAAAATTTACATCATTCAAGAATACGTCTTAACCTAACCCTACTCTCGCACAGAACCCTCCCCTGGTGGTGCCTAACCCTAAGATTCCCCTGGTGGTGCCTATGACTTGCCTATGACTCGCTCTAGTGGTGCCCAACCCTAACACCCCCCGGTGATGTCTAACCCTAAGACCCCCCCTGGTTGTGCCTAAACCTAAAACCCCCCTGGTGGTACCTAACCCTAAGACCCCCCCTAGAGGTACCTAACCCTAAGACCCCCCTGGCGGTGCCTAACCCAACCCCCCCCCCCCCAGTGGTGCCTAATCCTAACCCCTCCTGCACAAACACTCTTACAAACATAGAAATGAAAACATATTTGATAACCTAAGATCTGTACATACAAAAAAATAACAAAAACTATAATGTTGGAAGGTTCTAAAACGATAACAAATTTCAAAAACTTTAATGTTCTAATGTTGAAAAAGTCTATCGTCCATTAGCAGCCGGCGCCCTTTTTTCCTGCTTCTTCTTTTTATGGTTTAGTAACTCAAAGCATAAAAAGTAAAGGATCCTCAACCAGGAAACATTTTTTATTTTTTTATCTAGGATTAAGCCAAGTTGAACATAGTCACATCTTGAATAGTGCTTGATGGGTATATGCAATTAGATATGATGGAGGCTCTAATACATTTTTTTCCCCCAGCTTGCTGTATTATCGAGATTATCTGTTTGAACCACACAAATACTGTCAGTGGCATCTCTGACTATTTTTCTCCCCATTTTATTTTCAATTGCAGACTTGTGTTTTAGAGCATTGTGAAACCAATTATGACATCAGAGGGGATTTTACAGGTGCAATAAATCATTAGCTGTCGTTCCTAAACTAGCTTTCTACACCATTAAAAAGACCCTGCAGCATATCACTAATCAGATCACTCCATCCACCTGTTATCTGCTGTGCAGTTGTGTCTTTGTGCAGATGAATAGCAATCAGATTGTTCCACTCTGCGAGGCATGCGATATTCACTGTCTTAACTTCATTAAAATGTAAAGTGGAGAGATTATGAAACACCTGCTTGCATGAGAAAGGTAGGTATCTGCGAGACATCTTCTGTTAATCTGCAGACATGGCGGGCTGCAGTCAGAGGTGACTTTCCCTGGCATCTTCTCATTCTTTTCATTTGCCAGAAGCATTCGTTTGTATCAATCTGGGTATTTTTGTTTTCTCTTTTTTCCCCATTTACTGGGAGATCAGAGGACTTCAAGGCAGTGTATGTGCAGAGACAGCATGGAGCTGGAGCGTGTATTCGATTGGTACAGAGGGATGACGTGCTTGGCAGTACGTATCCCGTCTCAGCTCTGCAGATGCTAAGGTGAGCAATGCTTTCATTTATTCACTAAAAGCTTTTGTCTCAGCACCTTAAAGTGACCCTGTATCATAAATGAGCTTAGTAAGTATATGTACTGTATATTCAGATGTGCCTGATATCAGAAAATTTGACTTTTGTATGTGCTTGAAGTTAGTTTATCTTTGTTAATTCGTATACATCACAATGGCTGCTCTTTGAAGGTTTGATTTGCTGGATATCAACTGTGGTATTTTTGTCTTTTTTTTTCTTTTCTTAAATCTATGTTCTATTGTACCTCACAACTCTAAAACGTGTGGATTATGTGGAGTGCCATTTTCCAGATCCATTGCTTTATGTTCCTGCTGTGGGGGGATGCAAAACGCACTGGCCATTGTGAACCTAGCCTTAAAGGGAAGTGAGAGGGATATGGAGACCTGACGATGCAATTTCCCATCCGACGGGAATCGGGCAATTTATTTCCAACATGTCCAATCTGTTTCCAATCGAGAAAGGAATAGATTTTGTGAAGTTATCATAAGAAAATCGATTCCTTTATCAATCAGGGCAGGGGTGTAACAATTGGTGTCAGCAAAACAGATTTTCTGATTATTGGTGATCTGCAGTATCACCAATAATACAGATGCTATACCTGATTATGTGGTGATCTGCAGAATCACCAATAATGCTAGTATAGCCAGGCACAGGACAACCAATGTGAGATAGTGTTTGGTGCAACAGTAATGAGGAAGAGGAGATCTCCCGAGGAGCGGGTGACTCAGACAGTACTGCAGCCAATGATCACCTGAGGAGCAGGTGATTCAGACTGTACTGCAGCCAGTGGACACCTGAGGAGCAGGAACCACTGACTGTGCTGCAAGGATGATCACATGAGGAGCAGGCGATTAAGACTATTCTGCAGCCAGTGGACACCTGAGGAGCAGGGACCACTGACTGTGCTGCAAAGGCTGATCACCTGAGGAGCAGGTGATTAAGACTATACTGCAGCTAGTGGACACCTGAGGAGCAGGTGTTACAGACAGTGCTGCAGCTGAGCCTCACCTGAGGAGTAGGTGAAGGCTACCACAGATCCCTCACGAGTGGCTAGGCCCACTGGTGAGGACAGGAAGGTCAGACAAGCAGAGTAGGCAACGTACGGACAGATAAAGTGTAAAGACAGAAGGCTAATTCAGTGTCAAGTTCAGGCAGAGTTGGCAACAGGAATCAGATGGGCAGAGGTACAGAATCAAAAAGCAGGACAATAGTCAAAGGTATACATACAGATAATACAATGCAATTAGTACTTTAAGCTATCAACAGAAAGTGTGGATCCCCAGCTCCAGCTGGTTCTAGCATACTTTGGGATCTGACTAGGGTCTGAGCGCTAACACGTTAGCATTCGCAACAGCAGACACGGGGCAACTGACAGACTAGTACTATATATACTGAGATGCCCCGCAGCGCCACCCCCATCACTCAGCCAATCCAAAGTACCGTTGAAGTTAGCTGACTTGGCAGATCAGCTGACTCCCCTTCTATTCGCATAAAGGTCCTGTCGCCTGGCGCGCGCACGTAGCACTCAATCTATGTGCAATAGAAGGACCAGGCAGAGCAGCAGCATGTAACTGCGCAGCAGAGGCTGCCGGCTGATACGCGGAAATAGCCGCCATGCCGCTTGCCTCTGCGGCGGTATCTCCGCTATCTATTACAAGGGGGTATCTGGGTAACATAGCGCCTATGGCTAGAGATGGCCCGAACGGTTCGCATGCAAACTTGTTCGTGCGAATCCGGGTTGTTTGCGTTTGCAGTGAACCATGAACATATTGCGAGTTCAACCCGCCCCTTATACCACATCATTGGGCTAAACTTTGACCCTCTACATCACAGTCAGCAGACACATGGCAGCCAATCACGCTGCACTCCCTCCTGGACCCCCCCTATAAAAACGCTGCTGCGTCGGCCATTTTCTCACTCTGTCTGCTGCCTGCTTAGTGAGAGACACTGTATTATACCAGTCACTGCATATCTTTCACTGCATCTTTGTGACTGCACACTGTATTATACCAGTCACTGCATACCTTTCACTGCATCTGTGTGACTGCACACTGTATTAGACCAGTCACTGCATACCTTTCACTGCATCTGTGTGACTGCACATTGTATTATACCAGTCAGTGCATACCTTTCACTTCATTCCCCCCCCCCAATATGGACAAAATAACAGGCAGAGCCTGAGGCAGGCCACCCGGCAAGTCTGTTCGAGGTCGTGGTGTCATGATTTCGTGTGGCCTTCAACCAAAGTACAGTGTTCAGAAGGCACGTACCATCAATCCCCAAGATTGTTACGACGTAGTTGACTAACACAGAACACCTCATCTTCCTCAGTTTCCGCACAGAACTATGACATATCTTCCTCCTCCTGCTCTGATTCTGGCACCCCACTTAACACTCAGCCAGCAGCCACCACCGCTACTACTAGCACCACAGCTACTCCACCTGAGATGTCGGAGGAGTTATTCACACATTCCTGTGATGAATTTACTGATGCACAACCTTTATTGTTACAAGATGAAGGTGCTAAGCATGTTACACCACCTCATATGTCTGAGTTAAGCGTCAGTATGGACGTACGATGTGAGGATGATGAAGTACCTGTTGTTGGTGCAGTTTTGGAGGTGTCTGATACAAGCAAAGCTGTGGAGGATGATGATGATGATGATGATCCTGCCATTGATGTCACGTGGGTTCTCAATAGACAAGATGAACAGGGGGACAGTTCAGAGGGAGAGTCAGAGAAGAGTAGGAGGAGACGAGTTGCTGTAAGAAGCAGGGGGAGCTTGTCGTCAGAAACAGCTCGTGGCAGTGTCCGGCGACATGTATTGCCACCTATGGACAGCCAGCCAACATGCCCTTCAAGGTCAGCTGCTGCCACCACCACCAAAATGCCATCATCCCAGACCTCATCGTGTGGACATTTTTTTGTGTGTGTCTGCCTCAGATGACAGCAATGCCATCTGTACTCTCTGCCACCAAAAATTGAGTAATGGAAAGAGCAAGACCCACGCAGGGACAACTGCGTTACGAAGAACATGATGAACAAGCACAAACAGCAATGGGATGAGCACCTGAGGAAAAGCAGCACACAAAAGCAAAGCCACCCTCCGCCTCCTCTTCCTCCTTCAGGTGCAGCATCTACAGCCACTTTATCCCTTGCACCTTCACAGCCACCCTCCTCCACTCCGCCTCTCACCTTGAGCAGTTCCTGCTCCTCTGCCCACAGCAGCCAAGTATCCATTAACCTCCTTGGCGGTATGAAAAATACCGCCAGGAGGGAGCGCAGCAGTTTTTTAAAAAAAAATTTTTTTTTTTAATCATGTAGCGAGCCGAGGGCTCGCTACATGATAGCCGCTGCTGAGCGGCATCCCCCCGCCCGCTTCGATCGCCTTCGGCGATCTCCGATCAGGAAATCCCGTTCATAGAACGGGATTTCCTGGAGGGCTTCCCCCGTCGCCATGGCGACGGGGCGGGATGACGTCACCGACGTCACTGACGTCGGGACGTCATTGGGAGTCCCGGGCCACCCCTCGGCGCTGCCTGGCACTGATTGGCCAGGCAGCGCTGGGGTCTGGGGGGGGGGGGCCGCGCGCCGCAGCAAATAGCGGCGATCGGGCGGGGGCCGGCGGCGATCAGAGTGCTGGCGCAGCTAGCAAAGTGCTAGCTGCGTCCAGCAAAAAAAAAATTATGAAAATCGGCCCAGCAGGGCCTGAGCGGCACCCTCCGGCGGCTTACCCCGTGTCACACACGGGGTTACCGCCAGGGAGGTTAAGGAAATCTTTTAGCGGAAGAAGCCAATGTCTGCCAGTCACCCCTTTGCCCGGCGTCTGACAACTAGCTTAGCGGAACTGTTAGCTCGCCAGCTGTTACCATACCAGCTGGTGGACTCTGAGGCCTTCCGAAAATGTGTGGCAATTGGGACACCGCAGTGGAAGATACCAGGCTGCAATTATTTTTCTAAAAAGGCGATACCCAAACTGTACCGTGATGTTGAAAGACAAGTGGTGTCATCTCTGGCACACAACGTTGGGTCATGGGTCCATCTGACCACAGATGCCTGGTCTGCAAAGCAGGTCAGGGCAGGTACATTACTTATACGGCACATTGGGTCAACCTGGTGACCGCTGGCAAGCAGGGAATACATGGCTGTGCAGCGAAGCCTAGTTGTGACACCACCACAGCTTGCAGGCAGGCCTGCTGCGCTGCCACCTCCTCTCCTTCTCCTCCTACTCCTCCTGCTACATCCTCTTCACTGTCATCCTCCTCCTCCTCGGCTGAATGCTACTCTGCTGCTGTGTTCTCCTTTCAAACGGCAAACCCCAGCTCCCCAGGGCCTATTCTGCATGCCAGGTACGATGATGTTACACCATCTTGGACATGTCTTGCCTCAAAGCTGAGAATCATACTGGAGCAGCACTCCTGGCCGCTCTGAACAAACAGATGGATCAGTGGCTGACCCCGCACCAACTGGAGATCAGCAGCGTGGTGTGTGACAATGGCAGCAATCTCATTTCGGCTTTCAGTTTGGGAAAGTTGACACATGTACCCTGCATGGCACATGTGCTGAATCTAGTAATTCAAAGATTTGTGTTTAAGTACCAAGGCTTAGAGGACGTCCTGAAGCAGTCCAGGAAGGTGTGTGGGCATTTCAGGTGGTCACACACGGCCATGGCGCGCTTGGCCGATTTTCAGCGGAGACAACTTGCCGGCAAGGCGCTTGATTTGCTATAACCCGACTCGCTGGAATTCGACACTCCTGATGTTCAACCGCCTGCTACAACAGGAGAAAGCCGTCAACCAGTATCTCTACAACTACAGTAAAAGGACATGCTCTGGGGAGATAGGGTTGTTCTGGCCGAAGTACTGGACACTCATGGCCGCAGGCTCATGCGTTACGTTTGAGGAGGTGACAAACCTGGTGAGTCGCAGTGAAGGCGTCATCAGCGACTTGATCCCATATGCTTTCTTCCTGGAGCGTGCCGTGCATAGAGAGGTGGATCAAGCTGTAGAGGAGCGTGAACAGGAAGAGGAGGAAGAGTTGTGGGAGCCATCACGACCTGAACCAGATGTTTTGTCAACACCTGCGGCAGCACAGAGGAGGGGGGAGGAGGAGGAGGAATCGTCTGGGGAAGAGGAGTCAGATGAGGAAGGAGGTTTTTTTTAGAAAGATGCGGAAGAACAACAGCAGCAAGCATTTAAGGGGGCCTTTCCCATGTTATTGTTCATGGCTGGGCCGAGGAGGAGAACTTACCTGACATCACTGAGGAAGATCAAGAGGAGATGACTAGTATGTTGGCATCCAACTTTGAGCAGATGGGGTCTTTCATGCTGTCCAGCCTGTTGAGGGACCACCGTATATAAAAACTCAAGGGGCATGACCTGTACTGGGTAGCAACGCTACTAGACCCTCGGTATAAGCACAAAGTGGCAGAGATGTTACCAAATAAACACAAGTCTGAAAGGATGCCGCACTTGAAACACTATTTGGCAAGTTTGCTTTACAGTCTGTTTAAAGGGTGATGTCACAGCACAACGGAATAAAGGTGCCACTGCCAGTAATCCTCCTCCCATGTCCACGCAGGCAAGGACAGGAAGCTACAGCGATCTCATGGTGATGTCGGACATGCGGACATTCTTTAGTCCAACGCCTCGCCTTAGCCCTTCCGGATCCACCTTCCACCAACGCCTCGATCGGCAGGTAGCCGACTACCTGGCCTTAAGTGCGGATATAGACGCTCTGAGCAGCAATGAACCCCTGGACTACTGGGTGCGCAGGCTTGACCTGTGGCCAGAGCTATCACAATTTGCCATCCAACTTCTGGCTTGCCCTGCCTCAAGCGTCCTGTCAGAAAGGACCTTCAGCGCAGCTGAAGGCATTGTCAGTGAGAAGAGAAGTCGCCTAGGTCAAAAAAGTGTTCAGTACCTCACCTTTATCAAAATGAATGAGGCATGGATCCCGGAGGGCTACTGCCTGCCCGAAGACTAAGTCAGTCCCCACACACAGCATCTCTGCCTGCAGGCCGTGTGACTGCCTGCCCGAAGAGTAAGTCAGTCCCCACACAGCATATCTGCCTGCCAGCCGCTGCTGCCTGCCCCAAGACTAAGACAGTCCCCACACAGCATCTCTGCCTGCAGGCCGCTTGACTGCCTTCTCCGCCACCACCTACAGGGTCCAGGACTCCAGGTGGATTCCTGAATTTTTAAGGCCGCTGCTAGCAGTGGCCGCTAACAAAAAGAATAATAATTTTTCTGGTGCATGTACATGCCTGACTTCGGCTGCAACTACAAAAAAAGGCATGTACATGTGTCCATTCCCCTTCGTGATTGTTACCTTGCCGCGGTGAAGGGGCTTGCGTATCACAATGAAGCAATGGCCGGCTATACGAGTGTGTTGGGGGCACACCCAAGATAATAAGGTTGTTGCTTCATTGTGGACAGGAGAAATTCGATCAGCTGGACAGTCACTGTTGTTTTGTCATTGAGCTACCTCAGCCCGACCATATGGGCTTGAAAACCGCCATGGCCTGCACTCTGGCCATCGTGCGCACCAGTCCAGCACGGCCATCACTACACAAACAGCTGTTGCGGGGTGTGTTACACAGTGAGTTTGGTCTCTCAGTGTGAAGCAGTACACTACTTACACTACCTGCTAATCCATGTCTACACACGCAAGATGTTTTCAAGCACGTTATGCCTCCAATTTAGGAATGCAATGTGATTTATGCCCTTTAGGGATTATAACCCTGCTCTGCGTCAAATCTGAAATTTTCCCCGCATGTATCTGCCATGACCCCCTCCAGGTGTTAGACCCCTTGAAACATCTTTTCCATCACTTTTGTGGCCAGAAACAGTGTTTGTAGTTTTTCAAGTTGGCCTGCCCATTGAAGTCTATTGCGGTTCGCCGAAGTTCGCGTTCGGGGTTCGTGAACCTAAAATCTGAAGTTCGGGCCATCTCTACCTATGGCTAACAATAAAAAAGTCCCATCAGTATAGGTAGTGAGAGGTTGTGACGGATTCACCTGCGCTAAATGCGCCCAACGTATGAAAATGCAAATGACTTTAAAACAAGAAATATTCTGTCAGGCCAAACCAGTCACTCTCTATAGGATATGGTGTGGAGTTTATTCCTCCCTGGAGAGGGTGCAATAAAAGCTCCACAGCACATTCACTTTACATTCCTTGTTCCTACTTCAAAAGGAACACGAATACCTAAGCCAGAACCGCACACCTATCATAAAATTATAAATGCCAAAGGGGCATTCAGAGACATTCCCTAGGCCTGTCCTCTAGAAGCCAGCAGCCCTTAATTAAACTTTTACTTATATAATTCCACAAGGTGTCATCATTTGATGAATATTCAGGAAGTCGCATGGGCGAAGCAGTTCATGATTCTCAGGGAATAATACGCTAAGATCAATACATCATGGAAGGGTGAATAATGCGTCTAGCTGGTTCCCAGCCTAAGATACCAATTCTCTAGACAAGGAAAGTGTTAAAACAAGCATGTTTGATATCTATAATTTCAGTGCATGATGACAAAATCTGAATGTTGGTTTCTTTATCATATGTCGGATATCCATAGTTATGGCATAAATGGATAAAATGCCAGATTCTTTCCCTAAAACAAGGGAAGCGTGAGGTCAGATTGCTGGGGGTGGGGGAATCATCTCTTGTTACCATCTCCACCCTCCAGCAGAGAAAGAGTTAAAACTGCTGGACACAAACTGTCAAGGAGAGTCTCAGCCTATCCTTATACCATCCAGGCAGGATCTGGGCTGTTTATCCATGGACTATTGCCTACAGAACTTTCAAACTTCTATTTTGGACTTTTCCAAAGGACACGGTAACTTCACAAACTGCTAACTCTAGAAAGGATGTTAAATTAACCCTTTTTCCTACAGGATTTAGCTACAGTTAGATTGCATATTCGCACGCTTATTGCAAATTGGTGGTAGTGACCTGATCTCTATATGAGATCGCAGCTTCTTTCGATTGTACATACAATCGAAATTGTACTGTGTGTGGACTTGCCGACTAAAAGGTTACTTTGCCTGCAGTGCTGAATGCCTTCAGGATTCCCTCAGAGTGGTAAACTGCGGCAAAGGCAACAGGAATTGTGACGTCACAGAGGTGTCCCTCAGTATAAGTGCCCTGCACCCCTCTAGATAAGCCACTGATCAGGGGCAGTTTGGACATGTACACACAGTAAAACTTCCAGTCTGATCACCCGTCATTTGGATGGTAAATTGCATTGTGTGTTAGCAGCATTAGCCTTAGACCTTGAATAAGCATGCACACTAAATGTTTCTGACATAAATCTGACAAGATTAGCCGCATGCTTTTTTCAGGTGTGCCCGCAACAAATATTTATAAAAAAAATAACTAAGACTACACGATCTGCTGCGCGTTAGTCTTCAAATGTGTCTGGGACTTGGCTGGATGTAACTCCAGTATATTGTCCATGTAGTCCTTTATGCTACATAAACATGGTAAGAATTGAGATTTACTGACTGTGCATGGTCAACATGAGTCCTCGGTTAGGATAGGAATGTAACCTGTTGGATAGAATTGGTTAGCATGAAATATCTGTATGTGCTTAAAAATGTCACAACTATCATGGGGAGGGGCAAAAACCTCCAGAACAGCTAGAAGCGTTACAAGAATTTTAATAAACTTAATTGCAGCCTCTTATTTATAGAGATAGAAGAGACAGATTAAGAGCCAGATTAAAGGCAAAGCAACAAAAGCCTGTATTGGGAGGGCTGTGCAAGGTAATCACAGCTTGATGTCTTTGATTCCCCACCCCAGTAATAGTACCCTGCTTTCACAATTTCCCAAGTATGAAAAATAAATTAAGGCTGGTTCACACGGGCGTTAAACTTTGCTGCGTAAGTCAATCAAGTGCTGCCCATTCAAATGAACCGTCTGTGCCATCCGCGCAAATGGTGCACTTGATCCCGTCATCTTGTATCATCCTGGAAGCTGCATGTAGCATCCAGGACTAGCTGTTATTATTATTATTATAATGTATTTAAAAAGCGCCAACAGTAGTAGGGGGTAGTATACAATATATATAGAGGCAGTTTGTTTTAGGATACCTAGTAGGAGTGCAATATGGTCTTAGGGCAAAGGGAAGTGGCCTAAGGTAGCGCATATGCTTGTCAGAACAAATTAGTTTTTAGAGAGCGTTTAAAAGTAACAAAGGTTGGTGAGTGACAGATGTGTTGGGGGAGGGAATTCTAGAGGGGTGAAGTGCGTGCAAAATCTTGTAAATGTGAATGTGAGGAAGTATTTCTAGAGGAGGAAAACAGAAGATCATGAGCTGATCTGAGATTGCAATTGGGTTGTTATCTAGAAATTAGTGAGGATATGTACCAGGGATAGAGATTGTGGAGAGCTTTATAGGTTAGGGTTAAGAGTTTGAACTGGATCCTCTGGTTAATTGGAAACCAGTGAAGAGCTTGACAGAGAGGGGCAGCAGAGGAAGATCGAGAAGAAAGGTGAATGAGACGAGCAGCTGAGTTCAGTACTGACTGGAGTGAGGCCAGTCTGTTAGAAAGTAGTCCACAAAATAGTATGTTACAGTAGTCTAGACGAGATATTATAAGGGC
This sequence comes from Hyperolius riggenbachi, assembly GCF_040937935.1. Taxonomy (NCBI): domain Eukaryota; kingdom Metazoa; phylum Chordata; class Amphibia; order Anura; family Hyperoliidae; genus Hyperolius; species Hyperolius riggenbachi. The sequence goes on from NC_090655.1 coordinate 107,305,735, forward strand.
ATGTATTAACATTTTAGTTGTGTCGTGAGTGAGAAAAGGTTAGATGCGAGATATGTTTTTGAGTTGGAGATGACAGGAGCTGGTTAGGGAGTGAACATGAGGAATAAAAGAGAGAGATGAGTTGAATATTACCCCCAAGCACCGTGCTTTGGGAAGTGAAGTTATGGGAGTGTTATTAACATTTATTGTTACTTCAGGCAGAGAGGTGGACAGAGACGGTAGAAAAATGATTCGTTTTTACTCATGTTAAGTTTTAAGAAGCGAGAGGACATGAAGGAGAATCATAGCAGACAAGCAGTCAGGAACACGTGTGAGAACGGAGTTAAGGTCTGGGGCTGAGAGGTACAATTGTGTATCGTCTGCATACAGGTGGTATTGAAACCCAAATGAGTTGATTAAGTCACCAAGACTGTGCATGTAGATGGAAAAGAGGAGGGGGCCAAGGACCAGAGCCTTGAGGAAACCGACAGACAAAGCATGAGGAGAAGAGATCTGATCTTAGTAAGAGACTGTGAAGGACCTTCCAGAGAGGTAGGAAGATAACCATGAGAGAGCAAGGCCCTTTATGCCTACATTTGAAAGTTGTGGTCAACAGTATCAAATGCTAATGACAGGTCAAGAAGGATGAGTATGGAAAAATGACCTTTGGATTTGGCTGTAAGAAGGTCATTGGCCACAATTAGTAAGGGCTGTTTCTGTGGAGTGGATAGAGCGAAAGCCAGACTGGAACTGATCAAGTAGGGAGTGAGCATGCAAATAATGGCTTAATTCAGCATGTATATGACGTTCAAGTAATTTGGATGCAAACTGGAGAGGTGACACTGGGCTGTAGTTGGCGAGTGTGGTAGGATCTAGAGATTTTATTTAAGTAGTAGTGGCACAACAGCCTTTGTGGGGACAGAAAGATGCCAGTGGAGAGAAACAGGTTAAATAGTGATGTTAGTGCAGGCATGAGAGATGAGGATAGCTGCAGAATGAAATGGGAGGGAATAGGATCCAAAGAACAGGAGGCTAGATGAGCTTTGGATATTATAGAGGAGAGAGAATGTTCAGAGAGTGGAGAGAAGGCAATTAGAGAGCAGTCAATGAGAAGTGTGGAGGTGGGATTTGAGGGCTACATGGAGAATTCACTTCGGATTTTGTCAATTTTATCAGTGAAGTATGTTGCAAATTCTTGAGCTGATAAGCAAGATGGGGAGACTTTTGTAATAATGGAGCTGTTGTAGTGTGTAGCAGCAGAGTCTGGGTCAGTGAAGGATTGTGTGAGGAGAGGTGTCAGGGCATCAGAGACAGATTGCATGTCTAGATTAAGATAGTTTCTGCGAGTATGTGAGCGTGCTTGTGCCAGGCTGGTAGGAAACGGAGAGAGAAATTAAGTAGGTTATGGTAAAAGAGTGGTAGTGGATCATTAGTAAAGTCAGTGACAGAACAGAGAAGAGTGAATATGAGGTTGAGCGTATGGCCATCAATGTTGAAGTAGAGGACCACTGAGACAAGCCATAGGAGGAAGTGAGTGATGGAAGTTTGTTGGAGACAGTGTTATTGTTGGTGTCAATAGGAATGTTAAAATTACCCATGATGATGGTAGGGATTTCAGAGGACAGGAACTGGAGAAGCCAGGCAGAGAAATGATCTAAGAAAACAGAAGCAGGGCCTGCTGCAATTTGCATGGCGTTTGTGTTCCCCTGGGGGGGGGGGCAAAACTTGACACTATGACCGAATTGTGCAAGCGCCAACAAATGTTGCCAAATGCTTTCCTAAGGGCTAGTTTTAGCTTTGCCTTTACTCTGTAGGCACAGCTAGTCTACTGATGGTAGGCAGCTCTAGCAGACTTGTAAACAGTGTTTCTCAAATGCTCACATGAAAAAGAGGCACATGGAAACTTGGGTGGCCAATTTTGGCAAGTAGAATATCTAAAAATTTACAGATATTCTACATTTTGACATTAATGGCCTCAATTCACTAAGCTTAACTCCTGTCTTTAATAACTCTTCTGAGCTGTTTTACAGTTATCACCATGGTAATATAATTGTGATAACTGTAAAACAGCTCAGAAGAGTTATTAAAGACAGGAGTTAAGCTTACTGAATTGAGGCCATTGTAAATTATGATACTAAAATAGTTAAATAATACCAATATTTTACTACAACTAAACCTTAACTACCCCCCCCCCATGTCTTATTTTAACCAAACCTACCCCCACCCCACACAGCTAATCTTAATAACCACCCCCTGCGGCTAATTTTACCCAATCCCCTCATGGCTAACCTTAAACTATAAAAACAATTACAAATCTGCATAAATTATAAAACCTGCAATACGATAGCTGGAAAACCTGCAAATTATATGAAGTGCCCATACAAATTGTTGGTTATAGTGTGAAGATTTTGTAGCCACAGATGCCATAGCCGGCAGATTTCGTAGCCGGCAACCCCAGTGCCCAAATTTCACACTAAAAACAGTAATTTGTATGCACCCCTATGGAGTGCCCAAATTTCTGCTGATAATAGGCATCCACATTTCCTGCTCCCTCTCAAACCCCTTAAAATATCATTGCAGCTACAAAATGCTAAAACTTGGCAAATAATCAGTGCGAGTAACATTTCTGTTCGACATACAACCCACACCAAAAAGTATGGCTAAGTCCGATACAAGTAGATACAAATATCTATCAGCTCCATAAAAGTGAAAATGCAAGAATTTAAACCTCCGCGTAAACATAATATCAAAAATTGTTAGCTTAAAATTAACATCAAAAATATATATACATCTCCACTAAAATCAATACAAGTAGCATAATAGACTAATATTGGTGTGTTGATATGCTGAGCGAAACGACTGGGTCACGGACGGTAATAAAGTGCAGCAGTGTTAAAAAGTAAAGGGGTTCACTTACCAAAGTCGGGTCAATATAGTGTCTAATCATCTAACGCCATCTGCATTCGACGTTTACGTTGCACTTGTCTAATCATCTAATGTTATTACTATGCGACGATAATGTCGCACGTAACTGCGCAATACGAAAAGTGATGGGCGTCATTAATCTAATATATTTGAACTGCTGCGTGCCCCACACCTCTACAGAGGCGCTTGGCCACAATATTGACCCGAGTTTGCCTTGTGTTTATTACATACTATTTGGGTCCTGTGTTAAAGAGAATCTGTATTGTTAAAATCGCACAAAAGTAAACATAGCAGTGCGTTAGGGGACATCTCCTATTACCCTCTGTCACAATTTCGCCGCTCCTCGCCGCATTAAAAGTGGTTAAAAACAGTTTTAAAAAGTTTGTTTATAAACAAACAAAATGGCCACCAAAACAGGAAGTAGATTGATGTACAGTATGTCCACACATAGAAAATACATCCATTCACAAGCAGGCTGTATACAGCCATCCTTTTGAATCTCAAGAGATCATTTGTGTGTTTCTTTCCCCCTGCAGCTATCTTCCACTGAAGTGTCAGGCTATTTCTTCCTGCAGAGTGCAGACAGCAGTGCCTGTATGTAATTCCTCAGTATGTGAAAGCCCAGCCAGCTCAGAGGAGGATTTATCCAGCTTGTAAAAGATAATAGAACAGAGAGAAGCTGCACTAATCTAAATATCACACAGGCAGTGTGCAGAGAGGGGCCTGGATGGGGGAGTTCATAGCAGAACCACAACACTGAAGAACTTGGCAGCCTTCCAGACACAGGCCTGACAAGTCTGACAAGAGAGAGATAAGTTGATTTATTACAGAGATGGTGATAGTAGAACGTGCTGCAGTAAGCCAGAACACATTAGAATAGCTTTTGGAACTTGTAGGATGATAAAAAACAGGATGCAATTTTTGTTACGGAGTCTCTTTAAGTGCTCCTCTGACAACCTGCCTCCTCTTTGTTTCTCCTAGTACTCTCCAAACTATTGCCTGATGAAGCAGGACAGTGACCCGTGAAACGCGTTGCATCTTTGGAATTTGTAAATAAATGTTACTTTGAATCATAGTAACGTCTCAAAGTCCGGTTTTTCTTTCAACGAGGGAGGTGAGTCCCCCTTTTAGATGGATTTTAATTGTTTTACTCTGATTGGTGCCTCTGTTACACATACCTGCAAATTGTCTAGTCCACCCTGGGTGGAGGGGTGGATCCCCATTTCTTCCTGTCTACAGAGAGCGACTTCTTATACCTGAGTCGGGTCAGGTTATAATTCTCCCCACCTGCCTATCCAGTGGTTGCCTACGGGGCAACCCATGTTTGTGAGTATAACCAATGCATTGTTTTGCACTTTACCACCATTTACTGAAATACTACACTATATTAGGCTCTGTGTCTGTTTTGTCTTTCCTTCAAAACACTTTTAAAATGGAAGGTATGGCCTCAGGAAGTAAACTTCCAGTGAAATCATGTGGGGGAAGGGGGGAGGGATTTACTGAATTTGACAAATCAGTTTCACAGCTGAGAGAGAATAATAAAATGAGCTTAGTAATTAAAATGTGACTGCCATCCAAATTAGCAGTACTGAGTTCACATCATATGTAACCCACAATATGGTAGACTAGTAAGGTGATGAGGAGTTCATCGGAGGAGGTAGAGGTAGAAGTCGTAGCTTCATATGAATGTTTTGGGGGGGGGGGGGGGGTTGTCCCAAATGAGGGGAGAATGCTTATGGCCATCCATATAGATCTAAAAATCTTTTCTTTTCTCTTTGCCAGTTTCAGTGTTTCTGCTCCACTCTGGCACTTTAAATGTTTGCAGGGTTGACTGTGTGATCTGCTTTGATTTATAATAATTTTCCATGAAAGTGCTGTGCCTCAAACGAATTATCTGCTGCATGCAAGTATTACCTGTTTTCATAGGGACCACCCAGACACTGTATGCTGGGGTGTCATGCTGTGGGACAACTGTGCAAAATAATTTATCAAATTACATTTTACAAGTAAATTAATTTTAGTGGGAAGGCTTGAAAAGCTGTCAGACCTGCTTGGTCTATAGAGCACATCTGACTTCCTGAAGGTTGAGAATAGAATAAAACTCCACCAGAACTGTACTGAAGTAAAGCACAAAATGTTGGAGAAAGTTTTTTCCAATGATGTGGTTAGAGTACAGAAGTGACATGATTTAGAGCACACCTCTGAAGTGTGCTAAAACTTTCAGTTTTAAAACTACCATCCTCCTTCTGCTTGTTGTCTTCCTCATTTCAGGACCTCTCCCACCCCCCACATCCTCGAAAAAGTGCTTGGCCAGTAAACAAGCGATTTTGAACTGGATAAGCATGAGTTCTGAACCGCGCATACCCAGTTAAAGAAAGTGCTTGTGCACGTTGTCTTTCTTTCATGCACAAGCGCTTCCTTTTTGTGGGCATGTCCAGTTCAGAACACGTGCATGCCCTGTTCAGATTCACTTGTTCATGGCATCAGGAAATGTAATAATGGTAAAACGTAATAATGGAGATGCAGAAATATATACTGTTTAATCATGCCCACATTTTAGACCACACTTTTTACATATAATTCACATATATTTTACCATTAAAAATACTTTTATTATATCCTCATATTAAAGTGAAAAGTACACATTGTAGCTAAAACCCACCTTCACGTCAAAATCAAATTTCATCACCATAGATTGTGCCGGCAACATAACTTACATTTTGTGATCAATGGTAGAAATAGCCAAATAATGTTTGTGCTTTTTATCTACAGTAGCACTTTTTATTTTTAAACTGGAATTGGTAAAAACTGAGAAATAACGTATTTTTTCAATTTTTTCCCCTAGTTGTCCAATTAAAATGTGTATAAAACAAAATGTTAACTTTGGACAAAATACCCCCATTGAAAGTCTACTTTGTCTTATTAAAAAAAAATTATTGATCATTTAGGTGTCCTCCTGAGTAGGGATAAAGTTATTGCTGATTAAATAGGGTTATAGCTAAAACATCAAAACTGCTAAGGGGAAAACAAGGTCTGCATGCAAAAAAACAACCTAGCTTCATTACCAGGTAGTTATAAATCCTTTCTCTGACCATGCAAGTTGGGAAGTTGGGTGGTCTGGAAGGAAATGCAAGTGGGTATGCAGGCCCCAACCATAACCAGCCCTCGTTGCTTTCAGCATGGGCGGTGTACCTTGTGAAGGCATTTAAACTTCCCCAAAGCATTCTTGTCCCAATGTTAAAGGAACAAGGGAATCTTCCTCTTCTTTTGCCCTTTAGAACGGAGATGGAGAAATTTAATGGGAGGCTTAAAGAGACACTGAAGCGGAAAAAAAAATATATGATACAATGAATTGGTTGTGTACTATGAATAATTACTAGAAAATTAGCAGCAAAGAAAATATTCTCATATTTTTATTTTCAGGTATATAGTGTTTTTTCTAACATTGCATCATTCTCTAATATGTGCAGATTACACAACACTCAGCATTTAAAATGATTCTTTAAGAGCAGTCTGTGAACTAATAACCTCTCCTCTGGCAGAGAAAAAGACATTTGTTTACTTACAGTTGAGATAATAAAAGTCAGAAGACAGCCCTCTCCACGACTTTGAAAGTCGTAGAGCTTAATGGCTTTTTTGCATAGAGATAACAACTGGAGTTTCTTATCGTATCTTATATTTTGTTCTTCTGTAATATCTTTCAGCGAAGAGCCCCGCTGTCTGCTGTCATCACTTCTGAGTGGAAACTGATTGGAAACCCTGGATGAGCCCACTGCCTCAGACCAATGGACCAATAGGAATCATTGCCACAATATCCATCATGAGGTACAACACTCCTAGCAGGTACTGCAGGTTTTCTAGCAGCCTGTCTTGCTTATATTGCAGGATTTGATTGTGCAGCTGCACTCACAGACTAGATTATATGAGCTAATATCAAAAAGGGTATCTTAAATGCCTGTATATTGCTTTTTCTCATTTTTTTCAAACACATTGCTTTTTTTTTTGCTTAGAGTTCTACTTAAATATGGTAACTTACCTTGTTTGCTTAAAATGCTTAGCTAAATGAGTCCATGTTCAAAAGCATTGAGTTACTTGTGTCTCTGCTGTGTGGCAACTAGAGATTGCTGTTGGGAATTAGATGTTTTGTAAAAGAATCTCTTCCCCTCTGGTGACCTCTAGTGGCTGGCTGTTACCAACCCTTGTAAATAAAAAAAATAGGATGTTCTTTGTTATACACAATAAAGAGGACAGTTATTATGGGGGAGGGGGGGGGCAGAAAAAAAGTCTGGAACCTGCACTGTTTACCAGTGGTCTAGCACTATAGAGAGTATCTGGAATCCAGATTGGAACAACAAACTTAGAGAAGTACTTGTTGATAAGTTATTAAATAATTGTATTCAATGCCAAGGAGCAGTAGCTAAAGCAAATAAATATGTTGTTATGCATACTAAGGCAATTAAAAACGTGGGAGGCCCTTGTTTAACTCTTTGTAAGGCCTCATCTAGATTATGAAATACACATTGAAATAACATTGAAATTTTGGAACAAGTGCAGAGATGAAGAGACAAAACTAGTCAGAGGGATGGGCAAGTCTTACCAGGATAGGCTAGATAAACTGGGCTTATTTCACCTGGAAGAAAGAGGTGACCTAATCAACATGTATAAATAAATCAGAGGGCAGTACAAAAGTTTGGCAGTTTAGCTTTTTTGTCCCTAGGTTTGTACAAAGGAGATATGATCTGTACATGGAGGAAAACATTTTTGGAGATGGGGTCCCTTACAGTAGAAATTATTAAGATGTGGAATATTATCGCCAGAACAAGTTGTGGAAAATTCTGTATATGCATTCCACTGGCGAACTGAGGGGGCTATTCCGGGTGTCTGGAACCTCCCCCCTGCACTGAGCTGTGTATTCAGCCAGGGAAGCCAGCATAATATAAACAGCCTCATTCTCCCTCCCTTCTTACTTCTGGTGCCTCCCTCCAGCTAATAGAATGAGAGAGGCAGCCCAGCTTCCCTCACAAGAAGATGCAGCCTGCAGTGAGAGAATGTTGATTATGGAGTCCTGGACTCTCCACAGCACAGAAGTGTCAGACATGATGAAATTAGAGTGCAGGCAAGCTGGTAAATATGCACAGCATGATGCAGAGCTTGCCTGGACTCAGGGTCTGTGGGCAAACATCTGTCTGGTCTCTCCCCATTGTTATAATGACTGCATGTGTGGGTAAGGTGTTTAACAAGCTGAAAAGTTTTTGACAGTCCCTAGACTCCAGGAGGGCTTCTTTCTGACTTGTGTGAGAGACTGACAGGGACAGGAGTCCGATTACAGGCAAGTAGCCTGTGTGATGTGGGACTGCAATACAGATAAGTTCTCTGCTCCATCTCCGGCTATTCTCAATTTCTCCACTCCTCTCTTTGGGCTAGTGCATGCCAAAATCACAATAGCAATCGCTAGCAATTTGTGAGTGTGATTTTGTGAAGTGATTTTCAGAGCGATTTTTGAATGAATTGCTCAAAAACATGCTACATGCAGTATACCTGCGATTTTGAAAAAGTCACAACGCTGCTGTGGGAACACCCTCATAGGGTTACATTAGCCAAGCGCTTTTCAAATCACTGTTGATTTGAAAAACGCTCAGAAGCACTCTTGGTGTGCACCAGCCTCCTTCATTCACCTTTGTTTCCCCTTTCCCCTAGAGCTGGCTGTGTGTTCTTGTCATACAGGAAAGCTAAATAAAAGTGCAATCCTGGTGAGGCAAATTATTATTATTTAGTATTTATATAGCGCCGACATCTTCCGCAGATGCATATATCCCTGCATCATATGGGTATCGCTTGCGCTATGTGACACTATGTAGCATATTCCACTGAATTGTCCAAACTAAGTCTATCTCCTGTTCCTCTCTTGGGGAGTTGTTCCAGCGTTGTACCCCGTTCACATTTGCTGCTACCAGAAGCCCTCAGAAACACTTGTGTCCTTGAGTACTTCCAAAGATAGGCAGCTCCGTAATACGCCAGCGCACTTTTGTGCATGGGCAGTATGGAGCCACCTGTATTCAGAAGCACTCGGGGACATACGTGCTTCTGGACCTTTCAGGAACCCCCCCCCCTCCCCTTAAAAATCCTGCGTTTGCCCCTGCATTTAGAGTGGCCTTGGATGCTTTCCTTGCATTGAATGACCTCCATGGCTTTAAAGTCACTAAGTAATTCCAAAATTCTTAGAATTCAGCCAAAACCAGTAATCCAAATGCACTACATTATTAAACAAGGTCTGACTGTAAGACTTTACCACAACTACAAATACATACTTTTATGCTGGACACAAATGTTTCCCTATAGAAGGTTGCTCCAAGATTCCTTGATCACAAGAAATTCCTTGATCAGCTGATGTCCCATAAGTCACTTTTAAAAGTTTATGACCAGAAGCCCAGGCACTGACCAGTTCCTGCACCACAGATATATGGTCTGTGCCTGCCCTCTTGCTGGATTTTTAGCTGCGAAGTCTCATTTTACAGGGAAAAATGCAACACTTGAACACTTTAGACTATTAAACGCTAAAACGGTTCCATTCCCTTTCCACCGTGTCCAAAACTAGACACTTTTGTATTGGATTGGATTGGCTCTTGCATGTTGGCTGTCTGAAGCTCGCAGTTTCCCTCTGATGTGCTCGACAGATTTAGGAAGAAATATAGAGCCACATTGGGTAGCCTGACACTGTATATAACACCTGCTCACTCTGAGCCAAACAGACTCCATGCTTGTGTCTGACATACAAATCTGCACAAACATTCACAAGTAGCGATATGGCACACACTAACATTTTAATTAATGACAAGACATTCTCGTTTTTTTCATAAGTACTTTAATGTGTGTTCATTGCAGCAGCAGTCCCCACAGTCATGGAAATATTATGTTGACGGATGTGCTCTGTCGCCGGCGTTCCCTCGACGGGGCCAGCTGTCAGCTCGAGATGATGACATTAACACGGAGAGAAAGTGATGACAAATGCCCGTTATCAGCGAACGAGGCCGGTGACAAATCGAATGGAGGCTCCCGAGCAGCCCCATTACGCTGTAATAAAAAAAGATGGATGGCTCTCTCTGGCGGGGCCCTGCGTTAATGCGATTTTGGCTGGTCTCTCTGGGTTCCAATTAAGGAAGAAAACAGAGAGAAGAACAGGAGCTTTAGAAAGGGGGGAAAATTCAGCCACGCAAGCTGCACTAATTGAGTCTGAACAGCCAAAGGCAATCCCTCACCTATAAGCTGCAGTCAAGTAGTTGAGCTACACCGCGAGCCACCATATTCCCATGTTCCACTGCATCCAGCGGTCATGTGTCTGTGTTTGTTTCTACATAATATGGAGGGTAGATAATAGATAGCTGGCTAGATTGGATTAGATTAGAGCAGGTTAGATAGATGGGCGAAACTAGTGAGCATTCCAGTCGTGGTGCTCTGTTGTATGGTGTCAGGAAAGAAAAATGGCTTGACTGATGAGCTGGCAGACAGACAGATAAAATCAGATTTATGGAATAGACACACTTATGCGTTAGGTAGGCATAGCATGTAATGACCTTTTAAAGGAAAATCTCACTGACTTTTTTTGGGAGAATTTCAGTATTTTTGTTTCTTTTTATTAACCTTCCTTTTGTATTATGGATTTTAATGATCATACTTTAATGTTTATTTTAAAATGTTGTTACTTAAAGAGACATTCCACTCAATAGTCAATAAAAGAGCAGTGATCCCATTTAAGATCTGTATTATATTCCAGTAATCCAAAGTTGTCATCTCTAGAGACAGTCATATAAGCAACTTGTTCTTCCTGCCAGTAAAGTGAATATTGGGTGTTAGTTTTCTGATTAGTTCAGGTGATGCGTCTCCAAAGTGGCAATACATCCTGCTTAGTGCAGATAAAAAAAACATGCAGGAAGAAGGGGAGTTTATGGTCCATAACTGGGAAGACTGCATTCTGGCTATATAAAGGTGAAATAAATAAACATTTAGCAATGTAAAAGTAACAGTAAATCATTTACTATCCATAAATACAGCCTTTATATATACAAGTTTTTTTTTTATTTGCTTTCTGATAATGATCACAGATTCAGACAGACTTTAGGAGTATTATATTTTATCACAGTGGAGGATAATGCATACATTAAATAAGGGCGCAGGGAAAGAAGGGTGCAGGGTGAAGCCAAGATTGTAAAATATCATCTCCAACAATTTTTTTCCATTGTTAATTCATCTTTATCTGAGTTATAATTATAAATATGTTAAAATAGCAGTATTAAAAAGGATGCGGGGTGAAGCCAAAATTGCAAAATATCTATAACAATCAAAACGAAAAAATAGTCGTAATGAGGATAGTAAAACATTGGTAAATATTACAGATATTTGACTACAACTGACTACTGACTACAAGAACTGACCCTAGTCTCATACAGAACCCTCCCTCTGCCCATGCCTAACCCTAAAACCCGCCTGGTGGTGCCTGACCCTAAAACCACCCTGGTGGTGCCTGACCCTAAAACCACCCTGGTGGTGCCTGACCCTAAAACCCCCCTGATGGTGCCTGACCCTAACCCCCCCCCCCCCCGGTGGTGCCTGACCCTAAATCCCCCCCCCCCGCCCTGGTGCCTAACCCTAAGACTACCCCCTTGTGGTGCCTAACCCTGAGATCTACCTGGTGGTGCCTAACCCTAAAACCCCCCTGGTGGTTCCTAATCCTAAGACCCTCCCTGGTGGTGCCTAACCCTAAACCCCCCCCCTGGTGGTTCCTAATCCTAAGACCCCCCTGATGGTGCTTAACCCTAAGATCCACCTGGTGGTGCCTAACCCTAAAATTCCCCCTTCCTGACACCTAACCCTAAGACCCCTTTTCCCGACGCCGAACCCTAAGACCCCCCCCCCCCTTTCCTGATGCCTAACCCTAAGACCCGCTCCCTACCTGATGCCTAACCCTAAAACCCCCCTTCCCATTAGACCCCCCTTTCTGAAGCCTAACGGCGTCAAATAGCATAGAAAAACAAACAATACATTTCTAAGACAATGAAATCCAAAACGATAATTTACGAAATAATTCTCAAAAGGAATTTCAAAACCATAATTCTCAAAACAAAAAATTTTGGTTGGACGGGCCCAGCTATTTATCAGCCACCCAAATTTCTACTTTTGGCGCCCAATAGCTGATATTTTGCATTAGCACCTATGGAGCACCCAAATATTCCTTTAGCCGCAGGAGCCCCAATTTCCTGCTTCCGAGGATAAAGGCATCAGTTATCTTATGCAAAACACGCTTCTCCTGTGGAAGCAATGTTTGCTCCTACAGCAGCACTGGAAGAAGCAGTTCAAGTTGCATGTAGCTGTACCCCCCATGCAGCAGCAAACTCGAAAAATGTGAATATTGTTCAAAAGTCCACTAATTTCAGAAATTCAACTTAAAAGATGAAACTAATAGATGAAATAGGAAACCTTTGCAGGTGTTTTGGATTAGTTAGCTGATTAGAGTCTGACACCGAGCCTAGAATATTGAGCTTTTTCACAATATTCTAATAATCTGAGATTTTGATTTTGGGGATCTCATAAACTGTAAGCCATAATTATCAAAATTATAACAAATAAAGACTTGAAATATCTCAATTTCACTTTTTAACTTGAGCATTAACTTGGCATTTTAGTAAGGGGGCTTTTAGGACCATTGTAGCCCCTCACACACTCTAATGAGTTCACCATGAGCTTGCAGGTTAGTCTGTACCTTTTTAAAGAGAACCCGAGGTGGCCTTGTATTACGTAAGTGGGGCACAGAGGCTGGTTGGTCACACTAACACCAGCCTCTGTTGCCCCATCGTGTGTGTCAAAGACCCCCCTGCTCGCCGCTATACCCCCGCAGAGCTGGCGACACGCAGCGTGTCGCCAGCACAATGTTTACTCTAGCGCTGTCTGTCAGCGCCGCTCCGCCGCCTCCTCCGCATCGCCGCTACCCGCCCTCGTCCCTTCCCTCCCGCTGATTGGAGGGAAGGGACGAGGGCGGGTAGCGGCGATGCGGAGGAGGCGTGGGAGCGGCGCTGACAGACAGCGCTAGAGTAAACATTGTGCTGGCGACGCGCTGCGTGTCGCCAGCACTGCGGGGAGTTTAGCGGCGAGCAGGGGGGTCTTTGACACACACGATGGGGCAACAGAGGCTGGTGTTAGTGTGACCAACCAGCCTCTGTGCCCCACTTACGTAATACAAGGCCACCTCGGGTTCTCTTTAACTTGAATCACTGATATAAATGGTCATGGCCAGCTTTTAATCCTTCCAGGATCTGCGGTGTGTGTACTGCTCATGTGCCAATTACTACTAGAAGCAGGACCCATGTTTGCTGATCAGGTCCAGGGGCCAGTGGCGTAGCAATAGTGGATGTAGAGGTTGTGACCACACTGGGGCCTTTGGACCATGTTGCCAATAATCACTTCTACATGTGTTTTGAATACTGCTAATCATTAACCACTTCAGCCTGCGGGTTGTTTTCACCTTATGAATAAGAGGAATTTTCACATTTCAGTGCTCCTCCCTTTCATTCCCCAATAACTTTATCATTACTTATCACAACGAAATTATCTATACCTTGGGGGGGGGGGGGGGGGCGGGGGGAGGGGGTTACATTATGCTAAGTATTATTTTATTCTAAATGCATTTTATTGGGAATAATAAGAACAAATGGAAAAAAATCATTATTTCTCAGTTTTCGTCCATTATAGTTTTAAAATAAAATGTAAAACTGTGGATAAAGCCACACATTTTGTATGCCCATTTTTCCTGGTTATTGCAATGTTTCAATTATATCCCTAGTACTATGTATGGTGGTGTGGTGTATATTTTATTTGGAAATAAAGGTGCAATTTTTCAGATTTATATCCATCACTAATTTCAAGCACATAATTTAATAATATATCCTCTTGACATACATATTAAAAAATGTTTAGTCTCTAATATCTAAGATGATGGTGGTATGTGCGCCCCTCTTAATGTATGTCTCCTGGTTGCCTGGTTCACACTATATGATGGGTCGCTGTACTTTAGGGGGTATCACCACCCTATTGGTATATGGTTATGATAATAGCACAGCGCTCTACACCTTACACTGACAGCATGAGATAGACCCTCACAGTATTACATGCATATACTAAAGTTCAAAACTAAGTAAAATTACAATTATTCAAATGCATCCAGAAAAAAGTGCACTTTAAACAGTCCAATATGATGTCAGAATCCAAGCTTGAATGCAATAATAGTACAGAATACGCTCACCAGATGCAATGGCTGATTGTTTAGGATCAGCAAAACAGGCTCAGTCATGTATAAGATCCTCACGATCACTTGTGCTTCTTCCCAATATTAGCTCAAAAAATAGAAAGAATGGTACATAGCGTAATCGTGTTTCAGAACGCAAACAGTTTCTCCTCCACCATCATAAATGATCCACGCATGCTCCACCAATGCCAATGCATCGTGCACCCTCTGAGTGGTAATCTCTCCTTAGTGCAGTATATGTGAAATACACACTCACCAGATGGATTGGCTGACCCTGCAACAGATCAGCTTGCAACACTTATGGGTATAACACCAACTTCCACTTCCTCAAGATGGCAATGATTCCTTTAAAAACTCAAAACAGGGATCGCCATGGCGTAATAACGTTTAATAAGTGCAATTTTTCAGATTTACACCCATCACTAATTTCAAGCACATAATTTAACAATGATATACCCTCTTGACATACATATTAAAAAATGTTTAGTCCCTAATATCTGTATGTGTAATTTTATTTTTTGGCCACAAGATGTCCTCGTGCATTATTTTCTATTACCGTACAATAAGTGTGCTAAACAGGAAGTAGTGCATGGCTGTGTTACTTCTGAAGTGACGCAGGTATCTCATTGATTCTGGCAATCACAGGGACGTCAACGATCGGTGGCGGGAACGATTGAGCGGGAGGGAGTGCGACAGCACCATTTGAAAATGATCAAAAAACACTATCAAAAACGACATTCTTGTCGGACAAGCACGGATTGGCTGAGGGGACTTCTGTCCCCTGCCACCAATACCCCCGTGTCGCCGTGGAGATCACGGGCTTCTACCCGCATGATTGCGTGCGCAGCCCTGCAAGCTGCACGGATGTGAGTCTCACATCCCTGCAGCTAGCGCAGCACCAGCCAAGGCTGAAATAGTTAACAAACTGTTCCCCTGATTACACCTCTCTGGGGCTGTGGCTATTCTGGGCAAGTTGTGTTGCGCCAAATGAATTATGTATAATTGGGGGCGCAATGTAAAGTTTGCTCTGGGGCCTGAGGCTCCTTACCTACGCCAGTGCGCCACTGCCAGGGGCCTTGATGCAGCCACAACTTCTGCTTTCAGTATTGCTACACCACTGAAGGGAGACAGTTTACTAGTTATTGCTTCTGTCTCTGTTGCACTGCTTTACCCACTTCTTATTTGTACATGAAGTGAGAAAAATTCTCAAAATGGACAAGGTTCAAAACCTGCCAGATTTTTACTGGCTGCTGTAAGTGACAGCAACATAGAGGATGATGAATACAGTACAACCAGGATGATAAATATAGTAAAACCAGCCAATCATAACTGCCCACCATAAGGGCTGGTTCACACTGGCACTTATATGCTTAAAGTGAACCTCCAGACTAAAAATCTACTCGGCAGCATTGAAAAGGCTTGGCTTTTCTTGAACAGTTTCACAGCATCAGAACTTTGTTTTTCTTACCCAAACCTCATTTTTATCTGCACATTAGCTAAGCTCCGCCCCATTAAAGAAATATGCTCAGTTTTTCCCCTGATGCTGTGCAAAGCATGATGGGATTTCTGATGTTGACCTCATTGCCTAGCACACGCAGCTGGGAGGGGTGATCAGGACACAGGATAGTCGGAACTGTGACCCTGTCCCTGTCACCTCCTTTCAACCAAAAATATAGCTGCCCACAGGAAATTTAAAACATTTGCCTGTTCTTTTAAAACAGGGTGGGTAAGTGATTTCCTCTTAAACGATTCCGTCAAAACGGATCGGATTTCTGTTCGAACGGAAAGTTTCCATTATGTTCCCGTTCAGATGGTTTAGTTCTGTTTCCCCCTTAGACCTCATTCACATCATGACGCGCAGATGGCCATGCAAACGGAACGCAATGCATACGATCGCACACCATCTGCGCCGCTATGCGCTATGCTGCTTATCCCATTCACTACAGCAAATGGGTCAGCAATGCGCTTGCAGACAGAACGCTTGCAGCAGTACAATAGCGTATCATAGCGCATTGCACAGCTGCGCAGCACCTATGATGTGAACGAGGTCTTACTACTGTAAACTGTTAAAGCTAAAATCTGACTTGCTGTCACAGGTAGCTGCACTGTACCTACCAAAACTGGGCTTATGGAATA
Source organism: Hyperolius riggenbachi (assembly GCF_040937935.1). NCBI lineage: Eukaryota > Metazoa > Chordata > Amphibia > Anura > Hyperoliidae > Hyperolius > Hyperolius riggenbachi. Next base: position 107,322,068 of record NC_090655.1, read on the forward strand.
ATACAATTCAAGAAGCAAATAGGATTCAAGCCCATCATATAGGGCATTGGAATACATCATAAAGAATAATGGATTTTTTTTTTGTAGTGGAAGATGCATTAATTTTTCAGTTTTTTTGAAAAAAGATTGTGTCTAATGGTTTCTATCGGGGTTAAGAAGGATGGCATTGGCATGTAATTTTGAATCAGGTGAAGGTGAACTCCCAATTTATCATAAGAGCAAGACACCAAGGTCACCTTTTTCTGGAAATAGCAGAGATTAGGCTGTTATCTGTCAGGGAGCATAGAGTTAATAGAGTGCTCATGGCTCAGAAGATTAACCATTTGTTACATGATGTGGACAGACAGCGCGAGCCGCGCGGAGAGAGCATGTCACAGAATGTGGCGCTGATCAGATTTTGCAAAGAATAAATTGCTCTGGGAATATCCAGCCCCAAAGTGACAGTGTTTGTTGTCGAGTGAAATTCATGAATGGCCTCTCATAGTGTGCCCCTTATAGGATTATTGCTTGTGATGCTAAGATGCCCCCTTTGGCTACATCTGTTATCTGAACAAGCTTTTGGGATGTCAAGGAAACATGTCTTTTTATTGATTACACGCTTTAGCATATTGTGCTTTTTTTTTGGTAATCTAGATGACACAATAAGTTTTTTCCTGCTGAGAAATTGCTTTTGTTCCCATTCATATGTTCTCCATGTTAGTGGGGATTTGCATCAGGCTGGCCATCATGTGCTTTCCAACACTTTGTATTCATTATGCCATCAAATATCATTCACGTCCGCTTGTACAACATTATCATGTCAGTTTAGAATAGATGTTTTTTTTTCCTCTAAGAAAATATATTTTGACTTTTGGATGGCATGGAAGAGGTTGGAACCATTTTGTTGTTTTACTGCTGTCTGTATACACAATTTAAAGTGAATATCCGGCCTTAAAGAAAACCTGTAACTAAAAAACGTTCCCCTGGGGGGTACTCCCCTCGGGTGCGGGAAGCCTCCCGATCCTATCGAAGCTTCCCCGTCCGCCTGTGTCTCACGGCAGTCTCGCTGTGCCCCTCAGAACAACGGGATGTATATATTTTTAGAGCAGTATCTGCTCTCCGCTCGGAGATAGGCGGAAATAGCAGATCGCTGTCAGGCCGCTTTACTGCGCAGGCGCAAGTCGCCTGCACAGTAGAACGGACCCGACAGAGATCGGCTATTTCCACCCATCTCTGTGCTGATAGCCGCAACAGCGCCCCCGTTGGAGCCAGGGAAGCCCGATTCCTGTATGCGAGCCGAGGTCGAGGATTTTTGTGATCTCAGGTTTATTTTAAAGGATACATGAGTTAAAAATGGACAGAAAGGCTTTACTTACCAGGGCTACTTTGGGCCCCTAGAAGTCTTATCTGTTCCACTCTGAAGTTCCGCCATTCCTGAGACTGCCGCTGTCCCCTCCTTAAGATCGTGACCTGCGGCTGGGTTGTGGTCTTCTTTGCATGAGCAGGAAGGGCTCTTGTGATCCTGCTCCGATGGCCACAAGCACTCTTTGCACAGTTTGCACAGTTCAAGTCTTTGAGAGCTGCACAAGCAATGAGTGCTCCCGTTCACGGGAGCACAGTCATGAGAGGCGGGCATCCTGCCCGCACATGGGCAGAAGACCACGACCCAGCTACTGGTGGACTTTTTTTTATCCTTTAAAGGGGCCAGAGCCTGCAGTTCCAAATAAGTGAAATAATCTCATCTATCCAGGTCATGGTATAGCCAAATTAAAAATAAGGTACCTTCAGCTTGACACAAGACTTGGGCCTTGGGCAACCTTCTCACATATAGGGCATAATGCTATACCCTCTAAGATAAGCACAGAGGCATGTTCATTATTGATCCACATACCTCTCTGAGCACTTGATGGCTGCAGGAACTGTCAGATTTCTATTGTTGGTAGCACTGAGGTTGAATTGTTGGAGTTCTCATGCATTTATCTGAGTGGGAGCCCATGGAGCAGCGCCAACACTTTGCCATACACAAATTTGAAGGAGCGCCTGTACTGGAGTGTTGGTGCTGCTGCCAGATGCTCTGTTTACCATTGTGTCTATAAAATTAAACCAGTGTTACCTGTGCGGAGTAAGCACAGATGCAAAAAGTGGAAGGTTTATAGTATTCAGTGTTGTCGTGGGGGCATACACATATAAACAGCGCAGGGGGAATTTTGGTTGTAAGGTGAAGCTGAAAGACACTTCTGCCTGCTTTAGCTATTATCCTTTTTTAAATTTTTTTCCTAAAAACTATTCCTCCACTGATTACCTAACTATTTTGTTTACCTTGTAATTTGGGCTCCAGCTGGTGGCCGAATTACACTGTTTTTATTGTAAGTTGGGCTCCAGCTCTTGCCAGTGCCCCAATTAGTTAGTGTGCGCCGCCATAGCCGTAATTCCCATTATAGCTTATGGTGGTGCCAACATGGCGGGCACTACGTGGCGCCCAAATTACTGGTCTTGGAAAACTAGAACACTAAGTTTTGAAGAGGCACAAATGATTTTTATATTTACCCATCATGCAACATAAGGGTAATATCGTGCTCATATGAAGCTAAATACTTTGAAATAATATCTGTTTAAAGAAAACAATATTGTACTCCGCTTAGGGGTAATTTTTTTTTTTTTGGGGGGGGGGGGGGGGGAGACAGGGCAATACTTCACAGGAACCAACCTCATTTAAAGTTGCGCGTATTGCTATGTAAGTAATGTGCGTAACTAAGGAGGACACGCTCCTTACATACCTTAGTGTGCTGCTATGTCAGCCGTGCATAGCGGCCGCTCCTTCACATTAAAGAGGAACTCTAGCCTAAACAAACATACTGTCATTAAGTTACATTAGTTATGTTAATTAAAATAGATAGGTAATATAATATCTTACCCACACTGTTTTAAAATAACAGGCAAATGTTTGATTTCATGATAGCAGCCATCTTTTTTTTTTTTTTTGTATTTAAAATTTTTATTTTCCAAATAAGTATCAGTACAAACAATACCAACATTATAAAATTGAGCACCTTACAAAAAATACAGTTCCCCAAAAGGGGTAAGCTATAGTCTTACAGGAGGAAACAATTCAAGTAATAACAATAAGAACCCATTATAATAACATCCCGTTACCTTATGTTTGGTTGAATAGTAGAGTAAAAATGATTGTTATCTCTAGAGTTGGTTATTGTTCCTTTCAATTGGAGAGGATATTCCTATCCATCAACAATATAGAGTAGAATAGATAAAAAAGAAAAAACTAAAATAAAAGGAGAAAAAATACAGAGAGAGGAAAGAGATTAAAAAAAAAGGAAAGAACAAGAGATAGAGAAAGAGGAGATGGTTGCCAGCCCAAAATAACGCCTATCTTCATCAATGCAGACAGAGCTGCTAATTGCAGTACAATTGAACGCCATATCTTGTCAAATATATGCACCTTATGCTGGAGAACTGCTGTTAGATGTTCAACTTTATAAATATATTTCACTCTATTTCGAACTTCCAGAATAGAAGGCCTAGATGGGTCCTTCCAATGCTTAGATGTGATGCATCTGGCTGCTGTTAAGAAATGGTTAATGAGTTTCTGTTTATGGCTTTTCAGACTAGATAAAGGTTTGGCCAAGACACAAATCCACGGATCCATAGGGATGAGTATGTCAGTTATTTGTTGTATCAATTGAATTACTTCCAGCCAAAATTGTTGGATAATTGGACAGTACCAAAATATATGTTGTATAGATGGCAGCCATCTTTTTGGTTGAAAGGAGGTGACAGGGAGCATGACACAGTTCCAACTCTCCTGTGTCCTGATCACCTCTCCCAATTGCTAGGCAACGTGAATAACAACATAGGAAATCCCATCATGCTCTGCACAGCATCAGGGAAAAAAAGCCCTGGCTTTTTTTCTTTGATGGGTGGAGCTTAGCTAAAAATGCAGCTAAAAATGATGCTTTGGCAAGAAAAGCAAAGTTCTGATGCTGTGAAACTGAAGAAACACCAAGCCTTTTTAGTTCTGCTGAGTAGATTTTTAGTCCGGAGGTGTGGCGTGATGGCAAGGGACCAGAAGGAATGATATACAGACTGTTATTAAAGGGGAAGTGTGTGTGTGTGTGTGTGTGTGTGTGTGTGTGTGTGTGTGTGTGTGTGTGTGTGTGTGTGTGTGTGTGTGTGTGTGTGTGTGTGTGTGTGCGTGTGTGCGCGTGTGCGCGTGTGCGCGTGTGCGCGTGCGCGTGTGTGTTTTCTTATAGATTTTTTTTTTCTTATAGATTTTTTTTTTCTTTAAAGTACTAGGTGGTCCACAAACATATCAGTAAAAATCAGAGGTCGCAGGGAAAGATCACTTGAAAAATCGCGATGTGGGTAAGGAAACTGGGGCAGTAACTTTGCATCACAATTTATCTTCAACTTTCTTTATAAAATTGGTAAAAACATTTTGTATAAAATGCCATCTTTAAATGCTTTTCTTTTGATGAATAAATCGTTCCAACTTTCAATAAGCACACAGCAGAAATGAAAGTGTACACAGAGGATTACTTGCAGCACTGCATGAGCCCCAACATACTGTACGTAAGGATTGCAGTTGATTAGACTAAGAAACATGTCTTCCATTTGGGCATTACAGATTTTTATTTACTGATTTAATATTGATTTAACATAAACAGATTCCCTTCCTCCATCTGTATAACGAGGGGGCTCTGTCCATACAGGAGATCTCAAATCTTCCAGCTAAATGTCAGGGTAATTTCCTCTCCCTTGGTGGTCACATAACATAAAATGGCTGAAGGAATGATATTAGTAGAAGATTATAGTTTGTCTGTTGTAACATGGCTGCACTATTTACACCACAGATTGATGACAGAGGCTCTTTATTTTTTTTCTATTTGCATTTGCAATTGTTTAAACTTAATTTGCTTTGTATGTGACCTCATCTCATTAATTGGAAAAAAATAAATGTGGATTTCTTTTTGGATTTGGATTATGAAATTTGGATTATGAGGTCAGCTAAAGGGTGGAAGGCTCCTAGTTGATATGTTCTCACCTTATTGATAAACTGCCTTTTTTGCCACCAGCAAGCAAGAAAATACTCAGAATAACACTTTTTCGCCTTTTTTAAGGTATTTTACAATGTCAAAGTGCTGAACATTATTCAGCACTTTGAACAGAAGGTGAAAACTTATCTCATAGGATAAAATGTAGGAGAAAAGGTGAATTGAATAAGGGCCATAGTCCCAATTCCCCTTTTCTCCTAAGTTTTCTACAGGAGATAATTTTTTTTAACTTGGGTTTTTTTTTTTTAAAATAACCTTTCAGCACTCTGCAAATGAAAAAGAGGTGAAAAGGAACAAAAAGTACTGTCAAAAGTATTCTGAGTATTTTCTTGCTTGCTGGTGGCTTAAAAGGCATTTTACTGATAAGGTGTGAAATTATCCCTAGGACACACATTCCCAACCCGTGTGCCGCGAGTCGCGACACATTCTTGTGTCGTGGCAGCATCGGGTATGTGTGTTGCCCCTCGCTGACCCGCTCTGTTTCTCCCTGCTTCTCCCCGCCTCCGCTCTGACTGTAGTTAGAGCAGGACTACAAGAAAATGGCCGACGATGTCCACAAATACAGACATCGGTGGCCATTTTCTTGTAGCCGTGCTCTAACTACAGTCAGAGAAGAGGCAGGGAGAGAAGAGTGATGTCAGTGCTGGAACGAGTGGAACTGGTGAGTCAGCCGCCGCTGCCAGCACATGCCACTGAGGGCGAGATCGTTGAAAAGGGCTCCTGAGCTGCCTGTATGAAGCGCCTCCATAGACATCAATGTTATTTCTGCAAATATGGGCTACACGGTGGTGAAAAGGGCGCCCAAGTTTTGATATAGGCTACAAGCGAGCGCCCTTTTGTAGCCCATATTTTTTTTTTCAGCTACAAGGTTTTCGGCTACAGTAAGACACCCCTTTGTAGCCTATATTATTTTTTGGGCTACAAGGTTTTCGGCTACAAAAGGGCACCCCTTTGTAGCCCATATTTTTATTCAGCTACAAGGTTTTCGGCTACAGTAGGGCACCCCTTTGTAGCCCATATTTTTTATTCAGCTACAAGGTTTTTGATTCTGCTACAAAAGGGCACCCTTTTATAGCCAAGATTTTTGATTTGAGGGTGCACAAGCGGGTGGGGGAGTCTTAGGGTTAGGCACCACCTGGGGGGTCTTAGGGTTAGGCACCACCTGGGGGGTCTTAGGGTTAGGCACCACCTAGGGGGTCTTAGGGTTAGGCACCACCTGGGGGTCTTAGGGTTAGGCACCACCTAGGGGGTCTTAGGGTTAGGCACCACCTGGGGGTCTTAGGGTTAGGCACCACCTGGGGAGTCCTAGGGTTAGGCACCACCTGGGGGGTCTTAGGGCTAGGCACCACCTGGGGGGTCTTAGGGTTAGGCACCACCTGGGGGGTCTTAGGGTTAGGCACCACCTGCGGGGTCTTAGGATTAGGCATCATCAGGGGAGTCTTAGGGTTAGGCACCACCTGGGGAGTCTTAGGGTTAGGTACCACCTGGGGGGGTCTTAGGGTTAGGCATCATCAGGGGAGGGTTCTGTGTGAGAGTAGGGAACAGTTAGGTCATAATAATCACTTTTCTTAGCCATATCTAGAGACCTTTTATAGCCCAACAAATTTTACCTATAACAGCATCCTTTTTATAAACTAAAACTAGCTTTTTCAGCCCTTTGTAGCCGAATTTGGCATATATGGGCTACACCATGTGCCCTTTGTAGCCGAAGTTGTCATATGGGCTACACCAGGCGCACTTTTTGTAGCTGAATTTGGCATATATGGGCTACACCAGAAGCCCTTTTTTCCAGGCGCCGTTTTCAGATTGACGCCTGAGGGCTTCTTCACCTGGCTACCTATAATTGAGGCACCTATGCCTGGCTACTTATACGGTGTCCTTCTACACCTGACTTCCTATACTGGGAGCACTTATGCTTAGCTAACTATGCTGATGCACCTACACCTGACTTCCTATACTGAGGGCACCTATGCTTGGCTACCTATACTGATGCACCTACGTCAGACGTCCTATACTGGAATCACCTATGGCTGGCTACCTATACTGATGCACCGACACCTGACTTCCTATACTGGGGGCACCTATGCCTGGCTTCTTATACTGATGCACCTACACCTGATGTCCGATACTGGGGGAACCTATAGCTGGCTACCTACATCGAAGGCACCTTCACCCAGAGCAGGGACAAGGTCCTCCAGCACCCAAGGCTGAGACACCAAAGTGCGCCCCTCCATCCCTCCCACACCAGCTGTCACACACTTATTGCTATTAGACTAAGAGGGCCACAGGGCCCACAACCTCCCCAACACCTTAATATCTAGTTATCTGGTTTGCAGTCACTGCTATGTATCCCCTTTTCTTATTTCTTTCTGCTTCATACACAATTAGGAATGACTGCTGAATGAATTGTGCGCCCCCTCCTACACTGCGCCCTGAGGCTGGAGCCTCTCCAGCCTATGCCTCGGCCCGGCCCTGCCTTCACCTGGCTACCTTTACTGAGTCTGGGGGCAGTTTTTTGGGGGGATGCAATATGGCTATAATGTCTGTCCCACTGATGTTTTTATTAATATTTCTGAAATGTTGTAGCCTTCATTTTTAAGTATATTCAGGATACTCTTTCATCCATTTTGTGGTTTTTATTAGTATTTTTCTATTGTACATATGTGATGTGTCACTGAGATTTGAGCGTTTGGTGTAATGTCACGACTTCAAAAAAGTTGGGAACCACTGCCTTAGGAGAAAGTTTTGGGATGCATATACACATCCAATTTTGACAAATTTTACCACCTCCATGTAGTATTAGGGTCAATAGACTGAGTACTATGAACATATTGTGTAGGTAAACTCTCACAATACATGAAAGATGTAAAAAGGGCCAATCCTTGGCCTATCAAAATTGGATGTGTGTACCAAGCTTTAGGAGAGAAAGTGAATTGGATAAGGGCCTATGGCCTACATGCCTCAGTCCTCAGCAGGTCAAGTTTTCTCTGTATATCCTTCATCTTTGGCTGCAGCTTCACATCAGCACGGGTGCCGTGTCCAATTCAAATCAGACGCAGCACCCAGTTGAAACAGGGCATAAAACACAGTCCACAGGTTACTAAAGTAGACGCCCAAATATCTCAACATAAACTTGAAGTGCAATGTCACTGTTAAGGTGGCCATACATGGTACAATTTTTCAATTAGATAATTTAGTTCGATTATTCAGTTAGATCGAATATAAAGATTTTTCCAGCATGTCCGATCATTTTTCCCGAAAAAACGGGATAATCGTTCGAATTTCTTGATTGAAAAAAAAAATATTTTCAACTTTCATTCAATTCGATCATTTAGATCGAATAAACGGAAAAATCGAACATTTTTATTGTACCGTGTATGGCCACCATAAGTCTTTATGCACACAAGACCGTTACATTGATACATTTAGTTCAATCCACAACACTGAATAGGAATGCAATCCAGTCTCATGTCCAAGGTGATCCAAATAAGGTATGTGGAATGTACAATACAAAACTTGGCAGACATAGCAACAGGGATGACTGATATCAATATGGTCGTCGTGGACTCAGTCTTGGCCACAATAGACAAATCAAGAGTAGAAAAAACGAGACGCAGTTGTCATCCATCATGATAGTGAAGTTTAAAGGCCCAGTTGCTGCCAAAAAACTCTTTGTAGATAATATAATACAATGCCCAGTCACAGCCCATGGCATGAACTGGTTAATGCTATTCATGTACAGGGTATTTAATATCATATTTGTTGGCATTAGTGCCAGATCTGTCTGGTTAGTTAAAGATTCCCTTTTATACTACTGTGAGACGATCACTAACTTCCTGCATGCTGCATTGCTTCTGAATGTTTCCTTGTGTTTGTAGCAGTCAGAGAAAATTGCAAAGAGCAATCACATTAAAATTGCATTTAAAATTGCAAATAAATTGCACTGCATTTGTGATTGCATTCTGCAATCTAAAAAAAGCCCTTAAATATGTCTTTATTGTCTGACTAAGGTCCCAAACACACCGGACAGTGTTTTGTGGTGGGTTTTCATTAAAAAAAAAGCTTCCAGTGACTTGCATTAAAATCTCTGTAAAATTGCAGCAAAATGGGAATTTTGCCATGATTTTCCCGCAATTTTAATGTAAGTCAATGGAAGGATTTAAAAAAAAATGACCTGCAAAACACTCTCCAGTGTGTCAGGGCCATAACCTGGACTACACAGCCTAAGAATGCACATCTGGCATGGTTTCAACACTATTTTTTTTCTCCAGCTACCCTATGGGATAACTTGAGGATATCCGGATCTGCCCACTTTGGACAGACAAACACAAAGAGGATTAGCCTATCCCTCCCCCAACTCCTTAGTTCATCTGTGTTTCTGTCTGGAAACAACCAAAGAGTTAATAATAAAGCCAAGGATTGCTCATGGGAAGCCTCACAGATGCGCAGCTTCTGGGTCAGCAATGGCAGCATGATGCATGCTGCCAGAGGAGGGACTACAGCAAGGAGGTCAGGGCTGATCTCGGCACATCCTCTGGCTGACGATATAATCACACCTGTGGGTGCCCGAGCCTATTAGAGATGACCAGGAAGCATCCAGCATGCGCCTGCTCCTGGCGTCCTAAGTTGGGGATAGCATAGAGGCAATGGCTTCCACATCCAGTGCTTCAGGGGACAAGAAATCCCCCCCAACAAGCTCCAGCAACTAGTGAGTGTATTATATGACACCACAAAAAGACTGGGGCCCAAATGCAATTCACTTTTTCTCCTGAGTTTTCTCTTAGGTGATATTTTCTTACCTTGTCATAAAATGCCCTTTACACCACCAGCAATCCAGGAAATATTCATAATCATTTTGATGTTACTTTTTCACCAACATTTGGGTACTTTTTCAATTGTAAAATAATGAAAAGTTATTTTAAAAAGAATATGAAAATTATCTCCTAGGAGAAAACTCAGGAGAAAAAGTGAATTGCATATGGGCCCGGGGGGGTTATAACACAATTGGGATTTACTAACTGGTATTCTCTCTCTTTTTGTCTTCTGTAATTTTCCTCTTTTTCTATTAGTTGAAGGCTGAGCAAACAGTGAGCAAAAGTCAGGAGGGTCAGACAAACCTAGGTTGTCAGTGTTTAGTTAAGTTTCCACATGATTATGCTAAGGCTCTCTGCCAACCGTGTACATAGGCTATTGTTCTGCTGAGACCTCCTCTATTTACAGAGTGTTATGGATACAGTAATAAAGGAGATGCAGGATTCCTATGATAACCTAAAACAGTCATTGACACTGTCTTCTGTTTATGGTCCGCTGGTTCCAGAACCTGTTGGGGTGGACGCAATAGCGGGCCTCTCTCATCTTGATCTCTGCCAGCCATCCACAGTGTTGGACTTGCTGGGGGAGGAAGAGGAGGAGGAGAGGGAGGAAGCTACTACTGTCGCATCTTTAGAGGAGGCAGAGTTGGATAAACGTGTAAAAAAGGCACCTAGATTCCTATTTAGCCTGGAGGAGACTAAAGAGTTATTGAAGGCAGTTTATTCTGCGGAACAGATAAAGGAAATTCTGCCACTATGTTTAACACAAGACAAGGTGTATTTAGGTCTAACCCAGCATGAGGGTAGAGTTTTCCCTATACACCAATCCCTGAAAGACATAATCATGACTCAGTGGCAAAATTCAGAACGCCGACTTTTCATTCCTAAATCTGCCAAAAGAAAATTATCCTCTCGCTCAAGCAGATTTGGAGCAGTGGGTAAAGAGTCCAAAATTAGACGCTTCCCTATCTAAATACTCAAAGGACTCAGATCTATCCTTTGAGGATGCTGGAGCCTTGAAGGACCCCATGAATAAAAGGGTGCATACTTTCCTCAAGAAAGCATGGGAAGCTGCTTTGTTTGGGTTTCTTCCTGGCATAGCTTCAACTTATATATCCAGAAACTTGCGTAACTGGTTGTCAAATTTGGTAAATCATTTAACATCACGTTCCCCGTTAGGAAAAACTATGAACCTAAGAAAAAAGGAAGCGCGTTACATAAGTCTCTTAGCAGATTCTATGACTGAGTGAATCAGAGTTACTACTAAAACTACAGTCTTACAGCTTAATTCAACCAGGCTTGCCATATGGCTTAAAACATGGGAGGAGGATAAAAACAAACTTTGTGCCATTCCCTTTGAGAGAAAGTTGCTTTTTGGGACTCAATTAGACAATGTACTTTCCAGGTCAGCAGAAAAGGGAAAAAAGTTTCCTGACATAAGAAAATTTCTAAATCCTAAAAGGTTTTGGGAGTCAGCAAAAAAATCGGGGGCCTCCGAAAAAATAGTCCTTTCCTAAAGGAAGGGAGTCATTCTCAGTAAGACAGACCCCCAAAAAAGGAGTCTAAATAACCAGTTCCCAGTAGGGGTAAACATTAATTTTTTTGTTCAGTTAAAAGCTTTAAATCTCAATCCTCTTGTGTTTAAAATTATAAAAGATGTTTTCAGTTCAGTCTCCTCCCCTACGAAAGTTTGTACACAGGATGCCCAGGGATCAAGACAAGGCTCGGGGTTTACAGCTAGAGCTTGTTCAGAGTGTATTGATGAAAAAAGTCAGTGTGAGAGTTCCCAAGGAAGAGGAATTCCTGGGATTCTATACGCACATCTTTCTGGTCAAGAAAGTCAGCAGAGCATTTTTGTTTCATTTTAAATTTGAAGGCACTCAACCGTTATTTTCATCACAAACAGGATTCAAGATGAAGAGTGTGTACTCCGTATATTTGCACCTGAAGGGGAAATAATTTTTTGTGTCCATCGACCTGCAGGACGCATATATGCACATTCCAGCAAGGAATTTCAGGCCAGTAGTCAGTGGCGGCTCCAGGAAATTTTTTTAGGGGGTGCTATGCAGGTGCTGGACCAATTTCCGGGGGAGCTGACGCGGCAAAAAATGGGTGTGGCTACAACCTGCGGCGCGCGAAAAAATGGGCGTGGTCATGACCGGATGAGGGCGGGGCTAATTGTAATTTAAAGTGAACCCAGGGTGAGAGTGATATGGTGGCTGCCATATTTATTTCCTTTTAAACAATACTAGTTGCCTGGCAGCCCTGCTGATCTATTTGGCTGTAGTAGTGAACTGAATTACACCAGAAACAAGCCATGCAGCTAATCTTGTCAGTTCTGACAATATTGTCAGAAACCCCTGACCTGCTGCATGCTTGTTCAGGGTCTATGGTTGAAAGAATAAGAGGCAGAGGACCAGCACGGCAGCCAGGCAACTGGTATGGCTTAAAGGGAGATAAATATGGCAGCCTCAATATTATTCTCACCTCGGGTTCCCTTTAAAAGTGCAACGCAAAGACAGAGGGCCCAAGTTTTGGTGACCCTTTTCCCAGAAAATTCACATAATTGTGCAGGTTTTCTCAAGAAAATACACGTAATGTGAGCAGATTTTAACAAAAAACACGTCCAATGACCCCAATATGCACAATCGTTATCAGATATGGCTCCAATATGCACAATCGGTAGCAGATATGACCCCAATATGCACAATCGGTAGCAGATATGACCCCAATATGCACAATCGGTAGCAGATATGACCCCAATATGCACAATCGGTAGCAGATATGACCCCAATATGCACAATCGGTAGCAGATATGGCCCCAATATGCACAATCGGTAGCAGATATGGTCCCAATATGCACAATCGGTAGCAGATATGGTCCCAATATGCACAATCGGTAGCAGATATGGTCCCAATATGCACAATCGGTAGCAGATATGACCCCAATATGCACAATCGGTAGCAGATATGACCCCAATATGCACAATCGGTAGCAGATATGGCCCCAATATGCACAATCGGTAGCAGATATGGCCCCAATATGCACAATCGGTAGCAGATATGGTCCCAATATGCACAATCGGTAGCAGATATGGTCCCAATATGCACAATCGGTAGCAGATATGGTCCCAATATGCACAATCGGTAGCAGATATGGTCCCAATATGCACAATCGGTAGCAGATATGGTCCCAATATGCACAATCGGTAGCAGATATGGTCCCAATATGCACAATCGGTGGCAGATATGGTCCCAATATGCACAATCGGTGGCAGATATGGTCCCAATATGCACAATCGGTAGCAGATATGGTCCCAATATGCACAATCGGTAGCAGATATGGTCCCAATATGCACAATCGGTAGCAGATATGGTCCCAATATGCACAATCGGTGGCAGATATGGTCCCAATATGCACAATCGGTGGCAGATATGGTCCCAATATGCACAATCGGTGGCAGATATGGTCCCAATATGCACAATCGGTGGCAGATATGGTCCCAATATGCACAATCGGTGGCAGATATGGTCCCAATATGCACAATCGTTATCAGATATGGCCCCAATATGCACAATCGGTAGCAGATATGACCCCAATATGCACAATCGGTAGCAGATATGACCCCAATATGCACAATCGGTAGCAGATATGACCCCAATATGCACAATCGGTAGCAGATATGACTCCAATATGCACAATCCGTAGCAGATATGACCCCAATATGCACAATCGGTAGCAGAAATGACCCCAATATGCACAATCGTTAGCAGAAATGACCCCAATATGCACAATCGGTAGCAGAAATGACCCCAATATGCACAATCGGTAGCAGAAATGACCCCAATATGCACAATCGGTAGCAGAAATGACCCCAATATGCACAATCAGTAGCAGAAATGACCCCAATATGCACAATCCGTAGCAGATATGACCCCAATATGCACAATCCGTAGCAGATATGACCCCAATATGCACAATCCGTAGCAGATATGACCCCAATATGCACAATCCGTAGCAGATATGACCCCAATATGCACAATCAGCATCACCTGAAAAAGAAAAGAAAAACCCATTTACTCACCTACAGCCAGAAGACCTTCTTTCCCGACCTCCTGTCCCGAGTCCCGACCTCCTTGTGGCGCGCAGCGCCCGCGCGCCCACGATCCTCTTCCTTCCCGACGTCACGACGAGACTTCCTGCCTGCATGCAGAGAGCAGGGCTACGGGAAAATGGCCGCCCGAAGCCATGCACTGCAGACTCGAAGTCTGCAGAACAGGGCTCCGGGCGGCCATCTTACCGTAGCCCTGCCTGCTGCTCCGTGCTGCCGCTGTGTGAACTGACTTGGCGTCTTTTAGACGCCTGAAGTCAGTTCACTCCAGGGGGTGCTTTGGGGGTGCTTGGACAATTCTAGGGGGTGCTCGAGCACCCCCTTGCACCCCCCTGGCGCCGCCCCTGCCAGTAGTGCCTTAATTGGATGACTTCTTGGTATTCAGTCACTCAAGGGAAATGGTTCTAAGTTACAAAGACTAGGTCTTGAAGGTTTTGGCAGAGGTGGGAGGATAATAAATTGCCAAAAGTCCTCTCTTATCGCATCTCAGACCATAATGTCCCTGGGTTACATCAGTGGGTGGCATTGCAGGAAGTGGGACAGAACGCAAGTAAGGAAGTAGGTGAGCAATTACTTCCCCGCTTGGTGCTGGCTATCTTAAATTTAGTTAAAATAGCTGGAGCAGGAGCGCAGGTGAAGGAGCTCCAGGTGAGGGAGGGGGAGTCTGACCCCCCTGCCCACCGCTGTGCCCGCTGCTCCTCCTTCCTGGCTGCTTCCCCCTCCAGCTCGGTGCCCCCCCCCCCCCACACGGCCAGGCAGGCGCCGCCCTCCCACTGCTGCTGCCTGAGTAACCTGCCTCACCCTGGCTCATGGGTGGCTCAGTGCTGGTTACAAGATAGAATCCTTAAAGCTAAAGATGTTTCTTTGTGGAGAGAAAATTGAGAAGGTTCAGCGGGGAGTTAGACTTCTCTCTTTGCCCACAATCACCCTCAGAGAGGTAATGAGGGCATTAGGATTGTTCACAGCATCAATTCTAGCGGTGGATTGGGCTCCGACAGTCTTTCACTCCAAAACTGGAGGCTGCAACTTTGGGATTGGTCTGTAAATGCTCTGGATCTCTCTGTGATCATTCCAGAACGAGTAACGTCTTCTCTAGTTTAGTGGCTGACCAAAAAAGAATTTGTGTCAGGGAAGATTATGGAGACATTTGAATTTAGTAACATTTTTCACGGAAGCAAGTTCCTGGAGTTGGGGGGCCACGCTTCTTCAGGGTCAGTGGTCTTATCACAAAAAAATTGACGTCATCAAATAACCAGGAACTAAATGCGGTCAAGAAAGCTCTTTTGGAATTTACGCACCTGGTAAGGGACAAACCAGAGGCGTATCTAGAGGGGTGCAGGCATGGCTTATGCCATGGGCACCACAGCGCCCATGTGCTGCACGGAAAAGCCTGCCCGTATACCTTCCCATAACTTAGACCTCAGATCAAGTGATTCTGTTATCTGGGGAACATGGCTACTTAATTTATGTACACTTGGCTTAGTGTTAGAAACAAGGACAGAGGGATTAAGAAGAGATATTTCTCAAATTAACTTCAGCAATATCCTGAGCCAAAAAACACAGGCAACCATGACACATGTATGTGAGAGAAAAGGCTATTTTTAGAGGGGAATGGGGCTCTGGCCAAGAAGGGGGGCACAATATCAGTGTTTGCCATAGACTCTATTTAACTCAGATACGCCCCTGGGACAAACACATTCAGGTGTTTTCAGACAACATGACACTGGCCTACCTAAACAAATAGGAAGAAACCAGCTCTCCAGACCTGATAAATCTCTGTCAGATTTAGTCCTGGTTAGAACAGGAAGCCTTGACTATTTTGGCTGTTCCCATCAAGGGCACGCTTCATCTTCGTGCAGATGTCTTAAGTCGACACCAGATAGACCAATCAGAGTGGGAGCTTCACTCAGATGTGTTTCAGCTAATGATAGACCACTTTGGTCTACCCAAAATAGACTTGTTTGCCCGTTTCCAGAACAGAAAGCTGCAAGAGTTATTTTCCATTCACATATGCCCAGCATCAGCAGGCCTGGATGTGTTGAGTCTTTACTTGGTCTTTTTGGTTGGCCTATGTGTTCCCTCCACTTCATTTTCTTCCATTGGTTCTGGAAAAGGTTTGGAGGGGAAAGACTTAGGTGATTCTCATAGCTCCGACATGGCCCTAAAGGTTATTACCCCCACTCACTCTTCCCAGAAGGACAGACTTATTGAGTCAGGGTCCTATTCATCCACCCAGACTGGATCTTTTTAAGCTGAAGACCTGGATCCTGAAAGGATAATCATAATAAACAAAGGCCTTCTAACAAAATCATACAGTAGATATGATTTTGAGGTGTTGAAAAACTGTTACCAACAATTTTAGAAAACGGTCACTTGCAGAGCTTAGTTCAGTGCTAGAATTCCTTCAGGAAGGAATAGAGCACTCAGTACAATTAAAGGATGCCAGATGCGAAACATGCTAGTGAAGCGGGGGAGCAGGCATATACTGTCACCGGTCCTGATGCATGTCGCTCCCCCCAATCTCCTTCCTGCCCCGCATTATACCTAAATGCCCCTCCAGCAGCCTCTGCCAGGTCACCAGAGTTGGTCGCTACTGCGCAGGCACTGGCCAGGCTGCGCACATCCTACAGCACACGCTCTTGGCCTGGAACACTCTGCACAAGCACATGACGTCACAACGTCATGAGAATGACATCATGTGCAAGCCTAGTGT
This sequence comes from Hyperolius riggenbachi, assembly GCF_040937935.1. NCBI lineage: Eukaryota > Metazoa > Chordata > Amphibia > Anura > Hyperoliidae > Hyperolius > Hyperolius riggenbachi. Next base: position 107,338,752 of record NC_090655.1, read on the forward strand.
GCTCCCGGCTATGGGCGTGCGCTGTAGGGTGCGCACAGCCCAGCCAGCGCCTGTGTAGTAGTGCCTAATCCCAGCGACCTGGAAGAGGCTGCCTGAGGGGCATTTAGGTATAATGTGGGCGCAGAAAGGAGAACTGGGAAAGTGACAGGCATCAAGACAGGTGACAGTATATACCTGCTCCCCCCATTTCTCTAGCATGTTTCACATCTGGCATCCTTTAAGGTTCACTGTTCGTTTTTATCTATTCTCTTAGATAGGCTCCTGGCACGGGAGGATTTGATTATATATATATATATATATATATATATATATATATATATATATATATATATATATATATATATATATATATATAATTTTTTTGAGTGATGCAAAGGTCTACTCCAGTGAAACTAAAAGTTAGTGTTAAGCGAACAGTGTTCGCCACTGTTCGGGTTCTGCAGAACATCACCCTGTTCGGGTGATGTTTGAGTTCGGCCGAACGCCTGGTGGTGTTCGGCCAAACTGTTCACGTTCGCCCGAACGGCTCAATTCCTGGCCGACCCTGGCCGAACAGGGCCCCTGCTCGGCCGAACAGGGCCCTGTTCGGCCGAATACGGCCCCCCTATGGGGTCGCAGGCATAAGGGGGGAGCATGCCCCGATCGCGGTGGGGGTCGGAAATTCCCCCCACCCCCTCCGCTAGCGCTCCCCCCTCTGCCCGCTTCCCCATACAAAAGTTTAAGGAAAGTACCGGTGGTAGTGGATGGCCTGGCAGTGGCACTGTGGAGTGAGGAGGAGGAGTCCGGAGAGTGACGCGTTGAGGGAGGCCGGGCAGCGGGCGTGAGGTCAGAGAAAGGGCGGAAGTACCACAAGGGTACTACCGCTGAACCGCCCGCTGCCCGGCCTCCCTCAACGCTTCACTCTCCGGACTCCTCCCCCTCACTCCACAGTGCCACTGCCAGGCCATCCACTACCACCGGTACTTTCCTTAAACTTTTGTATGGGGAAGCGGGCAGAGGGGGGAGCGCTAGCGGAGGGGGTGGGGGGGAATTTCCGACCCCCCCCCCGCGCGTTCGCGGCATGCTCCCCCCTTATGCCTGCGACCCCATAGGGCCCCCAAAAGCGGGATGTTCGGGGAGTTCGGGGTTCGGCCCGAACATGCCGAACATCGCGGTCATGTTCGGCGAACTTTCCCGAACCCGAACATCCAGAAGATATTGCATTAGGTTACTTGATGAAGGTGGTCTTCTTGGAAGCAATAACTACAGCCAGGGGACTGGGAGTTCTCCAAGCTCTTTAAGTAAAAGACCCATTGATGACCTTTTTTTCTGGACAAATTAGTTCTTATGCTTTACTCTGTTTATCTGCTGAAAATGTCATCAGACATTCATAGAGCACAATCCAATTGTTTTGCCCTCTTTTTGTGAGAAACCCTCCTGTTTCAGGAGGCGTACATTTCATTTCACATGCAGAAGTGACCAATGATGTCCCTTCCGCATTGAAGTGTCCATGTCCTGCAGATAGCGTGCGACCTGCTCCGCCTCTCTCCACCGCTCCAGTCACCATGATCTGAGGTCTGTCAGTAGCAGTTCTCCTTTCTGCCCCCGCATTATACCAAAATGCCCCTCCAGCAGCATCCGGTCAGGCACTACTGCGCAGGTGCTGGCTGGGCTGCGTATTTCGCCTCTCCGGTCGCTCTATTCTGAGGTCTGGCATACAGGCAGTGCACAGCAAAGTGCACAGCAAAGCAAAGAACCAAGCCCTGCAAAGAGCCCAGGCCAGCAAAGCACCCAGGCCAGCAAAGCACCCAGCCCTGCAAAGCGCTCAGCAAAACCCCCAGCCCTGCAATGCACCCAGCAAAGCAAAGCACCCTGCCCAGCAAAGTCCCCACCCCTGCAAAGCGCCCAGCAAAGCCCCCAGCCCAGAAAAGCAAAGCGCATAGCAAAGCCCCAGCCCTGCAAAGCAAAGCGGGCAGCAAAGCACACAACCCTGCAAAGCAAAGCGCCCATCAAAGCACCCAGCCCTGCAAAGCAAAGTGCCCATCAAAGCACCCAACAAAGCCTTCTAAAGCATCCCGCAAAGCAAAGCGCCCAGTTTTTATTTTTTCAGGGGTTTTTTGCGTTCTTTCAGAAGATTATAGTGCATATGAGGTAGGGAAATTTCATCTCCACCTTCTATTCAAGCTCAATCTAATCATTCTCTGGCAGTGGCAACCTCATGGGCTGAGAGAGCAGGAGCTTCTATACAACAAATCTGCCAAGCAGTGACTTGGACATCTCCCTCATTCCTGAAAAAATACATAGTGGATGTCCTTTCGCTACAAAACCAGACTTTTGGGAGAAGGTGCTCCAAGCGGTGTTCCCTCTTACGTAAGTCTGGTGGCTGGATAGTGGTGGCTGGATAGTGTAATGGTTAAGGGCTCTGCCTCTGACACAGGGGACCTGGGTTCGAATCTCGGCTCTGTCTGTTCAGTAAGCCAGCACCTATTCAGTAGGAGACCTTGGGCAAGACTCCCTAACACTGCTACTGCCTTTAGAGCGCGTCCTAGTGGCTGCAGCTCTGGCGCTTTGAGTCTGCCAGGAGAAAAGCGCGATATAAATGTTCTGTGTTTGTTTGTTTGTTTATCTTTCCAGTTGTGCCATATGATGGCTGGGGAAAAGCTCCAGTTAGAACTTACCGGTAATGGTATTTCTTGTCATACGGGACAACCTCTATAATCCTTCCCTTGGGGTCGCACCCTTCCTTGTGGAATACTGTGTTTTTCTGCACACTCACTTTAGGAGGGAGCTTCTCCACTCACCAGAGTGTTGGTTCCATTTTATTTTTAATGTCATATGTACTGAGGGGTTGGGGAGGGATGGGCTTTTAATATTCTTTGGGCTTGATTCACAAAGCGGTGCTAACTGTTAGCACGCCTGTGAAAACCCCCTTAGCACGTCTAAACGAGTTATCGCGCGTAAAACTTTACGCGCGCAAAACTTTATGCACGCCCTGCACAGTGCGCAGGGCGCTCCGAGCGAGGTGCCCATTAAAGCCTATGGGACTTAGCGCGCATAAGACTTTGCGCGCATAAAACTTTGCACGCGCAAAGTTAGCGCGCGATCTGATTGAGAAATCTGGTGCTAACCTACTTAGCACCCTGGTTAGCACGTCTAAAGACTTTAGACTGCTTAGTAGGTTAGCACCGCTTTGTGAATCAAGCCCCTTGTGTTTGTGTTTCCAAAGTGGGCAGATCCAGATATCCTTCCGTTGTCCCGTATGACATCAAGAAATACCATCACTGGTAAGTTTGAAATGGAGCTTTTTTTTAATTAGCACCTTTAAGCTTAATAAAGTAAAACCTTTTCTTTCATTTTTGACTTTTGTTTAGAGTGTTTGTTATTATCTCATAAGAGTTAAAACTTAATGTTTGTTTTTATGTGTTGCTTTTGTACCTTTTGGTGAAATTTACCCCTGCCAGATAGGGCAATGGAGAAAAAAAAATAGTTCCAAAATTAAAATAATATTTTCCTTTAAGATTCATTTGTATTGTATTTTGAAACACTCATGGTATCGGCAAACTGGTATTTGAGCTTAGATAAAGCAGATCTGAAGTGAGAGGAAAAAAGTTTAATACTTACCACTGTAGAGGAAAGTCTCTGGACGCTCCAGATGCGGGTCAGTTAAAAATGGCGCCCAGCACCGATGGATAAAAACGGCGCACCATTGACTTACATTATGAAACGATATTTATCGTTTTAAATGTTAAAAAATGGCGCAGACCTTTTGAACGAAATTTATCGTTTTAAAACTTTGTTTTTTTTGTCCTGCCTGAACGATATTTATCGTTTTAACCCCTGCTTTTCTGCCGTTTGAAAAATATCTGCCCGCCGACTTTAATGTTTAATAGCAAAGCCCCCTTAAATGCTAAAAACACCAAATTTGCAGGGAATGTTAAGAAAAAAATTGTGAACAAGAGAAAATTTTTTTTTTCAAAAAGACCTTATAGTTTTTGAGAAAATCGTTCCTTCTTCTGACCGTGGGAAAATTAAACGCCCGCCGACTTTAGTGGTTAATAGCAAAGCCCCTTTAAATGCCAGAAACACCAAATGTGTAGGGAACTGACATTTCCGTGGAAACTTTTTCCGCCGACTTTAGCAGTTAATAGCAAAGTCCCTTTAAATCCTAGCAACACCAAATTTGCAGGATATGTTAAAAAGATACTGGGAAACAATATTTAAAAAAAAAATTGAAAAATTTATATATATTTTTTTTAAATTTAAATTTTTGGGTTATGTTCAGAGAGGGGGAATTTTTTTTGAAAAAAATGACGTGGGGTCCCCCCTCCCGAGCATCTGTAACCCCTTGTCTCCCATGCAGGCTGGGATAGCCAGAATGCGGAGCCCCGGCCGACTGGGGCTTCACACCCTGAGCTATACCAGCCCGCATGGCCCATGGTATGGGGGGGCCCTGGGGGGAAGGAGCAGCCAAGCCTTTTCCTCCCCCCCCCCCCGAAGCCCTTGTCCAATCCATGGACAAGGGGCTCTTCCCCACCTCCGGTGCCCCAGGAGGAGGTGGGGGCGACGACTCCCTGGGGGGGTCATGGTGGCACTATTTTAACCTTTAAAACGATAAATATCGTTTTAAACATATATTGGGCAGAAGGGGGCGCCATTATTTAGCCGGCGCCATTTTTCACTGGACCATCCAGATGATTCACCAATCCTCATTGACCCCACCATTGCCTACTGATAGCCACTTCTTCTTCATGGCTGGGGTCACCTCCGTGTATGAGTGCAGCCACTCTGCGTAGGTGCTAGTATGGTCTGCACCTGCACAGTAGCACAGGGCCGCACATGCATGGAGGGAAAAGCCATGTGTTAATGGCTCCGTTCTACTGTGAAGACCATTTGTTGCACCTGCACTCTTACATAAGCACATGTCAAATATTTCTCAAAGAATCCCAGTGCAGAAATGGAAGGGTGTAAGATGATCTAGGAAGCTTATGGACTATGCAGAGGCTTCCCTCTACTGAGATAAGTATTTTTTTCCACAGTCTAGGTCCACTTTAGGGAGGAATCCTACTTGTGTCTGCAGGAGCTGCAGAAAAATTCCCTGCAAGCGTTTTGTATTTGTTTTTTTGCCCAATATGTGCATTTGTCTGTGTTTTTGTGTATAGTATCTAGTTTTTTTCAGTGATTAAATGCATGTTTTGTTCTTAATGTCTTGGTCTTAAAATTTGCATTCAGATGTGAATTTCAATGCACATTTTTTTTCCACCGCAGCTAATACAAGTCGTGCACGCGCCTTGGAAGAAACATGGATCACCACAGCGAAACGATCGTCAAGCCGTGCACCTCTTGGTGCCCACTGCCTCCCCACCATTTCAGCATCAGCTCACACGATAAGTAGCACATCTACTTATATGCACTGTTGCCATCTTTATGTCATTGTTGTAGTTCAGCATCACTACGCATGGCTTATGTGTTTTTTGAGCTTCATTAACCAAATGCGGAAAGATGCAGTACGAATCTACTTCCAGCAGGTGGTGCTGCCGCTGCGACTGGATGTAGATTTAAAGTCCTCATAAAAGAAGCGTCCCGCCGTGATCGTGCGCACCCGAGAGGGGAGATTAAGCTGTCACATGACAGCTGACATCTTTCCTCAGTGATCAGGAGCCACCGCGATTGGTTCCTGATCATGTGATCACTACAATTGCCGGCAGATCGTAGTGATCACTATTAGAGCAGCGGTGGTAGGAGGGGAAAAAGAGGATCCACTCACCTTCCTGATGTTTCACCAACAATCGTCGTTCTTCCTCTGCTCTGGCCGGCATTCCTGCTTCTCTGACTCTGTCAAGTCCCAGCTTGATGACGTCATCAGGCCGCAACCCGGAACTTAGAGTCAGTGCGAGCAGGATTGCCGGCCAGAGCGGAGGTGGCTAGAGTTGCTAATCGCAGGACCCAGGGAGGTGAGTAAAGGCTGCTGGCTGTACTGGGACACCTGGCTAAACTGGGGACACAAATACCTGACTAACTATACTAAGGATCCGGCTGCCTGACCCCCCAAATGCCCCCGAAGGTATAATGCCCTGGTCCTTAAGAGGGGTTAGACTGTCGGTCCTCAAAAGGTTAAACTACATGTGGGCAGCACGGTGGCGTAGTGGTTAGCTCTCTCGTCTTGCAGCGCTGGGTCCCTGGTTCGAATACCAGCCAGGGCACTATCTGCAAAGTGTTTGTATGTTCTCTCCGTGTCTGCGTGGGTTTCCTCCGGGCACTCCGGTTTCCTCCCACATTCCAAAAACATACGGATAAGTTAATTGGCTCCCCCTAGAAAAATTGGCCCTAGACTACAGTACTTACACTACATAATATAGACATATGGCAATGGTAGGGATTAAATTAGATTGTGAGCTCCTTGAGGGACAGTTAGTGACAAGATATATATATATATATATATACTGTACAGCGCTGCGTAATATGTCGGCGCTATATAAATACTAAATAATAATAATAATAGTGCCGGATTTATTGCTTCGTACCCTTATTTTGTAGCTAATATAGGTCAATGTAGATTTGCATGCAATATGCAAATGTATGCTCTTTGATGTACGTTTTTTCTGTGCATGCGAAAACCAAATGCAATTTTGCAAATTTGAACAGAAGTGTGATCCTTGATTGAGATTCATTAGAAGTGACTTTTTGCACATCTGCAATTCGCATGCAAATGTTAATAAGTGTGAACATTGCCTGAGAGAATTGTGCATTATTCTCATTGGCATTATCATCCCAAGGGGTTGATTCACCACACTTCTTCTCCTCTTAATTATCTAATTATCTCACCATATTCACCACCTTAACATAATTCCTGAAATAAACAGATAGGGATAGGTAAATAAACAGGAAAAGTGGATCTAAACTCAAAACTTCCTCTCTGCTCTAAAAAATAAGCAACATCATAATAACCTTTGAAGAAAAACATTTCTTTGTTACAGCTTGCAGAACTCCTGCAAAAAATCTGCAGTGCATCTACTTTCTGCTTTCATGAAAGCAGACAAAGGGTTAACATCCTGTGTTTACATATTAGTTGTCTACCAAATTTCTGTGCTGACACTTGTGATTTCTTACAAATGAAGGGGCAATAGACAGGCTCTTCTCTCTAAAAATACACACGGTGCATTTCTTTCTGTTTTCTGTGTCCTGTGCAAGAGTTCAGGTCCACTTACCGAGACCGTTACGGATGTAAGAAACTGTAAGAACATATATGTTACTATTGGCAAAACACCTTTCTTCCGGCACCAGCAACTCATTAGTAAGAGCTGAAAACACGACTCATCACAGCAAGCAGGAGATAGAACTTCTTTAGTAGTCTTCCAAGTTTTAAGATGTGTATTCAGTAAACAGATATACAGATACAGTTCGTTACATCTTAGCAAAGCATAATTCTTCTGTAGTACGTCCGTAGCGTTACAAGCTCTTGATCACCTTCCTGTTGAAGGTAATCAGGTCATCTTCTGTCTCTACTACATTACATCTAACTACCTATATACAACATACATTATATCCGATTACATAAATAAAGGAAAGTAATTAGGGTTCCAATCAGTAGATAGAGAGCATGAAAGTAAGAGTGCCCTCTGTTGGCCCATCATGAACCTTAATACTGACCAGGAAAGAGTTAACTGTGTTATCATCTGAACCATCTATAATTGGTTCAGATCCCTTGTGATGTCATGATACACACCTACTCAATTAATATTCTATGAGACCCCTTGTCCCAGTTGCAGGAATGTTATGTTTTGTAGATATGGCCTATGTTGATTGTTCCCGTAGTCCATTTGTCTGGGGCAGTGTAGGCCTGTGGCCTTCCTTCAGGAACATGTTCAGGACATATTCCTGGTAACTGCCTGCAGCCTCGATTCTGCGAGAACCACTTCTTAAAGGTATACTCTGCGAACAAGCCTTTTACCTAAAACTCAGTCCAAATAACTGAGGCCTACTTAAATTATAACAAAGGAGAGATACATCTTAACATATACTGTATTTTGTGAATTAACCCCAATGTTTCAACTAAAGATTTAGGCCTGGTGAACACCAAAAACCGCTAGCAGATCTGCAAAATGCTAGCGGTTTTTGAAAAGCTTTTTCTTATTTTTATGGAGCATTTCAGCTAGCGTTTTGCGGTTTTGAGTAGCGTTTTTGGTGTAGTAGATTTCATATATTGTTACAGTAAAGCTGTTACTGAACAGCTTCTGTAACAAAAACGCCTGCAAAACTGCTCTGAACTGGCGTTTTTCAGAGCGGTTTGCGTTTTTCTATACTTTACATTGGAGGCAGAAACGCCTCCGAAATCCAAAAAATGCTGCAACCCGGGAGTATGCGTTTCAGCAAAACGCCTCCCGCTCTGGTGTGCACCAGCCCATTGAAATACATTACCCTAGCGTATCCGCAGCCGCAAGAAGCTGTAAATACGCAACAAAACCCGCTCGGTGTGCACCAGCCCTTAAAGAATAAAATACAGGTTTTGCAAACAGGGTAGCATGATTGTACCATGTAAATGTTTATTTATAAAATAATATGTTAACACAAAAATCAAAATTAAATCTTCTAAATATATTTAGAAAAAAAAAAAAAAACTTCTGGCCACTATGGTTTTCTTTTTAATGGGACACAAAGAATTACCATTACTTGGCAATCCAGCTGTATGTTGGTCTGCAGGCGTCTAATGCGGTATGAGCGCAAGAAAAAAATTACACATTTTCCAATACAGGAAATTCTTTGATTTCCCTCCAGAAATAATGATGTCATGAAAATTGCAGTGCACTGTGAATTGACAGTGGCATCTGTTGTGTTAGGAAGAAAAATTGTAGCTATGCTTTCATTGCAGGTCAATATGAAACACTGACACACAGGGGAGGCGATCTATAGCTATTACATTGTAGATGAAGCACTTTAATTTAAGATGTGAATTGCTCAAATCAGAGAAGAAACCTCCACCGATTCTCCATGGGAAATTATTAATGTAGATCTCCCTATATGAAATCATTTAACAAGTCCAGGTGTTTGTGTTTCTATGGGATATTTAACTGTTTCTGAATCCTAATGGACACAAATAACCTGTAACAACCATTGACAGATCCAGACAGAAGCCCGGGTTCCTCTTTCATATTCAGAATTAGCAGGACGGTCTCTGGTGGCTGTTTCCCTTTGTACAGAATATTTATATTTCGCAGTTTGAAATGTAATTCCTGTGCTGGATGCCCGAGCTGTCATAAATAATATCACAGTGTACATTCTGTAGCACAGAAGTTAAAGATTCTTTTGAAATAACAAAGGAAAATATAGAGATATTTAAAGGATACCCGAGGTGACATGTGACATGATGAGATAGACATGGGTATGTACAGTGCCTAGCACACAAATAACTAAGCTGTGTTCCTTTTTTTTCTTTCTGCACCTGAAAGAGTTAAATATCAGGTATGTAAGTGGCTGACTCAGTCCTGACTCAGACAGGAAGTTACTACATTGTGACCCTCACTGATAAGAAATTCCAAGAGCAAGAAAGAGATAACAAGGGGAATTTCTTATCAGTGAGGGTCACACTGTAGTCACTTCCTGTCTGTCAGGACTGAGTATATCGCATCATGTCACATGTCACCTCGGGTATCCATTAATGTGTCCTTAAAGGAAACATCAGGCTTTAAAAACAAACAAAAAAACCCAGATCTACTTACCTGGTGTTTCCTCAAGTCTCTGGCAGCCCCATGTGTCCCTCGCCGCAGCTCCACTCCCAGCTCTTGTCCCGTGTTCCCCTCCGTAGAAGCCGGTGACCTGGTGAGATCAGCTACTTCTGCGCATGCGCGGGAGCCTGGCCAGGAGCCTTCTGTGCAGGTGCAGTACTGTACAGCCTGTACAGAACACTCCCGGGCATGGGAGCATGACCGTGAGCTGCGCTGCCAATCGCGCAGGCGCAGATGTGGCGCAAATTTTAGTTAATGCGCGAACACTAATTTTTGTGCGTGATAACCGTTTTTTTTTCTCGCAAAAACACGTTAAAAAGCACAAAAAGCAGTGCTAACAGCGGTGCTTACAGTTAGCACCGTTTTGTGAATCAAGCCCATGGGCTGCCAGGGGCTGGAGGAAGCCCCAGGTAAGTAGATCTTTAGGAAGCCCCAGGTAAGTAGATAGTTGCAACTTTAATGTTGCATTAATGTCGCATTACAATGCAACATTCCACTGTGAATATGTCCTAAATGGTTATAAACAAATATAGCAAAGACATGTTGGTAGGTCTGCAGATACATGTAGCCATAGGTGACTCTTGCTATACAGTATAATAATACTAACATCTAGAGATAACACAGCACTTATGCATACAAATATATCACATACATTCAGTACATATACTGTACATGCACATTCATTTCCGTTCCTTTTCTTTTTCCTTCCTTTCTTGAAGGGATGTAAGGAAACATATTATATCTCTCATAACATACGGTAGTATAGACCTCTTTCTCGCCACTCCCCCTCCCCACAAACAAAAAACACACACATACTGTCTACATATATTCTATTGTGTATACATGTATTGTATTTTTTGGAGTACAATGTTCCATCTGCTATTGAGAATATGTGCTATCCTGTGAAATAACTGCAATAGAGCGCTTTCGCCATTGACAATGTATCTGGCAGAAGTTATAGCAGTCAGTTTTCTGAGAGTTATATTTTGGTTATTCGTGATATAACATAGGTAGTGCATGCCATATACCTTATGCATGATTTGATATTTTATTTGTTGTTTGGTTTTCTCCAGTAAATAAGTTAACTGGGGGGATGATGTTGCATCATTCACAGTCAGTAACCCCCCTAGCCTCTGATTGATGGGGGTAAACAGCTGTAATAACATAACCAGCAGCTAATTAGAGGTTCCCCTCCAGTCAGTGCCAGTATGAGGAATAGAAAGGTGGAAGAGCTAGTGGCAAGCACAGCTGCCATTCTTATTAAAGGGAGACCTCCAGAACAGATGTACAATGGCAGTCCATTTATTGACAAAGAGGTCTTCTTCTTCTTAGATTAAACAACATTTTGGAGACATGCGTAGTTCCTTTCCTCCAAGCATGTAGTAACATTGTGATTCAATCTATTCTGAGTGCTCTAAAAAAATAAAATAAAAATTAAAGCTTAGGTACTGATAAACATTACTAGAAGGGTCCATCAGTGATGTATTGTGCGCCCTACTGGTAATGGGGCCAGTAGCAGCAGTCCCACCTTGTCTCTGCCCACCAGGCAGCTCCATTTTGATTCTAAGTAATCAGGGTGACCAATCAAAGGTTGCTTACTTCTGAAGCCCCACCCCAGGTATTAGGTTTCTATAGACACACCCAGCGGTGTAGGAGGTGTGAGTAGACTTGTGTAACCTTTTTGGTTGAAACAATCTCAGACGGGGACACTTCATACAATTGAAAGGGATGCCTTCACCACTGTTGTGATGTAAATAACTAATTTACAAATAATGTATTTTAAAACCAGCGCCAACACGCTACCAATGAGGTCTTATATAGGAATTCATCAATCTAATAGAAGCATACTCTTTTGATTAGATATAATTTTCTGTAGTTAGAAAATCTCTCTCTATCAATCTCTACTCTTAATACTAATCATAAGTGTAAATTCCTAGATGATGACGTGCTTAAATATCATTCAAATAATTTCAATAATCTCAAAAAGTGCTCCTGAGTCTTGATTTAAAACCAGGAAAATTAAAATGTGCTGTGCAACCAATGTTATCTTTCTCTCTGCCCCATATGTGCTGACAGTCTCTATCCACAAAAACATTTTAATCCCCATGTGATTCAGTCTAACATCATGAAAACTCACCAGACGTGGTCACTCCAAGATAAAAGGGTCCCACTTGCTTTTGTGGCTTCCTCCTTACTTTTTAACCTGCTCCTTTCACTTCCCGCCAACCAGTTTCTCACAACCTGCTTGGCTTTCTGATCAGCAAATTGTTCTGCTTTATGAAGAAAGGTTATGAGTAGAGATGGCCCGAACGGTTCGCCAATAAACGGTTCCCGGCAAACTTCCGGGGTTCGCGATCGTGGAGATCTGCAAACTTTTCCAGAAGTTCGGTTCGCCTCATGAGGGTCAACTTTGACCCTCTACATCACAGTCAGCAGGCACATTGTAGCCAATTAGGCTACACTCCCTCCTGGAGCCCCCCCCCCCCCTTATAAAAGGCAGGCAGCATCAGGCTTTTCCCTCACTTGTGTGCCTGCAGTAATTAGTGAAGGGATATCTGCTGCAGACTCTCATAGGGAAAGCTTAGTTAGGCTCTTGTAGGCTTCTTAGCTTGCTCCTTGCTGATTCTTATTTCTATAAAATCACCCCACAACAGCTCTTTTGAGAGATAATCTTGTTCTTGTGATCTATTTTTTTTGTATGTGTGTGTGTCTCCCACTGACACTTGTGTTGCATAGACAGCCTTGGTAATTCCTACTGTGTGTGCCACTGCCAGGCCCAGCACATTCAGACAGTGACTACTACCTGTGTGTGTGACAGGTGCACATTGTAATACCCACTGCATATACCTACCTGTTGTTCACTGTGCACCCACCCACCTACATGAGCGCACGCAGTGTCACTGTGCCTGTCCGGTACCTGTCTGTGTGTGACAGGAGCACATTGTAATACCCACTGCATACACCTACCTGTTGTTCACTGTGCACCCACCCACCTACGTGAGTGCACGCAGTGTCACTGTGCCTGTCCGGTACCTGTCTGTGTGTGACAGGTGCACATTGTAATACCCACTGCATATACCTGCCTGTTGTTCACTGTGCACCCACCCACCTACTTGAGCGCACGCAGTGTAACTGTGCTTGTCAGGTACCTGTCTGTGTGTGACAGGTACACATTGTAATACCCATCACTGCATATACCTACTACTACCTGTTGTTCACTTTAGTGCACCCACCCACCTACGTGAGTGCACGCAGTGTGATATACCACTCCGTGCATACCTGATAACTGCACCTGTGCAACTGCACATTGTATTAGTCAAGTCAGTGCATACCTTTCACTTCATCCCCCCGATATGGAAAAACGGACAAAACAGGTAGAGGCAGAGGTAGAGGCAGACCCAGAGGAAGGCCGCCCGGCAGGTTTGTGCAAGGTCGTGCTGATGTGATTTTGTGCGGCCCTGGACCAAAGTACAGTGCTCAGAAGAAGGCACGTCCCATCAACTCCCAAGATTGTCAGGATGTGGTGTCTCGGGGGGAAGGGGGGGGCACACCCAAGATAATAAGGTCATTGCTTCATTGTGGACAGACCAAATTTGATCAGCTGGACAGTTACTGTTCTGTTATTCAGCCACCTCTGCCCGGCGACCATATGGGCTTGAAAACCGCCACAGCCTGCACTCTCGCCATGGTGCGCACCATTTCAGCACAGCTGTTTGCGGTGCGTTACACAGTGAGTTTGGTGTGTCAGTGTGAAAGTAGTACTCTAATTACACTAGTACATAGCAAGGAAATGAGCAGTGCTACTTAAAAACAGACTAGTGCCTACCTGCAAAAGAGTGCAAGCCCCACTTGTGGGGTCGAATACACACCGAGCATACACATGATGACCTGTCTACCACTGGAGGATGTTGGTTATTAAGTACTCGTCCCTCCCACTGCGAAGAAGTCAATCCTCCATGGAAGGGGCCTAACACACTAATTACACTCCCTGATTGATGTATACGCATGCAAGATGTTTTAAAGCACTTTAGGCCTGCAATTTAGCATTCAATGTGATTTCTATCCTGCTTTGCCTCCAACCCAGATTTTTCCCTGGGACTTTTGGCATCTCTCCCACTCCGCCATGCCCCCCTCCAGGTGTTAGACCCCTTGAAACATCTTTTCCATCACTTTTGTGGCCAGCATACATTTTTCTAGTTTTCAAAGTTCGCCTCCCCATTGAAGTCTATTGCGGTTCGCGAACTGAAAATCGGAGATTCGGGCCATCTCTAGTTATGTGCAGACAGAGTCAGTGGCGTAGCTACAAACCTCTGGGCCCCGATGCGGAATCTGTATGAGGGCCCCCCCGCCACCCCTTGCCCCCCCCTATGAACACACACGCCAATTTACTAGCAACCTACTTTGATACACACACGCCAATTTACTAGTAACCCACTTTGATACACGCACGCACACACACACATACATTGTACACACACACACACACACACACACACACACACACACACACACACACACACACACACACACACACACACACACACACACCCTGATACATACATAAGTTCTACTGTACATACTGGCGGTAGCAGAGATCAGCACATGCTGCAGCTAGTTTACTATCAATACAGACACAGAGTAACAGCTTCTTCTGTACATACTGGAGGCAGCAGAGATCAGCACACACTGCAGATAGTTTATTATCAGTACAGGCCCAGAGTAAAAGCTTATACTGTACATACTGGGGGCAGCAGGGATCAGCACACACTGTAGCTAGTTTACTATCAGTACAGGCACAGAACAGCTTATACTGTACATACTGGAGGTAGGAGAGGTCAGCAAGCACTGCAGCTAGTTTACTATCATTACAGGCACAGAGGACAGGGCACGCATGCACACACACACACACACACACACACACACACACACACACACACACACACACACACACACACACAATTAGCTGGTGAGAAATCTGTGCAAATGAGGCAAAAAAAATCTGAAAATAATGTTCTTTATTGTGGGTATTTAAAGAGAACCCAAGGTGGCTTTGTATAACGTTAGTGGGGCACAGAGGCTGGTTGGGCACACTAACACCAGCCTCTGTTGCCCCATCGTGTGTGTCAAAGACCCCCCTGCTCGCCGCTATCCTTCCCGCAGTGCGTCGCCAGCACAATGTTTACCCTAGCGCTGTCTGTCAGCGCCGCTCCCCCGCCTCCTCCGCATCGCCGCTACCCGCCCTCGTCCCTTCCCTCCAATCAGCGGGAGGGAAGGGACGAGGGCAGGTAGCGGCGATGCGGAGGAGGCGGGGGAGCGGCGCTGACAGACAGCGCTAGGGTAAACATTGTGCTGGCGACACGCTGCGTGTCGCCAGCATTGCGGGGGTATAGCGGCGAGCAGGGGGGTCTTTGACACACACCATGGGGCAACAGAGGCTGGTGTTAGTGTGCCCAACCAGCCTCTGTGCCCCACTAACGTTATACAAAGCCACCTCGGGTTCTCTTTAAGTAGTGCAACCTGTTTGTGCCCTGTAGAGGAATTTCCCAGATCAGATTTCTCCAGTGATTCAATCCAACAGCATTTGCATTATTCAGCAGGGTATGACTGTCAGTTTACAGCAGTGTAGTGTCAGCCTCTCCCAGACAGACTTCCGTGAATCTCCAACTCAGTCTCAAGTGGCATGATAACAGAGAACATTAGATAACACAATGAGCACTGCACAGTACAGACCAGACTTTGCTACATCTCTAGACTGAGGCTGACATGTCACAATAACAGGTGCATCTGCAATATTTCAGTAGACAATCTACCTGCTGCAGTGAAAATGGATCCTTTCTTCAGGCTGACAGTGGCATCCTCCTCCCTGTCATTTGACCTGCCCCTGCATCCTCCGTGTCCCGATGTGCTGCCTTCCTGGGCTGTGGGCTGCCTGGCTCAGCAGAGTCTACTCTCCCTTCCTGCTCCCCATCAGCCCGGGCTCCATTCAAACACTTCTGGGGGCGGAGCTACAGCTGTAGCATCAGAGCAGCAGGCGACAGGGAGAAGGGGCAGAGCGGCTTGTTACTACAAGCTACCTGGCCACTGCGATACATGGGGAGGACTAGAGAGCGGCTGCCATAGCAACAACAGACGCTGCATGAGGAGCAGAAAGCGGCTGCCATAATAACAGATGCTGACGGCCCGGGACACCGCTTCTGCTCAGCGCATCATGTGGCTTGAGGTTCGTGGCACAGTGAGGAGGGTCCGTAGCGCACGTGCTTCGGATCTTCAGGCCTAACAACGCCCCTGCGCGCTGCAATCCTCGTCCTCGCAAAAACATTATTTTATGCAAACAGGGAGGGGGGGCCCGGCGGCCGGGCCCCCCCTCAAGGCTTCAGGTCGGCGGGCCCCGTCGCGAATGCGACCTCTGCGACCTCCATTGCTACGCCCCTGGACAGAGTACCACTGACAATAATAATAGCTGAATATGGACACCTTTGCTCATACAAGAAGTTCATAAAAACAAACAAATTAATTTTGGGGGAAGAAAATGTAGTATGTGCGGATCTTAAAGGACAACTGTATAAGAGGATCTGGAGGCTTCCAAAATTATTTCATTTTAAACAATACCAGTTGCCTGGCAGTCCTGCTGTTCCTCTGCCTTATACTTATAGTCATAGACTCTGAACAAACATGTTTCTGACATTATTATCAGATTAGACAAGATTAGCCACATGCTTGTTTCTGGTGTAATTCAAACACTTCTGCAGTCAAACAGATCGGCAGGGCTGACAGGCAACTAGTATTGTTTAAAAGTAAGTAAACATGGCAGCCTCCATATTCTTCTCATTTCAGTTGTCCTTTAAGGCCCCTCTGTTTAAAAAAATATCCCCTAGATCAGTGCTGGCTACAATAATTTGAGTTCTTGCTATACCAATAGTGGAATAAAAAACATATGATTAACTTGTTTACGACCATGTCACGCCGATGGGCATGATAGTGGTGGCAGCCCCAGGACCGCCTAATGCCAATTAGCATCAAGTTCTGGGGCGGAGTTTTGCAGGAAAGCGCGCACGCGCAACTCCGCTTGAATGACGAAGCTTCGCTCTATCATCAGTCTCCCAGCGGCGATCACTGATGAAGAAACCGCCTTCTATTTACTGTGTACAGTGCTGCGATCTACAGAGGCAGGGAAGCTGAAGCCTATGACAGCCAATCACGATGATTGGCTGGCGGGGAAAGGGAGGGAGGGAGGGTGGATTTAAAAAAAATAAAATAGAAGAAATAGCAAAATTTATTATAAAAATAAACACATAAATATTTGGAAAAAAATAAAAAAATAAACATTGGGAAGCGATCACAGCCCACCAACAGAAAGCCCTGTTGGTGGACCGAAAAGGGGGGGGGGGGGAGGAGGGAATCACTTGTGTGCAAAGTTGTGAGGTCTTAAAGCTGCAGTGGCCTAATTAGTAAAACATGGCCTGGTCACTAGGGGCATTTAAGCCTGTGGACCTTATGTGGGTAAGCAGCGTTTCCCACCAAAAACATTACTAGGCAGCATCTTCCCGCCAAAAAGAAAAACACACACACACACACCCGCATGTTATTCTGCTTTGCTTTCTGCCAATAAGCTTAAGCTAGCCACAATATGCATGGATCTAAGTACAGTTCATTGAGTCACAGGTTGCTGGATGCATAGCAGTGACTTTGAAGCAATTGTGTATGGTGATTAATAAAGTGGTGACAGTTTTTTATCCTGAAGTGCTTGCCAGTCCTGTCTCTTTTTGCCGAGAGTTCTTATTATTGAGCAACCTCCTTTCCTTTTCCTCCAGTTACTGTATCCTGATATTCCTGATGTCAACAGTGGGACTTAAAAATAAAAATAATTTACTTACCTTTCAAGTGAATCCTAACCCCAGTAGACTGAACACTTACTAGACCTACTTATGTTCCATCTGGCCATTATATCAAATCCCAGGAAGACATTTTTTTCACAAATAATGGCCCATGGTAGTAGGCCTAATGCTGCTCCTATATCTTATAAGTGTCTACAAGTGTAATATCTTTGGCTTTCTAGTTGGTAAAAATCTTTTAGGCATGCGGATACCGCAAGGAGTCACTAATTGACTCTCAGAAGAGCTCACAATCTAATCCCTGCCATAGTCACTAATTGTCATATGTTCCTATTGCAGTCTAAGCAATTCAGCTTCCCATGTGAAAGATGCCTTATTGACAATAATACAAATATGGGAAATTGGCCCAAATAGATGTCACCAATCATGCTTCCTATGTTGTTTTGCCAGACTCTTCATGGGCTATTTCAACCCTGCCACTTGCACCATTATAGGATTGCATCCTTTCTTTATCTATATAGAATAAACAGGTTATCACTAAAAAATGTATCTCTCAACAGCATAATTAGCCGAGTACAGAAAACTTGTGTGTAGGAGTATACTTCCTCTCCAACCAATACCCCCCCCCCCCCCCCAGCTATCAATTGCATTTTTTGGGGGGGTAAGCTTACAGTTGGATTCACACTACAGTTTGCAAACATTGCAAATGGACATGCACTAGACGCCAACTTTTTGTTCAGGGTTCATCTTGCATGGTAATTTTTCATAGGAAAAAATCGCTATGAGACAGTCAAGAAATTCTGCAAATAAAACCACCTGGATGCAACATAATGCTGATTGAGTGTAATTGTGAAGGCTACAATTCAACCCCTTTTTCATCATACAAGACTGACAAGAACACCAGGAAAATGCAGACAAGCTCCTGACTACAGCCTCATACACACAAACCAAGACTGTCACCTGTCAGAGATAGGGACTCGATCTCTCAGGTGTGGGCAGGGCGAATGGGATAACAATGCCCTTGGCCTACTGGCGATGCATTGAGGGGGATTAGGGGCTACTATACACACTCTGAATTCTCAGCAGACACAGACCCAACCCGGTTGCCTCAACCAAGTACTAAATAAACAAGGCTTAAATGTCAGTGTGAATTTAGGCTGAAGGATCTATCATACACCACTGATAAAGCCTTAGGGCCCTTTTCCACTAGCAATCGCAATCACAATCGTTAAATGCTAGCAATTGCATTTTGTCACTAATTTTAATGCAATTTTGCATACGCAATGGATTTGCATTGCAAAATCACTTTGAAAATCGCTCTTTTGGCAAA